>NW_021703779.1:125425215-125483882 GCF_005190385.1 Monodon monoceros
CCACCTCAGAGGCACAGCACTGACTCCTGGCTGCAGCACCAAGAGCCTTTCATCCACACGGCTCAGAATAAAAGGGAGAAAAAGTAGAAAGAAAGATTTAGTAGAAGCAGAAAGAAAGAAAGTAGGGACGGAGGGAAGGAGGGAGGGGGGAAGGAAGGAAGGAGGGAAGGAAGGAAAAAAGAAAGAAAGAAGATAAAGTAAAATAAAATAAGATAAAATATAACAAAGTTATTAAAATAAAAAGTAATGTTTAAGAGAAAAAAAAAAAACAGATGGATAGAACCCTAGGACAAATGGTGGAAGCAAAGGTATACAGAAAAAATCTCACACAGAAGCATACACATACACACTCAAAAAAGAGAAAAAGGGGACAAAATCATAAATCTTGCTCTCAAAGTCCACCTCCTCAATTTGGGATGATTCGTTGTCTAAAGGAGGGAAGGAAGGAAAGAAAGAATGAAGATAAAGTAAAAGAAAATAAAGTTATTAAAATAAAAAGTAATTATTAGGAAAAAAATTAAAAACAAAACAAAAAAAACGGACAGATAGAACCCTCGGACAAATGGTGGAAGCAAAGCTATACAGACAAAATCTCACACAGAAGCATACACATACACACTCACAAAAAGAGGAAAAGGGGAAAAAATCATAAATCTTGCTCTCAAAGTCCACCTCCTAAATTTGGGATGATTCGTTGTCTATTCATGTATTCCACAGATGCAGGGTCCATCAAGTCGATTGTGGAGATTTAATCCGCTGCTCCTGAGGCTGCTGGGAGAGATTTCCCTTTCTCTTCCTTGTTCTCACAGCTCCCAGGGGCTCAGCTTTGGATTTGACCCCGCCTCTGCGTGTAGGTCTCCGGAGGGCGTCTGTTCTTCGCTCAGACAGGACGGGGTTAAAGGAGCTGCTGATTCGGGGGCTCTGGCTCACTCAGGCCGGGGGAGGGAGGGGCACGGAGGCGGGGCGGGCCTGCGGCGGCAGAGGCCGGCGTGACGTTGCACCAGCGTGAGGCACACCGTGCGTTCTCCCGGGGGAGTTGTCCCTGGATCCCGGGACCCTGGCAGTGGCGGGTTGCACAGGCTCCCCGTAAGGGGGGTGTGGATAGTGACCTGTGCTCGCCCACAGGCTTCTTGGTGGCAGCAGCAGCAGCCTTAGTGTCTCATGGTGGTCTCTGGGGTCCGCGCTGGTACCCGCGGCTCGCGCCCGTCTCTGGAGCTCCTTTAAGCAGCACTCTTAATCCCCTCTCCTCGCGCACCAGGAAACAAAGAGGGCAGAAAAAGTCTCTTGCCTCTTCGGCAGGTCCAGGCTTTTCCCCGGACTCCCTCCCGGCCTGCTGTGGCGCACTAACCCCCTGCAGGCTGTGTTCACGCCGCCAACCCCAGTCCTCTCCCGGCGCTCTGACTGAAGCCCGAGCCTCAGCTCCCAGCCCCGCCCGCCCCAGCGGTTGAGCAGACAAGCCTCTCGGGCTGGTGGGTGCTGGTCGGCCCTGATCCTCTGTGCAGGAACCTCTCCACTTTGCCCCCCGCACCCCTGTTGCTGTGCTCTCCTCCTCAGCTCCGAAGCTTTCCCTCTCCACAACCCGCAGTCTCTGCCAGCGAAGGGGTTTCCTAGTGTGTGGAAACCTTTCCTCCTTCACGGCTCCTTCCCACTGGTGCAGGTCCTGTCCCTATCCTCTTGTCTCTGTTTATTCTTTTTTCTTTTGCCCTACCCAGGTACGTGGGGGGTTTCTTGCCTTTAGGGAGGTTTGAGGTCTTCTGCCAGCATTCAGTAGGTGTTCTGCAGGAGTTGCTCCACGTGTAAATGTATTTCTGGTGTATCTGTGGGGAGGAAGGCGATCTCCACGTCCTACTCCTCCGCCATCTTCCCGGAAGCCTCGATTTGACTTTTCTTGATGGAAATATATGACACCATAAATATGCATAATGCAATTTTAATACATTACAATTAGATTATTGAAGTTTGGGGAATTAAAAGTTAATATTATCATTCAGTTAGAAATATTGTCTAATTTTCTTTGTTTAAACCTTTTCCAAAGGTTTCTTCTTTGACTCAGAAATGATTTAGAAGTATATTGTTTAATTTCCAAATATTTGGGGGTTTTCCAGAGATCTATTTATTTATTATTGGTTTCCTTTTTTTGTTTGTTTTTATAAATTTATTTATTTTTTGCTGCACTGGGTCTTCATTGCTGCACGCGGGCTTTCTTTAGTTGTGGTGAACGGGGGTTACTCTTCATTGTGGTGCACGGGCTTCTTACTGTGGTGGCTTCTGTTATGGAGTGCAGGGTCTAGGTGCATGGGCTTCAGTAGTTGCAGCACGTGGGCTCAGTAGTTGTGGCTCGCAGGCTCTAGAGCACAGGCTCAGTATTGTGGCACATGGGCTTAGTTGCTCCGCGACATGTGGGATCTTCCCAGACCGGGGATTAAACCTGTGTCCCCTGCATTGGCAGGCGGATTTTCAACCACTGCTCCACCAGGGAAGCCCTACTATTGATTTGTAATTTAATTGTTTTCATTAGAGAACATAATCTGTATGATTTTAACGCTTTAAATTTACTAAAACTGGTCTTATGGCTCAGCACATTTTGAATCACTATTTCTGTTACAAATTGAATGGTAAATGTGTGTTTTACAGTTGCTGGGTGTAGTATTCTGTCAACAAATGGGGCCAAGTTTGTTGGCACTATAGTAAGTCTTCAATATTCTTACTTATTTTCTGTTTACTTGTTCTACTGATTACTGATAGAAGAGAGTGAACTAACCAGCTGTAATTGTGAGTTTGTTTATTTCTTCTTTCAGTTCTTACTTCATTTTGAAACTTTATAATTAGGTGTATACCTATTTGGGATTGTTTTGTCTTCTTGATTGACTACTTTATCATTATGAAAATGATAAAGGAGTCAGGTCAATCTTTTTCTCTAGGACCATTCCTTACCTGGAGTCTTTGATACTAATTAGCCACTCAAGCTTTACATCATTAGGGTTACATAGCATATATGTTTCTATTCTTTTACTTGCAAGCTATCTGGGTCTTTATAATTAAAGTGAGTATCCTATAGACAAGATAGTTTGGTCTTACTTTTATACCCAGTTTTAACAATCCTAGGCTTTACATTTGTGCTTTTAGTCCACTGACAGTTAATATAATTATTAATATGGTGAGGTTTAAATCTACCATCTTGCTATATGTTTTCTGTTTGTCTCATTTGATCTTTGTTTTCTTTGTCTTTTTCTGCTTTCTTTTGGATGTAGTGAGTAATTAGTATTTCATTTTATCTCTTTTGATTTATAATCTATATCTCAGGTGAGTTTTATTTGTTGCTCTAGGCAGTTTATAGTATACATCTTTAATTTATTACTGTCTCTGTGAATTAATATTGTGCCACTTCATGTATAATGTAAGAACCTTGCAACAGATTTTTGTTTTCCACCCTCCTGTTTTCTATGTTATTATTGTCATAGGTTTGATGTCTACATGTATTATAAAGCTTAGAGTTCTTTGCTTTTATTTCAGTTATCTTTTAAAGAAATTAAAGATAAAAAAATTTATTTTTATTCCCATATATATTATTTCCAGTGCTTTTCATTTCTTTATATAGATCTGAGTTTCTATCTGACATCCTTTTCCTTCTACCCGAAGTCCTTCCTTAACATTTCTGGTAGTGCTAGTATGCTGGCCTTGACTTCTTCCAGGTTTTATTCATCTGAAGATGTCTTTATTTTACCTTCAATTTCTTTCAAGGGTATATTTTTGCTGGATATAGAATTCTGGGTTGATCTCTGCCCCCAGAACTTTAAAGATGTTTAATTTTCTTTTGGCTTGGGTTATTCTGATGAGAAGTCAGACAGAGGACATTCTTCCCTACTCTGTATTAAGTGTATCTTTTATTTCTGTTTGCTTTTAAGATTTTCTCTTTGTAATTGATTTTCAGCAATTTGTTTATGATGTGCCTTGGCAAGTTTTTCATTGTGTTTATTTTCTTGGATTCATTGAGCTTGAATATATGAGTTTATATTTTTCATCCAGTATGGGAAAAAGATTGGCCATTATTCAAATATTTTTCTTGCCCCTTCTGGGAATCTAGTTACATATATTTTAGATTGCCTGATATTACCCCATACCAAAGCTCTGTTAATTTTTTCAGTCTTTTTCCTACACTCTGCTGGATGAAACTCAAATGACTTCCAGCCATGTGTAAGCTGTGATTGTTATTTAGTTTTGAATTTATTGTATTTGTTCCTGGTAGTTATTCTTTGACTGGTCTTGTAGAGTGTCACCTTGCACAGGCAAGCTTAGTATTCAGCCAAAGATTCAAGAGAATGTGTATTCAGATTTCTGGAGGATTCTACCCCACCCCGACCCCCACAGGTTCTTTCTTTCTGGTGTTCTGCTCCACAAATTCCCTCCATCTTGGCCTTCCTGAACTCTTATTTCTGTCTCCTAATTTTAGTGAGACTGCTGTGCTCTGCTTAGGATTCTGCTCCCCGAACCATGGTCTGGATGTAACTTTAGGTAGGGCTGCTCTCATTTTTGTTCTTATCTCAGTGATCACAGTCTTGAGCTGCCTACTGTACAGTGTATCCAAATAGGTATTTCCTATGATTTGTCCAGTTTCCTAGTTGTTCATGGTAAGAAGACTAGTCCCATATCAGTTATTTTGTGGCCATAAGCAGTAGTCCCTATAAATTTTGGTTGTTATTGTATCTTTAAAAATATTTTCTAATTTTGGTTGCCAGTATATAGAAACAAAATTAATTTTAAAATATTTTTCTTATATACAGTAACCTTGCTGAACTATTTAATTATTTCTAGTAAATTGCAGAATCTCTTGGATTTTCTATGTAGATAATTATAGTATTCATGACTGAGGACAGTTTTATCTTTCCTTTCCAAGAGTAATTCACTTTCTTTTTTTTATATTAATGCATTCGTTTGTACCTTCAGCACTATATATTAAATATTTTAGCAACCACTCTTTTTTTTCCTGAATGTAAAGAAATCTTTAATGTTCCACCTTTAAGTATGTTTTTATTTGATTCCCTTTACTGGGTTAAGAAATTTCCTGTCTATACCTAATCTGTTAATAAAATTTTTTAAAGTCATATATGTATGTTGAATTATATCAAATGCATTTTCTGCATCTACTGAGGTGATCACATTCTTTTTCTCTTTTTGTCTGATATGTTGAATTATATTTTTTCTAATGTGAAATTATCCTGGTATTTCTGGAATTAGTCCAAATTTTAAAATACTATGCTGATTTGGGTTTGATAATTTTATTTAGAATTTTGAATATGAATCACAAATAAAATTGGCTTATAACATTTTCCCTTTTTCCCATTTTCCCTTCCCAGTTTCCCTTTTCTGGTTTGGTATAAAGAATATACTAGCATTATAAAATGAGTTGGGTGGGTAGTTTCCCTCTTTATCTGTTTTCTGGCATAATTTGCATGTAATAGGAGATACCTGTTATTTAAATATTTGGAAGCATCCATCTGTGAAAACATTGGGGCTTTTTTGTTTGAGTTTGGTTAGGTTGTTATTCTGTGGATACATTTTTAATTACTAAATTTCTTTACATTTATAGGATTTATTCAAATTTTCCTTGTATTATTAAATAGGTTTGGGTCAAATACATTTTTTTCTAGGAAAAACTCCATTCTGTCTCTGTTTCCAAATGTGTGGGCACAGAGTTGATAATACTGCTTTTACCATCTCTTTGATTCATAGGTATGCATTTTTCATTCCAAAATGTATCTTCTCCCTTATTTCTTGATCTGGTTATAACAATGTTTTTGGAAAATTTTATTTTAGAAACAGATTTTAAAAGTCTACTATATCTTTATTTTTTACTGCATCATTTTTTTGGTCTTATGTTTATTATTTCCTTGCCTCTCCTTTCTTTAGCTTTACCCTTATTTTTACAATTTGTTTTGATAACTGTTTAGCTCATTTACTTTTATTTTTATTTTCTGATAAGCATTTATGCATATAAATTCCTTGGTACTGCTTTAGGTGCATTTTAATATGTAGTATTCTTGCAGATCCTCAGTTCTGAATATTTTCTGATTTCTAAAGCTATTTAGGAAATGTTGTTGTCGTTGCTATTGTTTTAAGTATTCAAGTGTAGAGCATTTTATATTAACTTTTTATTCTTGATGTCTAATGCAGTTGCATTAGGGCCAGAGCAGATGGTCTGTATGATACTATTCTTTGGTATTGATCTGTTTTATTGCCTAGAATGGCCTAGCTGTCTGTCTTTTGTGTTCTGAAATTTTGCTATGATGTTTCGAAATGTGGTTTTATTTTAGTTTATCCAAATTGGGTCGCATTTTACATTCTGGAAAAATTTCAGCTATTGGCTCTTTACTGCCTGTCTCCCATTCTTGCTAGTCTTTTCATATGGAACTCCTATTAGATATATTAGGCCTTTCTATTCTGTCCTTCATGTTTCATAACCTCTTGCTTCATATTTTCCATTTCATTATCTCTCTGTTAAGGCAATATGGTAAATTTCCTCACATCTGTATTTCACTGACTAATTTTCTCATCTGGTTTGTCTTAATATATTGCTTAATCCATCCTTTTGAAATTAAATTCATTGAACATGTCTTTACGGAATTTCTCTTTTATTCTTTTTTACATTACCTGGTCTTTTCCGATATTTTCATTACCATCTATTTTTTTAAAAATATTTTTAAACAATTATTTTATAATGGCTTTCAGATATTTTAATTATCTGAAGTTCTTGGAGATCTCATACTGCTGGAAGGGAAGGGAGTATATGTGTGTGTCCTAATTCTAGCATATGGTAGATTGGTTTCTTTATTTTATTTTATTTCTTATTGAAGTATGGTTGATTTACAATGTTGTGTTAGTTTCAGGTGTACAACGAAGTTACTCAGTTTATATATATGTATATATATATATATATATTCTTCTCAGATTCATTTTCCTTATAGGTTATTCCAAAATATTGAGTACAGTTCCCTGTGCTATATAGTAGGTCCCTTTTGGCTATCTATTTTATATATAGTAATGCATATGTGTTAATCCCAAACTCCTAATTTCTCCCTTTGTAGGTTGTTTTCTTATGTGTTTTCTAATTTTGGATGGTGAGCTCATCTTCAGCCGGTGCCTTATCTGTGGAAATTCTGTGGAACCTGGCTTTAGAGAGTCTCTCTCAGAATGGGTTTGTCTTTGCTTCTCCTGGAACCCTGAGGTTTACCCAGTCTAATAACACCCCATTTTTTTCCCACCCCGAGAATATGCTGAGACAGACAAACTTCCTTGTTTTCTTCCTTTGTTGGTGGGACAATTCTTTAAATGAAATTGTAGCCCCTGGGAGTCTGGGCTATACCTAGGGACGGGGCGGTAAATTTTAGTTTCAATTCCCTGCTTGGACTCTCCTTCACCAAAGAGGGCATTTAATGCCCAAGCTCCCTTGTTGCATAGCTATGCTTCCCCATCCCCACAGCATCACAAGTTGGTGTACTAACCAGCTTGTTCTCAGGATCTTCCCAGTGTTTGACCCCTGAGCTTTCTTTTACTTCCTTGAGAGCATTTAAAGATGTTTGCCATATTTTAAGGGTTCCTTCTTATTTAACACACATGTATTTGAATGTCATTGGCTTCTATCTTGAGGTTTTGACCTTGAGGTGATGTGCGAGTCTAATTATACAGCCCAAAGGAGAGGACTGTGGTGATTTCAAGGTCATTTTTATATGCCGAGGATTTCTGTGATATCAACGATAAATGCAGATTTTTGTCTATTGTGACGTGATATTGTAGCTAGATCTGGAGCTTTCAACGTACATCTGTCTTTGTTTCACTGTGTTCTTGAAATCAGTGGAAGTTAAAGGAATCTAAGGGTATGCAATTAAACCTACAAATACTTGACTTTGGGATTAAGTTATGTAGCTTCACAGAGTGTTTTTGTAACTTTTTCAAATATATTCATTTGTAATGTTATTGTGACAGACATTCATCGGGGATCACACAATAAAGCAAGTCTTCAGCATCTACATAACGTATGAGAAGGTTATTGGTATTTAGTGAAATTCTATCTTTAAAAGAAGTAGGCATTCCTTGAGGGAAAAGTGCTATGCAATTGAGAATTTTGATTAGTCTTATTGCTTTATGTGATTCATCATAGACTGATTTCTTAGTAAAATGTGGCTCCACCTTGATTTCAGAATTTTTTGTTACAGCACTGAATAATGGATGAGGACGGGAAAAAGAAAAAGAAGAGGTATGAATTCCTAACTGATATTTCCGTCAAAGCCCTCTCCCCTGCCCTCCGTTCTTATTTCACATCTAGCAAAATTCTCCTTCCTCGGGGAAACCTGACTCACAAAGGGAAATGTGATCTCTCTGGCGGGTGTTCCATAACCCCAGCCCCAACTCTATTATAATACTGTGTACACTACCTATGTCCTGACAGCCTCCCTCATCAAACTGTGTCCTCCATGCCTTGCACAGTGGCTGCCCAGAGCTGACACTGAATAAATGGTTTTATAGTTCCTGATCGGTCGAGAAACCTGTTTGGAGGCCTTGGCTTGCCTAGAGTTGAAATTCATTTACATTTGAGAAGATAAATTACCGTATTTTTCCAGTTCGAGAATCTAAAGTAAATTCCAGTCTATTGATCAAAAAGTTTTGGTCAGGATTTTTCAGAATGGTCTGTGTTTCTTTAAAGGTAAAAAACAAAATCTCAATTAGCATTTCATTGCTCAGCCTTCTCTCTGAGAAGGAACACTGGCTTTTAGAGAGCCTCTTGAATAATTATAGATCATTTAGAAACAATTGTATTTAATCAGAAGTACTCTTGAAAAAGTAGGTAAGAATATATGGTGGAACAAAGACCCACCATTACATTCAAATTATTTTGGATTTATTTTATATAATTCATAGGCCACTGTGCCAGACACTGTGGGGGCTTTGGTATGGGAGACATGGAGACAGATACCCTCAAGGGCCTCACAGTCTGAGGAAGATGAGATTGGCTTTCATTTCCTTATTTTAATATTCACAGTTTTTGTTGCTCTATGAGTTATCAAGGGACCAGATTTTTGCTCAAATGTTGACATTAACATCTCCCTTTCTCTCTTATTTCTCCCCATCCATTGTCCATCTTCTGAATTCCCAGCCCTACCCTTATTATTAATAACCTTGATTGTTTTTTGTCAATTAGGGATGCACCTGATGCATCTGAAAATAAAGCGAAGGACCGCGTCAGGACCTTCTTCACTGAACTGCGTGCTCTGCTGCAAAGTCACGGTTATCCTGCGAAAGGACGCAAAGCTAAAACATTGCAGAGTGCTGCTGCCCTTTCACAGAAGAATGGAGGTTGGAACTGAGCACCCCGACCCATCCTTATAGCTGTGGGTGGGACAGCTGGGTCTCTCCCTTTACCTCAAACATCTCTGGGAGGGATTAATGACGAGATGATCTCCTGAGGCACCTTCTGATACGTGGCTATTTATTTTCTCTCCATTCATAAGTTTGTTATATTCAATGCTGAAAATATTATTGAGGTTCATGCAAAAGTAGAAAAAGGAAATGAGAATTAGTAGAAGTATTCTGGGCAATAACAATGCAAATTTCTGTATCTTAGGCACTTGAAGGCATATGATAAATTTTGCTAAGGCAAACAGGGCCCCAAGGGTGTCAAACGGTACCTGTAATATTTAAGTAGATTTAACTCAAAACATCTGAACAGGTTATACCCATAGCATGTAACCGTGCTGTAAAGAGCTCTTACCTAAAAAAATATTTTCTTGACCAGATGATACCTTCAGCTGTTGCCTTATTTCTGTGCCCTCTTCACAGCAAAGCTTCTTGAAGGGATTGTATAGACCCTGTGTCCACTTCCTCATGCCCCATTCTTTCCTCAACCCACTTCACTGAGGCTGGAGCTCCCACCAGTCCAGGACAACTACTTTTGTCGGGAATAGCAGTGGCCTCCACATTGCTGAATTCTTTGGTCCCTTAACTGTTCTCATCTTTCCTGATATTTCAAAAACATTGGACAGGTGACCACTCCCTCCTTCTTGAAGCATTTTTCTCTTGGCTTCCAGGATAACTGCATAACTTGATTCTGGTTTCTCTCCGAACTCATTGGCCATTCCTTCTCTCTCTCTCTCTCTCTCTCTCTCTCTCTCTCTTGCATCCCCTATTTCCCTCTTCAACTTCTAATCATTGATGTGCCCCAGGGCTCAGTCCTAGGACCTTTTCTCTGCAATATCTACACTCATTTTCCAGCCCCTTAATTCGAAGGGCTACCTGGATGTCAATGCCCCCCACTTTTTAAATCTATCTATAGCGGTGACCTCCTCCCTGAGCTCCATACTTGAGAATCATACTCATTATTAAATCAGCAAGAGAGTTTCCTCTGTGACTTCTTTGCTTGGATATCTAACAGGAAAGTTAACATGGCTATTCAGGACCTCTTGATTCCTCTCCACTCCATTGCCTTTCACACCTCCAGCCTTGGTTCTCCCAATTTCAGTAACAGGTACCACCATTCTTCTAGCTGCTCAAGATAAAAATCTAGATGTCATTCTTGTGTCCTCCACCCCCTCAACCAATCCATCAGCAAATCCTTTTGGCTTTATCTCTAAAATATATCTCAAATCCATTCACTCTGCCCACTTCCATAGCCTTGGTGTACCACCCTAATCCAGGCCATCATCGTCTGTTCCTTTCAGAGAAGCTTTCCAGCGAGACTCCCTTGCTTCTACTCTTGTTCCCCAGTTTGACCTATTTTTCACAAACAACCATAGTGATCTTTTAAAAACATACGTCACTCTCCTGCTTAAAAGCACGTCCTGTTCCACTCAGAATATTGCCAGCTCCTTACCATGTACCCTACATAATCTGGTCCTACCCCTCTCTCAGACTTCATTTCCTACTGCTCTATCCCTTGGTCACCCTACAGTAGCCCCTTTGACCTCCTGTCTCCCTTTGTACTTACTGCTTCCTCTGCCTGAGATGCTTTCTTTGCTCCCAGGTTTTCACATGGCTCTCTTCCTGTCATTACTCACCTTCGCAGCAGGGCCTTCGCTGAGCACCCTGTCGAAATTACTGTGCTTAAAGATATATGAAATGATCAGTTCCATGGTCTCTGTATTGGTTATCTGTCTCCCCCACTAGTCTGTAAGATACAGAAGCACAGTCACCTTATTTGTCTTGTTTGTGCTCTATCATCAGCCTCTAAAAGATACATAGTAGGAGCCCAGTAAATGTTAGTTAAATAAATGAATGAATGAGGTTCAGCATAATGAGAATTACCAAGTCCCTATTGTGAGTTAAGTACTATGCTGTACACTGGGGTTTTAGTGAAGAATTGGGTATGGTGCCCACCCTAGAAACGAAACAAGAACATGTTCATGGGTAATAGTAAGGTAGAAAAGCATTTTATGGTTGCTTTATAAAATACATCGGCTTTATTTTCTGGCAATATGTGGACTCTCATCTGTCTTTTTTATTTCTTTGTAGGGAGTACAGGAGATGAAAGTCACTAGGTGGAGCTGAAAGTCAATGGGGAAATGACCTCAGAAATCAGCCATGGGAGAGTGGCATGGGTTGTTTCCCGAATTTGAGAAGTTGTGACTAGAATTGAGTTTCCAGGCTGGGGCAGTGGTCAGGAAAACTGATTTTGAGGCAGTTGTGCAATTGGCATGGTTTATTTTTCATGTTATTTCTACTCCCCATGTAGTTATACACCCTCTTCTCATTCCCTCTTGAGTGAGGGTTCTGGAGCTGTTCTACTCATGCTTGGCTCCCTTGTTATCCACATCTACTCATAGAAAAGGATCTGAGACTCCTACCCACCAAGAAAGCAAGTGCTGCTGTCAGAGCTGTCCTTGTCAAAGGATTTAACATTTTGAATAAGGAGCAAAGTTTTATGGGTCTCTAACATTTTTGTGAGGAGAAGAAACGAACGTTTATTGACATACGTTAAAGTAACTGGAGCCTGGAGGGCTGTGTTAGTGAGGTCCCTGAGTTACTGAAGTTAGGGGTGTGGGTGGGATTGAGGGAGGTGGAGAGGGGCAGATGTTGATAGCAAAGTCTCTGAATGAGCACAGGAGCTGGAACACTGCTCAATGGGAAAACCAGAAAACATTGAAGAATGTGTGAGAGATAGAACAGTGTCAGCAGCTTTGGAGAGTTACGAGATATGACTTAAAGATTTTCTAGTTAAGGGCCCTTGCTAAAGCTTAATTCGATGAAACTAAATCATGGAATTCCTTATTTTACCCAGGGATTGAGGAGATTTTAGACGTCTGAATACACCTAGAGCATTCGACACAGCCTGTACCTTATCTGGTATATTATGAATACTGGGTTTTGATAGAATTCAGAAGACTTAAAGAAGTCAAGAAAAGGAAAGAATTGGGGGTTGAAAATCATAATGTTGTTAGAGAGGTCATCATGTAGATCAGTAGAAATTCAGGTGGATGATCTTCAAGGTCTTTTTCAATTCTGAACACTTCTTTGTTTATGATAATTTATAAGCAGTTAGTTAGTCTACTTCAGATCCTTCATTAGCACTCAGCATTTTCTCATGAGAGTCTTTTCCATAAAATTATAACTTTGAAAAATCTAATACCCATAAGCTAATCATTTTAATGTGACAGTTTTTTTTCCTTTCTTCCTTTTTCTAAAAAGGCAAAGTCAATCCAGAAGCCTCTGGAGAGAAATCTAATTGGATTCCATCACGTCATAGCTATGAAGATCTCAACCAGATGATGCTACAAGTAAGAGGGAGTTTGTTCTTTGATTACTTCATATGTAGAATACGTGCAATAGAAGATAAAGAATAGTGGTTTTTCAAAGTGTGGCTAGGAGACCATGCATTCAGAATTACCTAGGGAGCTTGGTAAAAATACAGGTTCCTGGGACCCACCTTAAACTGTCTGAATCGGAATCTCAGTCCTGGTAAGGCCAGGAGCCTTCATGTCTAACATGCTGCCCAGATGCTTCTTATGCCAAGTGAACCCACTGATCTTGAGTGACAACAAAAATGAACAACTCTTTCTATAGTTTAGTGTCAAGTTAAGTAATTATCTGGTAGAGTCATTCAACACAGGTTGCTAGACTCTACTGAATAAGGCTTTTAAGTCCTTATTTTCTCCTCAGTGACATGAGGACACATGTTCATGGTTTCTATCTCCAATGGAACTGGTAAGTTTCACTGAGTTCAAAGTCCACAAACTAAAGCCCGAATGACCATGGTCTTTCTTTTGAGTCAGACAGACAGGGATATGAATTGTGCCTTTGTCACTTACTCGTTATGCATCCTTGAGAGAATTACTATCTCTGAGCTTTGATTTCTTTCTCTGTAAAATATCTCTGTTTCACAGAGTTGTTATGAGAATAAAGTGAACATGTGTGAAATGTCTAGTTCACTTTTTCACTCTCTGTGTCATTTAATTTCTCTTATTTTCCATCCCTTTGTCTCCTTGTGTTGCAGTCTGAGTCACTTCTTCAGCTCTGTCTTCCAGTTCAAAAATTGTCTTTCCAGCTATGTTCTAACTTGCTGTTTAACCTACATATTGAGTTTTTATTTTGATGATATTATTTCTAGACATTTTGTTTGATTATTTTTCACATCTGCCTAGTCAGTTATGAGTCTCTTGCTCCTTCATTATATTTTCAATACCCTTTTAAAATTTATTTAAGCACATTAAGCATGCTTATTTTATAGTCTGTCCCTGATATTTCCAGTATCTGCGCATTTAAAATCTGATTTGCATTTTATTATTTATACTGCCTCTTGTTCATGATGTTTCATTTTTTCCTGTTTGTTAATCATTCATTACAATCTCATGTTATTTGGGAATTTATCTGCATGAATTCTTTGAGGGCTTTAAAATCATTCTCTAGAGATGATTTCAACTTCTTTTTACTAGATATCTGGGGTCAGGACCATGTGAAAGTAAATAATAGGCTTGGAGTGTTGAGGGCTACACAGGTAGTTTCTGAATTCCAGCTCCGAACCTGTGCGAGTGTAGGCTTCTGTTTGTAATTCCCAGATGACACTCGTTTTCCTTTTCCTTTTCTAGTCTGAGTGGAAGCTGAGGCAGGATGGGCAGGTTGTGAATCCCCTGGCTTCCTTTGCTGGATAAGATCTTTCTATTTTGTCTGCCGAGAGTGTTACCCTTTGGGAGGCCTGGCTTTATGCAGGAGTCTCTGATTTCACCCCTGACCTTGTGCGGGCCCAAGCTTTGCTTTCTGTCCCCCCAGCTCTATGCCATCAGTGTTGTGTAGATATTCCCAAGGCATATGCAAGCTCCGTTATCCCCTTACCTCTGAATTCTCATGTTCTAGTCATTTCTGATGTCAGATCGTTTCTCTTACTTTACCAGAAGCTTGGCCCTGTTTTGAAATATAAGTTTTAATATATTTTAATCATCATTTTAGGTATTCTCTACCAGGAGGCATTTGTCTGGATATCTAATCCATTATATAGCAGGGAAGTGATGGCAATACCCATATTTATAAATAGATGACTAAACTAACCACAAACGAAAATGCCCTCCAAGATATTCTTACAGTTTTTAAAATTAATTTTGAATTGAATATGAAACAACCTACACACGGAAATGAATCTTCATAGCTTGTGTTGGAGAGTTTTGTGTTAATTGGGTATACATTGAAATTTGTTTGTCTAAGTGACACATCATTTGATAAACGTCTCATGCTTAAGGTTAAGTAGATTCTGTGTAGGAGGCAGAATAATGGAATTTTAATTAAGCCTGTGCCTGCTTTATTGATATTTAAGGACCACAATACACTTTCAGTGTGTGATTATAATTATTTATGCATTTAGAAATAAAGCTATCATTTTATTATTGTTCCACTATTTAATTACATTATTATTCTCTCTTCATTAGTCATTAGATGGCTTTATGATAATAGTGAGCACAGATGGAGTGATAATTTTCGTGACTGACAACATCTCTTCTCTCCTTGGCCATTTACCAGTAAGTTCTCCCAGCTTTTGGGAAAGGATCATTTGCTTTGTCGTTTAGGGGTTCATTATTTGTTTTCAGCAGCGTATAACTCATCAGAGAAGACATTCTCAATGTTGTCAAAACGTGCACCTGTTTTACTGTCCTCTCCATTGGTTTCAGTTTTAAAGCTATGAAAACAAACTCTGATATAAGGTAATGAAACGGTGTGTGTGCGTTGGTGTATGGTTTGTAAACTGCCCCTGAAGGAGAGCTCCAAAGAAGACTCAGGGGATAATCCCCAAGGTGACTACTTTGCAAGACAGCCCTCACAAGATGGATGTGTCTGATTTTGTACATTTCTTGAGTCCACCACATACTGATTAAACAATGAATGTCATGATTTGGTCGTGCTGGCTCATGGCATCCATTTCCAGGTCTGATTTGCTTTTTGTTTCTTTATATTGAAGAACAAACCCTGATCTCATTTGGAAAAAAAATTAGAAATGATTGCCTAATTTAGCAATGTTGTAAATATTGCTGGAGAGACCTGCACATGAGTTATAGTCAGAGTCTCTGATGTTCAAATCAGTCACTCATTCCTGAGCCCTTTGGTGTCACTATATCCCTCTCAGGAAAGCTTTCTATATCTTCCTAGCACCATTGACTTAGAATATATGACTTCCTAAAATTTTTCTGGATCTTCAGGCTGGACACCTACCAGATATATCACTTAAACATGAAAGTACTGCATACCTTCATATTGCATGCATGCCTGTGTGTGAAGAGGGGCTGTGTAGAGTACATCCACCACCACCACTCCTGAATCTGTCACTTGGCTGGTTGTGTTAAACACATCTGGATTGTTGCTTTCATTGCATATTTCTCACTCCACAGAGTTGTCTTAAGAACTTGACCCACAGATCTATAGCACTCAAGTCTGAAACACGTAAATGAATAGAAGTTTTGTTAAATTATTATTTAGTTAAGTTAGAAGAAGATTAGGAGCTTATCCCGCTAGTTATGCTGTTCCAGCCGGCATGTTCTACGGCCCACTTGGAAACTCAGCTTTTCTGCTCTTTTCTTTTTATTTAAAGATACTAAGGTCCATTTCTTTATTTCTCATTCTCTTACCTTTCTTTTAGAAAGCAGTTTGGATTTCGAAATTCAGCTTATATTTATAGAATAACAGAACAGCTGAATAAAATGCAAATATTAGAGATATTCATTGCATTGGGCCTCAGAGGAGTTGTATCATAGGAGAATGGTCTTACTAAATGCACATTAAAAGAAAGAATGTAGGAGTATAATCCATTACACATTAAATTTTGTTATAGTGAAGACCAGAAAACTACCCAAATTCTTGAGGTATTTGACATTACTTAAACCAAATTTGCCATTGACTGAGACTGGAGACTTTTCCCTGAGGATCCTCACATGAAGATTTTTCACAGCAATGGTGTTAGTTATATAATTTTCCTTGATTCCTTATGTATTTTGGTTCAGAGTTTTCACTCTTAAGAGACTCTTTCACCCTTCAACATTTGAAGTAACACACAGACACACATACACACACACACACATAGTCACCCTAAGGTAGAGGTGTCTGGGACGTGGGTTTGAACTGTTAATCTTAAACCATGGACTTGATAACCTGAGACTGGTGTACTTAAAAATAAAGCTATAACTATTATTGATGCATCTGTACATAAACGTTAAGTGGGAATGAGTTTATATATTCTTTTAAAACAGGCTTGAAAAGGACTATACCTGAGGCACAGTTTCACACTTTCCCTCATTAAATCCTAACTTGTAATTTTTAACAACATGCAATTTTTCCCAGGCTTTGATTAAGAATTTCATTTTATAAGTCACCCATCTTATATTTATATGGAAACCAAGCCATTTCTAGAGTATCTGCCTGGCTCCAGGAATCTACAGTTTCATTAAAAATCAAGGAACCTCTGTCTGTTGGGCAACTCTAAGCCAATAGGATGGTGAGGTGGAAAGAACTTGGTCTTTGGAGTCAAATAATCTGGAGATTAAAATTTAACTCTCACTCACTAACGACATGAGCTTTAGTTTCTCATCTGTCAGTAGGGGACAGTATTACTTAGAGAGTGACCGGAGGTGGGATATTACAAATGGTGTGGTTAGTATCACTGATCAGGTGACATTTAGACAGATACTTGAATGGAGTGAGTATGTGAGTCATGCAGATAAGTGTGTTTCAAGTAGAAACAAACGCAAGTGAGAAGTCACTAAGGCAGGAGTATACTTGGTGTGGAAAGCTATGGTAAAGAGGCCACTGGGACGGGAGTGCTGTGAGTAAAAAGTAAAGTGGTAGGAGGTGATGGGGTCAGAGCAGTAACAGAGGTCCACCTTGTTTAGGGCCATTTGCCTTTTCCTCTGAGATGGGAGGACGCTATTTGGAGCAGATGCAGGAAATGATCTGAACTTGTTTTATCAGGATCACTCTGGGTCTTGTATTAAGAATAGGCTATAGGGGTAGGCATGGAAGTGGGGAGTCACTTGGAAAGCTGTTACAATAGTCCAGGCAATAGATGGTGATGGATTGCATTAAGGTGGATGTGGAAGTAGTCAGTGTTTTGTAGGTGAAATAAGTTTTGCATATGGATTGGATAGGGGTGTGACAAAAAGATGGGAGGAGTCCAAGTTATGATGTTATAAAACACACCATGACTGAAATGATGGCTGTTATCATCATCGTGGTATTAAACTTATGTCTGAAATCTGGCACCACATTTTCCCAATCACTGATGTCATTGATGGTTTTTCCTTTGGAAAAACTTGGAGTCACTGGTAGTAGTAATGTGTAGTTACTTGTATTCACTACCCTCTGTCTTAGCAGCCTGCCTTCCTAGTCACTCTACTTCATCACCTCCTCAAAAAAACATATAATTGTTCTCTTTTATAATTTTTAACCAAAATAAAATTTTAAAGTACAGATTTCATCATAGAAAGAGTTTCTCAGGATTGAGTTTTTAAGAGTCTTTAGCAAATTTTAGACATAGGTATATGGCTATTTGGTGATAATTGTGATGAGTTTTGCTTTGTTCTCCCTGCGAAGTTTACAGTGTGGTAGAGAATCACTAGCAATGAGTCTTGTTTGATTCAGGGTGCAGTCTGAACCTCGTACAGAAGCTCTTATCCTTCCTGGTGCCCTATACAGTTGAACAGTTTTCTAATGCATGTTTAATGTGGATGTCTCTGCCAGCAAAACGATGCTGCTTGCCTGGATTCTCAGTAAATGTCAAGGAGTGGAGTAAATTCCTTTATTCTTTGTTTGCCATGACTGAGACTCAACTTACTAATATTTTTAGGACAACTAATGGTTATTTTCAAACTTGGCTTTTAAAGCCTTAATTTTTCACTGGTATTTATCCTTGCTTCATTAAGCTCTAAGTACCTTGGTCTTTCTGCCTTGTGTAATAAGAAGAGCAAATGCCAAAGATTTACGAAAGTAACATGATGTTGATAATGCTTTCAGATCTCTGCCCTTTATCTAATATATAGCAGGGTCACTGGGCTGATCATTGCGTCCACTATTTGTAGTTGGTGTGGTCAGTTATAAGGCATTCATTGTCACTGTCACCTTCCTTAAAGAATGTAGTTAGTTAATAAGAAACTTATTGCCACTATTTCCATCCAAGGAATGTGCACCATCAAAAGACTGCTCACTTTGAATTCTTTTAGGTGACAATGATATACTTCCTTCTGCCAATGAAAGAACTGGTGAGCCTTAGCATTTTGTACCTCTTGTTAAGGTATTATTTTATACTTTGCATCAGAATTGTCTGTGCATGTGTTGTCTGCCCTCCTGAACTATGCGTTCATTGAAATTAGAATGAACATGTCAGGCTCATTTTTTTAAACTCTCATAAGTTTCAGCAAAAAAATAATAAATTAATTCATGTAGAATGTCCAAAATGAAGAAACTGGCCCAGTAGCAAATTGGCTGCTCTTGGTGCAGATTGGACTCAAGGTAGCTATGTTGTAGTGGAAGGAACAATGGATATGGAATTAGATGGAGCTGGGTGTGAATCTCATCTCTGAACTTGTGACCTCTCAATTAATCGGACAAGCCTTCGTTTCATCATGAATTCAATAGAGGAGAATTCTTCCTCTCACAGGAGTTTAGGTGAGCTAGTTCGTGTGAACATACCTAGCATAATGTTCTGGCATGAAGCAGTTGTTAATCAAGTGTTAGGTGAAGGAATAAATGAGTGGTCTCTACTGACCAGAGGTAACTTGGTTTGGTACCTAAAGTGTATTTTATAACTAAATCAATAAAAGCATTTTTATTGAAAAAGTTAAGTTGAATGAAAAATATCTTTTTCTTTGGGGAAGTCAGTTTCTTACTATGCGACTTTCATTGTCAAAATCTGTTGCCTGGCACTTCTCTGGCGGTCCAGTGGTTATGACTCCATGCTTCCACTACAGGGGACAAGGGTTCAATCCCTGGTCGGGGAACTAAGATCCCACATGCTGCGTGGTGTGGCCAAGAAAAAGAAATCTATTGCCTGTTAATTTCATGTTTTCTTTACTAAATTAGTATTACATTTCTGCCCTGAATTGAGCCAAGACTTTTCTTGATTGAGACAGGATCCATCTGCTAATTTGAGCATTGGCCAGCTCGCAGGCTGGCTTCTACAAATGGGCCATAAAAATATATTTCTGAATTTTGACTGTAGATTATTAATATTAATCAACTAAAAATCATTTGAATTTGTTGTTCATCAACCAAAGCCATAATTAAGCTACAAAGAGTACTTTGTTTATTATTTTGTTCCTATCACATTAAAAACTCATTACTTAAAGGCTGATATTCAGTTTATTCATGTGTCACCATACTTCAACTACGTGGTACAGTATTTTTCACTCATTCAACTAATGTTTATTGGGTGCTCACTTGTGCCAAGCTGTGTTTTAGGTGTTGAGGATGTAGCAGTGAATAAGACGGCCAAAGTCTCTGTTCTAATGCAACTTACATTTTATTGTGGGAAACATAATAAATAGATAAACATATACATGTGACTATGATGTCAGGTAATGATAAGTGGTATGAAAAAAAAAGGCAGGAGGAGAATGTCAGGGGATTGATGCTATTTAAAATACTTTTGAGTAGAGACTTCAATGTAGTAAGGGAGAAAGTCATTGCAAATACCTGGGAAAGAGTGTTTCACATTGAATGAAGACCAAGCTTAAGGGCCCCAAGATGACTGTTTGCTTGCTGTATTTGAACATGAGCAAGGAGTTCAGTGTACTTAGAATGCAGTGAGCAAGAGGGAGGGTAGGAGAGGCTAAGGTCAATAGGCAGCAAAGAGCCAGAACATAGAGCTGTCAAGGGCGTTGGAAGTATACTTTGGCTTTCACTCTGAATCACTTGGGTAGCCAGTGGAAAATGTTGAGCAGAGGAATAACTTGATCTGACTTATGTTTTAAATTGATGACTCTAGCTGCTCTGTGGAGAATGGAGTGGGAGCAAGGGTGTGGCAAAGATAGATGCAGGGAGACCACTGAAGGCTATTGCAGGATCCAGGATAAAAATGATGGCTTAAACCAAGTGCTGAGAAGTGGACCGATTCTATATGTATTTTGAAGGTAGAACCAACAGAGTTTGCTGATGGACTGGATTTGGGGCTTGAGAGAAAAAAGGCAAGTAAAGGACAAGCATGTGGGTAAATGGTGGTGCCTTTTACTGAATTGGGGAAGACTGAGAGAAGAGCATGTTTGTGAGGGGAAAATATCTGGTGCACTTGTTTTGGATGTATTTTTATTTTATCTTTTAAAAATTTATTTTATTTATTTTATTTTTGGCTGCATTGGATCTTTGTTGCTGTGCGCAAGCTTTCTCTAGTGGCAGCGAACGGGGGCTACTCTTCGTTGTGGTGCATGGGCTTCTCATAGCGGTGGCTTCTCTTGCTGCAGAGCACAGGCTCTAGGCACATGGGCTTCAGTAGTTGTGGCACACAGGCTCAGTAGTTGTGGCTCGCAGGCTCTAGAGCTCAGGCTCAGTAGTTGTGGTGCACGGGCTTAGTTGCTCCGCAGCATGTGGGATCTTCCCAGACCAGGGATTGAACCCGTGTCCCTTGCATTGTCAGGCGGACTCTTAACCACTGCGCCAGCAGGGAAACCCTATTTTGGATGTCTTAAAATTGAAATCCTATAAGACATCCAAGTTTAGTTATCAAGGTGAGTTCAGGGAGAAGTCTGGACTGGAGGTGAGAAGTTGGTAGTCATTAACAGTTAGATGGTATTTGATGAGGTGGAACTGGAAGAGACCACAAGAGACAGGATAGTAAGAGAAGAGGTCCAATGACCAGACCCTGAGCACTCTTGTGCCAAGTGGTCAGGAAGAGGAGAAAGATCTAGCAAAGAAACTGTGAAGCAGTAGCCTTTGAAGCAGAAGGATATCCATATGTGTATGGTGTCCTGGAAGCCAAGTAAACAAAGTATTTCAAGCATGAAGGAGAGGTCAGTTGTATCAAATGCTGAGATGTTAGGCAAGATGAGGGTTGAAATCGACTATTGAATTTGGCGATATGGACATCACTGGTAACCAGAAAAGTGGAGTGGTTAGGATAAAAATCTGATTAGTGTGGTTTTAAGGGAGAGTGAGAGGTGAAGAAATGAGAGACAGCAAGTATAGTTCCTTTCAATGATTTTTGTTCTAAAGTGGACCAGAGAAGTTAGTTAGAGATGGAGGAGAGGATGTAGTGTCAAGGAAGATTTTGGATTTTTGTGTTGTTTCTGTTTTTAAGATGACAGACATTATAACATCTCTGATTTAGCATTTGTGTGCTAAGGGAAAGACCCAGCAGAAAGGGAAAGCTTGAAGATGTGGGGGATAGGGGGAGAATTTCTGAAATGATGTCCTTGAATAGTCAAGAGAGGATGAAGGACAGTGCACTAGACTTAGGTAGGAGCTTATTTGGTGCAATAGGAGAGAAAGCAGGTCTCTGGCCACAGGAGCAGATAGGTCGGTAAGATTTGGTGCAGGGAGATATTGACATTTCCTTCTCCCTTTGTTTTTAATTGAAATAAGAAATGAGATCCTAGCTGAATATGAGGAGGGTGGCAGGGGAGGGGACGGTTTCGCAGGTTTGAAGGAGGAGAAGGCAAGAAATAGTCATATTGAAGAGTAGAAGAGTGAATTATCTAGGGAAATGTGGAATGATTTCTAGGCGGAGCTGAGTGCCCATTTAAAATAATACACAGTATGGGTGTGGGGTTTTCTCCATACACATTCAGTTGCTTGGGGGAAGGTACAGGGTAGATAAAGAGTTGAAATTAAGCAGAGTTGGGACTTTCCCAGGCAAATAAGAGCTCATGGCAGTGATTAGAATGATCGACTATGGCATCTGAACTGGGTAATGAGGGATGTGACAATTTGAAGGAGATAATGTTCAGTGAAAATGGGATGTGAATGGACTGGAGGTCTCAGTGGGTGGGATAATTGTTGGAGAGGTGGGGTACTTGCACGAGTGCGCTGGAAAGGTAGGTGGCGATGGTCATAGAACGGGTCTGACTGTAAGATGGCCGACGGGCAGGTGATCAGCTTTTGATTTTCTTTTCTTATTTATTTATTACTTTTTTTAACACCAACTTTCTGTCTGTATGGATTTGCCTATTCTGGACATTTTCTGTAAATGGAATCATATAATACATAGTCTTTTGTTTTTTACCTCTTTATTGGAGTATAATTGCTTTACAATGGTGTGTTAGTTTCTGCTTTATAACAAAGTGAATCAGTTATACACATACATATGTTCCCATACCTCTTCCCTCGTGCGTCTCCCTCCCAGATGATAAGCTTAAGTAAGGAGACAGAGGAAGTAAATATAGTAGTACAGATAACAAAATTTATTCCCTCTTTCCCTCTTCAGGATGACATCATGGGTAAAAGTTTATTAAGCCTTCTGCCTGATGAAGAGAAAAATGAAGTCTACCAAAAGATTGCTGTCAAACTTCCTTTGTCAAGCTCAGGTACAGACTATTTGTTTCAAATAGCAAGTTCTTAGATTTTAAGAGACAGATAACAATCAGAGGAATAATATAGACATTTCACAAATTATATTTCTAGTATTAAAAAATCTCTCCTCTATTAAATCTTGTTCTTAATCATGAACCCTGATTATTTCAGCTTTTGTATAATTGTATTAGTGTTCTATAAATTATGTTCTAGCTGATACCCCACTCTACAGATACAACATAGATAACTGTGCAAGTGGTAATGTTCATGAAAAGAAAATATTTTTGTAAAATCTAGTCTAAATAAGACAATAATCATATGAAAGAATCCTACAGAATATAGATAAGTACAAATGTAAGCATGTTTTGTATCTGTTTTCTTTTAGCAGAAAAACATATTGATTTTTGCTGTCATTTAAAAAGAGGAGGTGCTGAACATGATAGCAGCCCTGCTTATGAATGTGTGAAATTCATCCTGAGCATAAAATTTATTTCTAATGGTAAGAAAAACAGTTTTTAATCTTGTCTAGATGAAGTTCATGAATTATGCAGCCCTTCATTGGTAATATAAATGCCTTTCTACTGTTGGTACTCTCACACTCTCTCCTACCCCTATGATCACAGGTTTTGGTGGACCACAGACATTAATTAGACTTTTAAAAAATTAATAGCAAAATTTACAAGGTGGGGTCATATGGTAACATGGTGGACTGATCTGATAAGGATGGCTCTTTCCTTCTACAAAAACAAGGAAATTATTGTTAAAACATAATCTAAGAAGTTTATTGCATAGCCAATCTTAAAAGAAAGGGAAATCCATGGGTGCTAGAAATTAAAGGATAAAGTATGAGACCTAGTGATAAGAGGGAGCTGATTTTGTGCTGGGCCTAAGTGAGTCTTAAGTCATACATTGGCTCCATTGGCTGGGGTCTGGAGTTCTAACACTCATTCAAGGACCAACACATAAAACCTAGAGACTTAAAATGATCAGTAAAATTCTGTCCACTGGCCTAGAGGAAGAGTAAGCTTGTTATCTCTCTCAGAGTTTGAATGGAAAAAAGTGTGTCATTTACAGGAAATCAAAACCCAAATCTGTGTGTCTTACATGTGGATATGGGATCTGAATTTGTAATTTTTAAGGCTTCAGGAACCACAAGCTGATAAATTAACATAAACACTGATTTGGGGCCATTAAAAGATCTAGGGCTTGAATCAAAGGTAAATAGCCCAGCAAATATGTGAAAAGATGCTCCAACTCACTAGTAAGCAAAGAATGAAAAATTCAAAAACCAATGAGTAGCACTGTACACGCATCAAAATGTAAACAATTAGGAGTGTGAATAATACCAAATATTGGTGAGGATGTGAGAAATGAAAACACTAATACGGTATCGAGAGGAATGTAAACTCATGAAGCCATCCTGGAAAACAGAGTGAACTGAAGTCAGTTATCTCGTAACTCAGCAATCCTATCGCTGGGTGGAAATATCGCAGAGGCAAAGTTGCAGAGAGATCTGTGTCTAAGGGGACATGTTCTATGTATGTCATAGTGTTGTTCATGGTAGGAGGGAGGAATGATGCACAGCCTAGGTGTGCATCATTAGGGAAATGGACAAGTAAAATCTGGGGAAATACACAATATGGAAAACTTTGTAGTAGTCAAAAGCAATGAACTGTAGATAAACATAGTACAACATGGTTAGACCTTAAAACTGTATTGTTGATTGACAAACAGAATGAGATCTATAGCACAATGCCACTTTTGTAAATTGTAAAAGCATATAGTACATAGAACCAGACTACATATCTTACAAAGTTATATATTAAATGTGGTAGATGACAATGGGTACCTGTGGGTGGGGAAGGGACAGAGAGAAGAAAAAAGTAAAAACAAGAGTGGGAATTTTATCTGTGTTCATAATATGCCATGAACTAAGAATATAATTAACTCAGTTCTTTGCCACTGAGGTCTAAAGATACAACAAATGAATGAATGGGTAAATAAATAATGAAAATTAGCTCACACATGGTTCTCTGATATCTTTGTCACGTGCCTTTGGAAACCAAAGGTCAAATACCTTTAAAAAAAACTTGACTACATACACACACAAATTATACACACATTTTTGATACCCACATGGTCTACGTAAAGAAGGGGAGCTGAATTATTTTGGAGACTAAAATGTCCATTCACAGGGTAAGAACAGAAGACTGACGATCACCCTGAACTCATAATTATTTCTCAGTAATTACTTCATGTTTTGGTGGAGACCAGGGTGGGGAGGGTGACTGGGAAGGAAGACAGAAAAAATTGGTGGTTCGGAATTCTGAAAATTGTCAGTGGGTTGGCAAACAGCTCACTGATACGGCAGGTGCCCATCCTCTTGTGTAATCGCCCCACCTTTCTATCAGATTGTCACATGTGTGTCTCTGTCTCCCTTAGAGCCTGTGGTGTTCTTCCGTAGCTTCTTCCCCAGCCTGTCCGGTGAGTCGTCTGCTGCACATCTTTCTTTGGAGGATCGGTTTTGTCTGGTGGGGACCGTTTGTGTTCTCAGGATTCAAACTCTAAGGGTGAGTATGTTGTGTGTGTGCTTCCCCCATTGTGGCCATGTGGGCTTCCTTTAAAGGGACATGTCCCCTTTGGTCTCTCAGCCACTGCACGGCACTGCTAAAGCACCTGATGTATGCAGAGGGTTGTGTTAGGATACGTGAATGAGAAAAGATCAGCTCCTGTGTTTCAGAAGTTGAACATCTGAGTGGAGATCTGGACATACCCAGAAGAGATGCACACTCATTGACAAATTGTTTTGATATAATATTAAACAGGTATACAGGGGCTGGGGGTTGGGACATAGTAAGAGAAGTGACCATTTTGGCAGGTGGATAAAGAAAGGCTTCTCTCACCAGGTGAGTTTTGAGGCAGCTCTCCTGCTCGTCCAATGCTCACTTAGTATCTTCCTAATAGAGAACTCACAGTTTATGTCTCTGAAAAGAAAAATCAGTCCTTAGAATTCATCTGATCAATTCAGGCTAATGAATTATTCACTAAGTAACATACTTAGTAAGCACCTACTATGTGCCAGGCACTGTGCTAGGTGCTGGGGAAACAGGCAATAGACAAGTAATATTGATAAGTGTCATGGAGATGATAAAACAGAATCATGTGCTAATGACTGGTGTGGGTAGGGAGTTCAGCAGAGTAGTCAGGGAAGGTCTCTCTCTGATGACCTGTCTTTTGAACAGAGACCACGAATGATGATAAGGTGCCAACCCAGTGAAGACAGGAAGGCAATTCAGGTAGAGGGTTCAGCAGCTGTAAAAGTCACGAGGTAGTAACTAGATTGGAGAGTTCCAGGAAACAAGGACCATCATGTGACTAGAAAAAGGTGAAAGAGGGAAGGAGTAGTAGAAAATAAGATACAAGAGGTAGGCAGGGGCCAGATTATGTACAGCTTTGAGTGGAAAGTAGGAGGATGGCATGATCTGATTTTGTTTTTAAAAGATCAGGTTGGCTCCTGGCTGGGAATGGAGTACAGGGGAACAAGAATGGAAGCAGCTGGAGCTGTGTGAGAGGTGATTGATAGGGATTGGACTAGGACTGCAGTAACAGAGATAGAAGCTCACCGATTTGGGTGACATTTTGGAGGTAGAGCCCTAAGTCCTTGCCGATGCATTGGAAGTGGGTGGGAGAAGACAGAGAAATGACTCAAGGATGACTCAGCTTTTAGGCCCGAGTAGCTCAGTGGATGGAAGTGCCACCGACTGACTTGAACAAGACTGGGACAGTGTGGATTGGGCAGATGAGGTGGAGGGCATGGGGACAAAATCAAAAGGTCTGTTTGAGCCATGTTAATATTGTGATGATGTTGTAACATACAACGCATTCAACTGCCTTACAAGAGAGGCCTCCGGATCCAGGTTTCACATCCTTCCTTACTAGCTACAGGACCTTACCTAAGTCACTTACATCTTTTAGCCTCAGTTTCTTTTCCTGTAAGTGGCGATAATAGCACCTCCTTGAGGGTTGTTGTGAAGTACAAATAAGACAGCACCTCTTATCCTCTTATCAGGTAAGCACTCAGTAAATATGAGCCCTTACAGTCATGATCATTGTCATTATTATCATTATTATTGTTATCATTACGATCCAGAGAGGGCAAAAGACCTGCTTTACTTTTCCTCTCAAGTTTAAAATCTGGGCTTTAACTGACCACGTTTCAGAAGCTGTGAAGGACCCCTTTACATTCAATTGTAGAATAGTGATCTATGTCATCATTTTTCCAAATTTAAGACAGTGAGAAAATTGGTCGAGAGAAAAGCAACTGAAGGAAGTTGCTGGGTCTGATGGCCCCACTCAGTATCCCTCTCAGGCAACTCTCTGGGATTTGAGCTCTCATATCTGCCATGAGAAGGCAGACATCCCATCTAGAGGGTCACTCCCCAAATCTTCCTCCTCTGAGAAAGAAAAATCTCATTTGACACACCACCCTCACCCTAGGCCCCCTCTTAGCACAGGGATCTCTATTTGTGATCTATGCCAGTTTTTCTCTGGGTTTCTGGGATATTTGTTCTATACTAGTGGTCATTTTAGAGAACAAATCTTGTGAGAAAAGAGGGCTTTTTGGAGGAAGATTTTGTTCACAGGGTGGCTGTGTAACAGTGGAAGGGAAGTGAACTCAAGAGTTCAACTTTGAAATGGACCTACTTTGATCCTGCATGTACTAGCTGTACGTGCTTGACCAAATCATTCTATCTCTAGAATCCTCAGTTTTCACATCTGTAAAATCAAGTGCCTTTCTCACACTGGTATACAGATGAGTTGGATTTTCAAATTTACTACATCCTACACAGATATGTCAGGTATTTTTACTCTATAAGTACATTTCAATTATCTAAAATGCCACTTTTTCTGCAGGACCTTTTCACTGTAAAGGAGTCCGGTGAAGATGTTCTGCTGGTCCCAGATTCGGAAGAGGAACATCTACCTGTGGACCACAGGTGAGAGGCTAATGTTGCCATGAGTAATGGAGACCTACGGCACAGTTTCATCAAACAAAACTGAAACAAGACAAATCACTATGAATATTTTTCCATCAAAATGAAAATTAAAAAAACAAACAACTGAATCCAGATGAGCAATCTACTGGTTTGAATTTCCTTTTCCAGCTAGTATAATTCGTAATTTTCTAACTGAATATAAATTCAAGTGATTGGCTTTCTATAAAAGAAATAAGGCAATAAATAGAGCAACCTTAACTGATGCAGACATTTAATTACTTTCAAATTAAGACAATACGTTTACAAACAGACTTGATTGCTTCCTTTTCTTGAAACACTTTAAATGGTAGAAGAACAAATAAGCATTGTGGTAACTGCTATTATGCAGGTGTCCCACTTTTTTGTGAATCTAATCTATTCTTTAACATTTGTTTGTTAACAAATTTTCACAGAACAAAGTGAGTAATTCCATTATTTTGAGTGGGAAAAACAAAAATGCATTCCTAACCCACAGGAAAATGCCAACTTGCTAGGTATCACTAAAACCCCTTAATACAACTATTTAATAATCTACCAAGAATTTCTACAGAATAGAAATTACTTGTAGTACTATCTAGTCATTGCATATTTGATAAACTCGTTAGTAGGTATTTTGTATGTAGTAAGCCATAATAGTAGACACTGCTCAGTGTAGAATATTGAGAATGGATTACATTTTCCTTCTATATTACAGTGTACATGGATATGTAAATAAATAACAAAACAGTACATTAAAGATGAGCACTAGATGCCAGTAATACTTAGCAAAATAAAATAAACTAGATGATGTTTTGAGAGGCTTCTTCTGATTGAAGGCGTGTTTGTGTGAGGTCTGGTGGGAGGAGGAAGCTGGAGGCTGTGCTGTCTGTTACTCTTTGGTGGGGGGATGAGGTAAGGAAGAAAGAGCTGGTGAAGAAATGAGTTAAACAGGAAATGTCTGAGGTTCATCTGTGTCTGGATCTGAGGAACAGGGGAGAATCTTCCCTTCCTGGCAGGAGAGCTCAGAGGTGTTTGGCTAAGAACCGTTGTCTGAAGCTACACACAGAGCCATGGGATGCAAAACAGAGCTTGAGGTGGCAGTCTGTTTGCATTCCCTTTACTGGGTGCTCTACAGCTCTTGCTAACACGAGACCGAGTTTGTAATTGTGTGTTGAGTGTCACATGTCTGCTCGTGCCACCATCACACTCACTTGCCCCAGCAAGATGTTTTATGCAGAATCTCAATTTCTTGTAAATATTCACCATTGTATTTGTGGTTCATAGGAGTTAGGGACATGTGCACCACCAAGCTTAAGACTAATAGCCATTCAACTCTCTGAATGTGCTTTATCATTCCCAGTGGTTCTTGTAGTGTGTGCGCTTCTTTGGGCCTCTTAGGCTTACCCATTTCCCTTATTAGTTCCTCTACTTTATTAGAAGACCTTTTACTGAATAAGGTGAGAGAGAGACATCTATAAAACATAACGTGTTTAAGCAACGTGAACTCTAGGCACTATTCTGTGAGAATACCTGAGGTACAATAGCAGCCTACCATATCTTTTTCACCCAGGAGCACATGACTTAAACATATTCTTGCATGCAACCTAAAACAGATTTGTTTAGTAGGTTTGTGTAGTGAATTTTGTGTAAATTAGCAGATAATTATAGCAAATCTTCAGAGAGTGAGAGTTCAGAGACAGAGGAGACCTACATTTTATTTTTAAGTAGAACTTAATTGGATGAAAAATATTCTGATGCAGAAAAGAGCCAGTTACTACATCTGTGCCACTTGGTCTTCACACAATACAAGAAAAGTGTTTTCTTAAGGCTTAAAATCATCTCCTTTCTAATATAGTAAGAAATTATCATTATTGGGTGAATGCACTACAATTTTATATATTTTAGTACTTTCATAAAATGGTCCTAGTTTCTTCAAATATTAGGCAATGGATTGTTTATCATGTAGACAGTAACATGGAAAAATGACACTTGGGAAACAACTGATGGATTTGATGAAGAAAATTCTGTTTAATTCCAGCTCCCTTCTCTTCCCTCTTATATCCCTCTGCTCTCCTCAACACCATGGCCGCTGTCTGAGGTCTATAAAGGAGGGCCAGTCAGCCTCATCCCTGTCTAGCACAGACCTTGACATTGAGCAGGCAGAAATGAACATCTGCTCAGGGACTGATTGATTGATCCTATCAAAATGGTAATCCATTCCATGCCATGAGACCTCGCAAACGTAGTGCAGTATTATTATAGCTCAGTGCAAACCAGTATTGCATTATTTTTTTTCATAGACTTACTCTTTGTCTTCAGGATATTTTCAGATAACAAGAAGAAGAGATCGTGGCATGTTGGACATTAGTTTGTAGGCACCCTGAGCAGTCATTGATAACCTGGCTCCCATTTTACAGTCTGAGGGATGGTTAAAAAAGTAATCAGGCACAAAGGTCATAGGGACCTAGAGCTCCCCAGATGCTTGTGGAAATTTCCTTGGTAATTCTCAATGTTCTTTGAAAGGGAAGAAGCATCCTGCTAAGAGGCTTGAAAGCTTTGTCTGTGCCTATGAAAGAAACACAAAGAGGGGAAGTTAAAATGTTTAAAAGAAAGGGTCTGTTTCCATGTAGGATGTCCTGTCCTTGCATGTTTCAGATTTGAGGCTAAAGAACCTTTCATTTCAGGAGAGGGACTCAACAGCTGGGTTTTCCATTAGAGCTACAGACGCACTGGAGTAGCAGGTCTTGCTTGAACATAGAAAGAAGTAAGGAACACTTCAGAGTTGGTGAGGGGCAGGCACAGAATTGAATACCATGGAGTCCTTTCCCATCTTCCTACTGCTAGAGTTAGAGGAAGCAGCGAGCTACTCTTAGTTTGTATGTATAAGTGAGGCCCAGAGTTCCGTCATAGCATCATCTTAATAGAAATGCATCCTGTACTTTATTCTTCATGATGCGATTTCATGTTTATTGACTTACTCTCCACAAATCAACAACATAGATTTTAGACCCATTGTAAAGATGAGAAAGTGCAGTCGCAGAGGATGTATGATTTTCCCGAAGTCATGCAGTTGGTTAAGCAGTAGAGCTGGAATTGGGACCCAGATTATCCTGGGCTCGTTTCTCTTAGGACATCAGTTTCAGGAGCTGTGGCTGGTATGGGATTCCAGGGAGAAAACTCAAGAAGTCTTTGGGAAGTACTTGATTGGGGATGTTACTGTGAGAAAACTTTTTTTTCTTTAATTTCATCTTAAATGTAGGGAGAGAGAAGAATTAGTAGGAAAGGCGATCACACTGATTAGCCCTAACACTTTTTACAAAGATAGTATCTTTTCACCCAAAGGTAGAGCAGACAATACTGGAAAATCAAATGGCAGGTATTTCCGAGAGCTCTAGTAGCTCTTACCTTTGTTTGCAGTCTTTAGAAACTGCTACAGAGTTGGTCCCCCGGGGGTAGTCTCCACCTATCAGCAACTGCACTGCAAAGAATGTTCCTGGCTAATTCCCCTTTCAGCTTGTTTCAGAGAAGCGTTATCTTGTACAAAAGTGTGAGGAGAATTTTGCAAAGATGCACAGTGGTCCTCATTAGTAAGGTTTTGTTGTACGGAGCCTTGGTACTATTCTGTACTGACTTCATCCCTTATGTCTGCGTCATCTCGACCAGGGGGAGGGCCCTGTACCTCATTGTATCACACGCCATTTGGTTTGGTTTCTCTAGCACTAGATATTTAGCTTGCCCAGTCTCATCACTCCAGCCCAATGAAACTTATTCATACAGCAAATATTTAACACCTACTATGTGGGAGTTTCTGTTCTAGGCTCGGAGGATACAGCAGTGAACAAAAATCCTTATCTCCCTGGGAAGCTTATATTCTAGTGGAGGAGAAAGAAAATCAATCAATAGACCAAAATAGGTTAGATGGTGAGGAGGACCGAAGGAAAATATTAAGCATTGAAGAGAGATAGGGAAGGTTGTAGGGGAAATTAAATTGTATTAGGTTTTGCCATATGCAATTGACATTTTTTTTGTTTAAGAGATGGTGCGACATTGGCAATTTCCAATGGTCAACATAATAGATAGGGTGGCCAGCTAAGGCCTCGACAAGAAGGTGACTTTTTAGTTAACACCTGAAAGGAGTGGAGGAGCAAGCCTTGTGGATTTGGGAGGAAATATTCCAGACAGAAGGAAGAGCAGATGCAAAGTCCCTGAGGCAGGAGCACATTGGGTATGTTTGAGAAGCCAGTGTGGCTGGAGCAGGCTCAGCAGTGGACGACTAGTAGGAGAGGGGGGCAGAGAGGATTGGAGGATTAGAACCCACAGAACTTGGAGAGGACTCCAGCCAAGACGGTGAGAGCTGCTTTTCGGGAGGAACTGGGAGCACACCAGCTCGCCCCTGCACTGGTGGAGCAGCCCGGAGACAGCCTTGTTAGAGTCATCCACCATTAACCAAAACATGGGATTGGGATTTTTAAAGCTACAATATTTGTTTTTGTTTTTTTCTTAGCTTGGCCAATTACAGGCTGTGTGATCTTAGAGAAGCCTCATTAAGTCTAATGAGATCTATCTGTTTTGATAAGTAAATGAAAACCATATGCTTTGTAAAATACTATACAAAGTCAAGTTATTATCAGTTAGGAAGTACTTCCAAATTATAGAATAGTTACAGTTTTTGTTTGAATAGTTAAAATTTAAAACTGTACTCAATCCTGGGAATTCCCTGGTGGTCCGGTGGTTAGGACTCCATGTTTTCATTGAACCCAAGGGCCAGGGTTCAATCCCTGGTCGGGGAACTAAGATCCCATAAGTCGTGTGGCCAAAAAAGCAAACAAACAAAAAACCAAAAAAACTACTTAATCCTTACTGAGCTATAAAGACATTATTAAGTGCAAAGGGCTACCTGTAAACCCGGCTTACGGACATGATTTGAAGTCTATGTTTGGTGATTTCTTCAATACTCTTACTACTTTTCTGTTAATTTAAGGTGGTTCTCCTTTTCTGTTTCAAGCCAGCATCTTTAAGCCTCCATCCTTATGAGACGGTTCTGTATTTATTAACACCCAAATTGTTCCATGAAAAGTGTCTATGCCTCCTCTCTGGGTGGAGGAGGTGTGACCCAGTCTAAAGGTGATGGAATTCTCAGCTTGGAGGCCGCATGCAGTCAGATGATTCTGGGCCCTCACACCCACCTGGGAGGCAGGCTGACAGATAAGGAAAGGAGTTGCGGCTTTCCAGCAGCCTGGTGTCAAAGGAAATAGCCCCTAAGCTATTTAACTTGTCCTATTGTTATGTTCAGGGTCTGGTCCTTAAGAAGGGCAGACATAAAACAAAAGACAGAAGAAGGGGTGCAGTCTCAGGATTCTGGGTTTTAGATTTCATCGTGTTTCCCTGACCTCTAGCCAACTGGTATCCCATCTTCAACTACATAACAAATTATTTTGATCATCTAAAAGCATAAAATCATTAGACAGTCTTATTAGATTTACGATTGATAAGAGCAGTTTCAATGTTAATATTTTTACTTATTTATTCATTTATTTATTTATTTTTGGCTGCGTTGGGTCTTCGTTGCTGCGCGTGGGCTTTCTCTAGTTGCGGCGAGCGGGGACTACTCTTCGTTGCGGTGCGCAGGCTTCTCATTGCGGTGGCTTCTCTTGTTGCGGAGCACGGGCTCTAGGCACGCGGGCTTCAGTAGTTGTGGCTCATGGGCTCTAGAGCGCAGGCTCAGTAGTTGTGGCACACGGGCCCAGCCGCTCTGCGGCATGTGGGATCTTCCCGGACCAGGGCGCGAACCCGTGTCCCCTGCATTGGCAGGCGGATTATTAACCACTGTGCCACCAGGTAAGTCCCTCAATCTTAATACTTTTTGAGAAGCTCAAAGTAAGTTTTGTGCTCCAAACTCATGGAAGCAACCCTGAAATCAGTGAGGGTTTAGACCCTAATGAAAAGAAGTCTAATAAATATCAAAGTTTAGAAAAATCTGGGTTGAATTATCTGAGTTTTAGCCTATTTAGGAAAAGTAGTTTTGGAGAAATATGCTGGCAGCTGCTTGTTCTACTCATACAATTAACAATGTAATATATTTTTTCCTGATGGTATGCATTTGTCATCCTGTAATGAAGATGTCAGGCTGTGTATTAGGTACCTGAAGAAGCGAGATAAGATCCTGCTCTCTTTCAACTTAATACTTTTTGCTTTACCTTTTTTTTAAATTGAAGTATAGTTGATTTACAAGGTTGTGTTAGTTTCAGGTGTACAGCAGAGTGATTCAGTTATGCATATATATGTATATATTCTTTTTCAGCTTCTTTTTCATTATAGGTTATTACAGTCTACTGAGTAGAGTTCCCTCTGCTATACAGTAGGTCCTTGCTGGTTATATATTTTCTATACAGTAGTGTGTATATGTTACTCAAACTCCTAATGCTTTACCGTTTTTTAAATCCCAGGATATTCTTTTGCTTTAGCTCCGTTAAATATTTTTTTTAACTTTTGAACTTTTTATTTGAATCTGACAGGAACTACCATATGCATCCTCCTTTACTCACAACTGTTTACATTTTGTCCCATTTGCTTTATCATTATTTTCTCGTTCTCTTCCCCCTCTGTCCCACTTCTGCCCTCCCTTTCCTGTCTCTCCCGTCTCCTCTCCTCCCCTCTCACCCCCTTTTCTCCCTTCTCTTCTTTCTCTCTCTCTCCTCCCCTCTGCCTGATTCATTCATTCATTATTTATTCATTTGTCTATTCAGTGGATTTTAATCTTTTGCTATTATTATTTATTTCAATGCTCTGATTGTCCTAGCATCGACCAGTGACAGCCCCTTCAGTCTGGCTCTTGTGTCATTTTGATACTTCACACCATTCTTGGAGCATTCCTTCCCTTCTGGCACTATGTGATGTTCCAGGCTCGTTTTGTACTATCTCCACCTCAGCCATGAAATCAGCTTGTTCTCTAAGACTTAGTCAAAGGGGAATCCTGGCTTCCTTAAGGGCAGCTGTTTAGAAACTCTCGGTGCTGCTTGTACTCATTGTTACTGATTTGTTACTGCTTATAGGTGCTTTTCGAACTGGGAAACAAATACACACACAATACACATACTGTATACATAGGCATAAAGATCTATATCTATATTTATTTCCACATCTACCCATCTGTATGTATGTATACCTTTGTGTATGTGTCTGTATCAAATAATAACACGCCATGACTTCATACCGATACCTCCAATCCTGAGCCAACACTACAAGGTTCATTCCAGGCTTCCCGTTTCCACTTCTGCAACACTCTTCTCCACTAGTCAGAGAGGCCTGGGCTCATTATCCTCCATATATTTACTTATTTGCTCAAATCAGGAATGCACAGAGAGTAATTGTAGGGTTGCCATGTCATGTCATTGTGAAAAGCAAACCTCCTCAATTAAGTTCATATTACTTACATTTTTTAAGGTGAAATTTACACATAATGAAAGGCACAGATCTTAAGTGTATTTGACAAATGCATAAACCCATGGGACCCACATTCCTATCAAGACATACAGTATTTTCAACACACTAGATAGCTGTGTTGTACCCCTTCCTTGTTATCCCCGTACTTAGAGGCAACTCTTGTTCTGATGTTTTTAACCATAGATTAAATTTTCCTTTACTAGAACGTCATAAAAATGGAACCATATAATATATAGTCTGTTGAGTCTGCCCTTTTAAACTCGGCATAATGTCCCTGAGATGCATCATGTCACATGTATCAGTAGTTCATTCCCTTTTGTTGCTGAGGAATATTCTATTCTATGCATAGACTACAATTTGTTAGGCATTTTTCTTTCAATGAACATTTATGTCTAGTTTGTGGTTACCATGAGTAAAGCTGCAATGAACATTCTTTTACAAGTATGTTTGTGGACACATATTTTCATTTTTAAGTTATTAAACACATTTGTTCAATTATACAGTAAAATTGATTTGTTTTCTCTTGGTGTACAGTTCTATGTTTTCTAACACATGCATCGATTTGTGTAACCATGAACGTAGTCAAGATAAGGACCAGGTCCATCACACCTCCAAAAGTTCCCCGTGCTGTCCCTTTATAGTCAGTCCTATCTCACCTCACCCTTAACCCCTGTCAACCAGTAATTTATTCTGCAGCCCTATAGTTTTGTCTTTTTGAGAATATCATGTAGAGTCATACAGTATATAATCTTTCAAGATTGGCTTCTTTCCCTTAGCATAATTCCTTTGAGATTCGTCTGAGTTGTTGCATCAATAACTGTGTATTGTTGAGTGGCATTTTGTTGTATGGACGTCTCACAGTTTAGTCATTCACCTGTTGAGGGACATCAGAGTTGTTGATGGGTTTTGGCGCAATTATTAATAAAGCTGCTGTAAACATTCGTGGACGAGTTTTTGGTGTGGATGTACGTTTTTATTTCACTTTTTCAGGGTACTGAATTATGCTTTTAACTTGCATTCCAGGACTTCCCTGGCAGTCCAGTGGTTAAGACTCCACGCTTCCACTGCAGGGGGCACGGGTTTGATCCCTGGTCGGGGAATTAAGATATTGTATGCCACACGGAGTGGCCAAACAGACAAACAAACAAAAACACTAACTCGCATTCCACTAATGACTAAAGATGTTGAGTATCTTTTCATCATTTGAATGTTCAAATGTCTTGCCTATTTTCAAAATTATGTTGTTTGTTTTCTTATTGAGTTTTGAGAATTCTTTGCATATTCTGGATACAAGTCTTTTGTCAGATATCTAATGTGCGAGTACTTTGTCTAGTCTGTAGCTTCTTTTTTCATTTATTAACTGTTCTTTTGCACAACCAAAGTTTTTAATTTTGAAGGGCGATAATTTTACCATTTCTTTTCCTTTGATGGATTCTGCCATGTCATGATGCCATGTCTAAGAATTAACTGCCAAAGCGAAGGTCACATAGATTTTCTCCTAGTTTTTTCTAAAAGTTTTATAGTTTTATATTTGGGTCTATGATCCATTTTGCATTCATATTTTTATAAAGTGTGAGTTGTAGGTTGAAGTTCATATTTTTTAGCATATGGATGTCCGATTGTTCCAAAACCATTTGTTGAAATACGATCTTGTCCCTCTTCTACTCAAAAACTTTCAATGGTTTCCCCTCGCTCTTAGAAGAAAATCCACAGTCCTTTTGTATGATCTGTGGGATATGCTGCTCTCATGCCTGTCGTCTAGTCCTCAGATCTCATTTTGTGCCACACTCCCTCTTATCTATCCTGCTCCAGATGCACTGGCCTCTTGTCCTCTGTGAATTCTCCAAGCTCTTTTCCAATGCAGTGCCTGTGCACATGCTTAGGTCCTCAACCTGAAACACTCTTCAACTCTGCTGTCACGTGGTTGGCATGATGCTCTCCTAGGTCCATCTTGAGTTCTCTTCCCATGGCACCCTGCCCTTTTACTTCGTCATGCTTTTTGCAATTTGTAAATGTATAGTTATCTTTGGACTATTCGTTCATTGTCTGGATTCCCCATGAAACTATAAACTCCACAAGGCTGCATTCTCAGTGTCCAGCACTGTGCCTGCCCTCAAAACTTACTGCCTGGTGTGGAGATGGACAAGTAAACCAGAAACGATGATAATAAAGTCACCGTTCCATGGAAATGCCGTCGAACCCCTTTCACTGTACCTCCGTTCCTGTTTTCCGCATGGACTAAAAAGTCTTTTCCCTCTGTGTTTTGTATGCTCACGCCCTCCTCACCATTCAGGAACCAGTTCATTCCTCCTCTCAGAAGTCCTTCCTGCCACCCAGGTTGGAAGAGCTCTCCCCTCTCTACTTTCTACTTTCCTACTGACACTCTCCACTTTGCCTTGCAATCACAGGGACTGGCTTAGCTTTTCTTCTAGAGAATCAAAAGCTCCAAGAGGGAAGTATCCAAATTACATTCAGCTTGTGTCTCCCTCAGTTCAGAGAATAGGTCATCTTCTCCAGTTAACTCACTTTCTGATTTCTAGGAGACAAGCGTGTGATAGGCTGTGTGTCCACCTGGCCACTAGAAGCTAAGGGGTCTAATTTGCAGGATGAAAAAGGAAAAGAAGGCCCAATTGAAAGTCATATCTCATATCTACACAACCAACACTTAGGCCACCAGTGCTTTAATAAGCAGCAAAGACACATAAGTTTTTTTTCTTTAACGTGTGTTGGGACTTGACTGATTTCTGTTGCTTTATTTCCACAACCGGCTCAGTACTAGTCCTATAAAAGTGACAGAAGAAACACACAGAAGGTCACCTTTGAGAAATGACTGAGAGAGTGGATTTTAAAGTAGGAAGATTGGGATGCCAAATAAAACAAGGCTGTTTGGCAAAACCTTACCATGAACATATGTCCCCAGGCCCGGCCCTCTGGAGCCACTGGCTGTATTAAAAAGAAGTTGGTCCTGCTCTGTTTTGAGATGTAGAAATGTTATGTGTGTTTCCTTCCTTTGAAGTGCTGTGTCAAGGGAGTCATCTTGACTGAACAGTGATGAACTTCAATTTTTTTTAATTAATTAATTTATTTTTGACTGTGTTGGGTCTTCGTTGCTGCACGTGGGCTTTCTCTAGTTGCGGCGAGCGGGGGCTACTCTTCGGTGTGGTGCGTGGGCTTCTCACTGCGGTGGCTTCTCTTGTTGCGGAGCACAGGCTCTAGGTGTGCGAGCCTCAGTAGTTGTGGCACGTGGGCTCAGTAGTTGTGGCACACAGGCTTAATTGCTCCATGGCATGTGGGATCTTCCCGGATCAGGGCTCGAACCCATGTCCCCTGCACTGCCAGGTGGATTCTTAACCACTGCGCCACCAGGGAAGCCCCGATGAACCTCAATTTCTAAAAAAGTTTTTAGAACATTTCACGCTGGAAGAAATATTTGATAGTAGATCACAATTTTTGATCATCAAATATTTGGTAATATGAAAATAATGACATCTGCAAGTAAATATGGTAGCAGATGAGCTATAAAAACACATCTGAGCTGTCAGTTCTAGTCTTTCAAATACTTTGGTCTCTTGGAGTAGGAGGTGCATCCGTATAGAACGCTCTGTCCTCTACTGAAAGGCTTGGCCTAAAAGGCTTATTAGTTAGTGGGAACAGAGCAAACTCTCTTTATATCTTACCACACAGTGCTTAGTATAGTCTCTAGTCTGATTTATGAATTTCTCCTGGAATGAATTTTCCACAAATATATGATGGAGAACTGTGTAGACTTGACATTCATTCTGCCTATGAATGTCTTTAGTGTTAGCAGCTGGCATCCAGGCTGGGTTCCAGGCATGCTCCAGTGACTCACCAACCAACACTATATGTCACCTTCTCTACATTTGAAAGAGGAGCAGACCACAGAACACTAATCGGATTCTAAAGGTGCCGCCTTATTTGCTTAATATTTCTACACTGTTCAGAAGAGGCCAATAACGGCAATATTCTTTTCAAGATGATACAATCTTGCAAAAAAAGATTTTGATAATTGATGGCCTACCATTATTTTCCTAGTGATAGGGTTTTTGTTTGATTGGTGTTTGTCTGTTTTCTCTTGATTCTTTGGCCTCAGAACACTTCCCATCATAGATTACTTGCCCTTTGAGGTACAGGGGACATGAGACTAGGATTCTTACCGTGTTGATGATCTGTATTACTTTCAAAGTGTTAAGAATGTTATGCATTTCTTGTTTTTCCATTCTGGTGAGGAAATACCACTGAGTGCCATTAGATGTTTTTCCTCTTTTGATGTGTTTGTGGAAAACTGGCGTAACCAAAAAAGCACATTAAAGAAGTTCAAACTGGCCCTTTAGAGAGTGATGTTTTCTGTGAAATGGATGGAGTAAGCCTCGGGTGGAAACTTTCCCATTTGGACTCCATCCTTTGTAAGACATCGAAATATATGAGGGTTGGAGCATTTGAGTTTTGTTCCTTTTTAGTTGTGTATGAGTAGTGTTTTAAAGCAAGTCTATTAACATATAACTAAGACAGGGATTGAGTTTTCTTAGCTGTGTGATAAAAGTAATTACCTACCAGATAATTTTAAAAGCGACTCCATATTTTAAATAGTTTAAACTCAGCATTTTGTTTTAAATCTTCATAATCTAATATGTAAAACCATCTGGACTATTCTATATAAGTTCAGTTATATATCAGCTTAGATATATTAGCTTCGGATCAGATATATATCAGCACACACAAACAGTACGATTTTTAAAGCCTCAGGAATCTATGTCCATGGCTTGAGCAGGAAGAATAGAAGGTGCTATCGGTAAAGTACATTTGGCTTGCAGACCTGATGTCATCCTCTAATGGGCACCAATCCTCTCTGCACTTTTTGGTCAGGGAGCAGTGAGGGATGTGGTGCTCATAGTAGGGAGTCTTGAGAGAAGAGCCGAGTATTTCCCAGGCCATCTTATTTCATTTTCTGCCTATCTCTCAACACACACACACACACACACACACACACACACCCCAAACGTTCTCCTGCTCTACCCTTTTTGACCCTGGAGTAATGGGTCAGAAAATGCATATTCTTTTTGCCAGAGCTTGAACCTAAAAGCTGCCAGAGCCTTTAATATCGGATAGTCAACAGTATGAATTTCTCTACTGAAGAAGAGTCTGGTAGATTCAGATAATGCACTCCTTCTATTCAGAATATCTGAATAAAATATCATATTTTGCCCCTCCCATCAAAAAAAGAAAGAAAGAAAAACTTTTTGAGACTGAAAATGATCATTCAATCCAAAAATACTTCCGGAAGCAGCCACTCAGAAAGTGTTTATATATTCAAATGCTAAAATGTTTTTTTTTTAAAGGGAGGGTGGATTTGTTGTCTGTTCGTTAGCAGGAAACTATAATCTTTAACAATTTCAGATCCTTCAAGATCTTTCCCAAGTGAGAATAGACGGGGCTTCTTTGATGGGACTCTTGAGTTTTTCACTGGCTTCCATAGTCATTGGGGGGAAAGAAATCTTTTACCTACTTGTGTTTTTTGAAATTGTGATATGTTTATTCAGTGCCTTTCATTTGGGAGAAGTCATGACCAGCTCCAGGTGAATTCGTCAAAAACACGTTCTTAAAAAGCTTTCTGCTAAATGGTCAATTTGTCCAGTGGCCAAATTGCCAAAAATTAATTTATCCAAAAATAATCCATAGAATGACCAATGTAAAAAATTTACCCAAATTTATTGATTCATCAAAAAGCATGTCTTAAGAAATACTCTTCCAGATTGTATTTCAAAGATGGAAAACATTTTTCTGAAAGGGACCAGATAGTAAATATTTTAGGCTTTATAGACTACATAAAGTCTCTATAGCATATTCTTTGTTTGTTTTACAACCTTTTTAAAAAGTAAACATCATTCTTACCTCGTACAAAACCAAGCTGCTGCCAATTGTGGCTCACAGGCTGGGCCCTTATATATTCAAATAATTTGTATTTTTTCATATGAAATTCTCAATTATATGCAATGACTACATTATTGAATATATTCAACGACTATATCCTTGTGTTGATCTAAAACAAATAGACTGCCAGATGCTTCTCCAGCAAAGATGTGTTTATTTGGGATCAGCACTGAATTGCAATTCAGGGTCTGCCACCATGACTAGCCACATGCAAGTCCCTGCATATCAAGGAAAGGGGAGCACATTTCTAGAGAGGAAAAGGAAGTTGGGAGGGCCGTAGTAAACATAGTCCATGGCTTCTCATTGGCTGAGTCCGTGCCAGGAAATAAAAGGAGTCTTTCTCTTCCTGTTAGGCTCTGTTATTGTCACAGGGCATGACAGGTCTCCTTTCTGATCTCCCAGTTCTATTTAACTGAGACTTCTGTTTATTAATTTTTTACATTCTCTGAAAGCATTGCTGATCAAGAGTCATTTTTTTCAGTTTCAGCTACTTTTTGTCCCTCAGCGTCAGGAAGGACCTTTCCTGGGTGTAGTGTCTCACGTCAGAGGGAAAGTGCACAGAGTGGACACATTAATTTATTAGTAATGTTAAACCTATTACCATTTGAGTAATAAAGATGGGTAAGAGGGAGAACTCTCAGACGCTTTTTATCTGAAGTCCATATGTTATCAAGATCATAGATATTGAAGGCCATCCAAAGCCTTATGCCATCATCAAAGGTTTGGCAACAAATTTCCAACAGGCCTGGTCTGGATATCTTGGGAAAGCTGTGACATCAGATGTTGTATACTTCAGTTCTGGTAAATCTTTACTTTCAGGTCACCAGATGATGTGCACGTTCAGTCAGGGTTTGATGTTTTCTTTAGGTGTGTCACGTGAATCCAAGAGTCCGCTCCTTTCAGTCTGGTGGCACAAGGGTTGGTTAGCAGTACTTCATAGAGGCCTTTCCAGCAAGGCTGAAGAAAGTTCTTCTGGAGTTGTCTTTTCTAATAGATAAAATCTCCACATTGCAGAGTATAACGCTTAAGATCTTCATTTCCCAAAGGTGCATGGTAAAATGATTGCTTGAACAAAACATGGATATTTTTAATGGAAACAACTAGGCCTTTGCAATTTTGGAATATCTCTCCTTTTATCCATTGTGAGTTAGAAGAAGCAAGAGCCAAGTGCATTGGGTGTCCTGTGACTATCTCAAAGGGTGAGAGTTTATATTTCCAAAAGGGATGGATCTGAGATTTAGAAAGACCAGCAGCAGTGCTTGTGGCCAAGGTATTTAGAGAGCCTCTACGTATTTTGCCAGTTGAGTCTTAATAATGCTATTAGTGCATTGGACTAAACCAAAAGATTGAAGGTGGTAAGCACAGTGAAAGTGTTGTAAAACCAGCCAAACAGCACAGACTTGTCAAAGCACCTGGCCAGTAAAATGGGTTCTCCAATCACTATGAAGTTCAAGAGGAGTTTTCCAGGTAAGGATAATCTTTTCCAAAAGAACATTCGCCACCGAGATAGGAGTAGCCTATCTTCAAGGGAAGGCTTTAGTCCAGTGTGAAAACATACAGACCATGCCTAAAACATGTTTATATCCATCAGATGGAGAAAGTTGTGTGAAATCCATTTGCCAGACCTCGAATGGTCCGTTAGGCAGTTTAAAATGTCCAGGAGCAGTACGAACAGACTTCCCTGGGTTGGACTTAGAGCAAGTGGGATAAGTGAGGTGTAGGCACTTTTTGTGACCTTATTGATGTTTCTCCACCAATATTGGTTCATGAAGACTTATCATTTTGTTATTAGACCAGTTATTTAATCCATGTACAGTGGTGAGAAGTGGGAATTTTAGAGCCTCCAGTAGGACTGGGTCATTATTTGGTCCAAACCCAGAGCTTTCTCTTTTTATCAAACCAACAACTGTTGAATTTCCAATCTTGTCTTTCCTTTTCTGAGGCCAATTTTGGGGCTTCTCTAGCCAGTTTTTCTAAATTATCATTTGGGAAAATATCCCTTTGAACCATGACAGAGGTTTGGCTGCTGTTGGTCCCTTGAACGGCAGCAGCCCTGGCAGAAATATCAGCAAGCTGATTTCTCTTAGCTTCCAGAGAGTCAAGTTCAGAAAAAGCCCCGGAATCTTAATAATAGCTAAACTGACAGGTAGAAGTATTGCAGTGACTGTGATGGCTCTAAGGCAAGGGGTGTATCCCTGTGACTCAGGGTCCACTTGCTGTGGGTTAATGGTCATCCCATGTTTTGGGGGTGAGTTCCCCAAGGGCATTCCCTTCCTTTTCCTGTAAAACAAGGAAAAAAGGGCATCTGGTAATTGGGATGCCCAAGGGCAGGTGGGTTCATCAGACTCTGAGGCTTTGAAGGCTGTGCCATCCAGTTCACCCCATAAAATTGTGTCGGGGTTGTTATCGTTTAGTAAAACATCCAGAGGTTTGACCATAAGAGAGAAATCTGGAATTCAATTTCGGCAATAACCGACTACCCTGTGAAAACCTCACAGTTGGTGCTTAGTTTTGGGTTTGAGGAAACTTAGGACACCATGAAGTCTAGCTGGATCTAGGTGTAACCCTTGTTCTGATATGAGATGTCCTAAATATCAAACTGGGCAAACTGTAATTTTTCTCTGGCACCTTATGTACCTTTAAGGCTAAAAGCTTTACAAGTGGATGGTGTCTTCCTGTGAGGAGGCTTGAGAAGGAGAATAAAGAAGCAAATCATCCACATAGTGCAATGAAGTAGAACCTCTAAGGAAATTCATATCATCCAGGTCAGCCTTCAGGATCTGTGAGAAATAAGGACTCTCAGTAAAACCCTGAGGTGTTACTATCCAGGTGAATTGTTTCTCTTTCCCAGTGAAGGCAAAAAGGTATTGGCTAGCTTCATCAACTGGAACACTAAAGAATGCACCGCATAAATCAATTATAGTAAAGAATTTACTTCTGGTAGGAATGTATGTTAGTAATGTATGAGGGTTAGGAACAACTGGGTGTCAAGGGATAACAGTGTAGTTTATTGCTGGGAGGTCCTGGACAAACCTCCACCCTCAGCCCTTAGGTTTTCTCACTGGTAAAATGGGAGTGTTACAGGGGCTAGAACAAGGGATAATAATGAGGCCTTGAGCCTTGTAAGCTTCTATTATGGACTCTATGCCTTCGTGGAGTTCTTTACTTATAGGATATTGGTTAATTCTGAGAAGAGGTTTTGAGGGGTCTATTTTAATTTTGATGGGAGGTGTGCTGTGAATTTTGCCAACATCAGTTGGAGATTTTACCCATAAAGAAAGTGGTAGCTGATTCAAGAGGGATAAATGATCAGTGTTTCCAGAATCTATTTTATTATCATCAGAGATGAAAAATAAAAGATGCCAAAGGGTCACTTAATTCATCTGGTGAGTTACTTTGATGACTGCTATCAATTTCTAGAATTATTTCCCCCTTTTGTGAGACAGAAATTCTAGCATGATACTTCCCTAAGAAGTCTCAGCCTAGTAAATGGATAGGAGCAGAGGAACTAAGGAGAAAAGAGTATATATCTCTCAAAGGGCCTAAACAAAAGGGAATAAATTCAGAGACAGGAACCTCCTGAGGTTCATTAGAGATGCCCGCTATTTGAATTGTTTTAGTACTCTGAAGCAGGGGCTGTTTTACAGCAGTGGAGTTGAGCACTGACAGTGTGGCTCCAGTGTCAATTAGGACTGGAAGAGATTCACTCCACATCTGGAGAAATATTTCTCAAAGATGATTGAAAGGCCTTCCTTTTTTTTTTTTTTTTGTGCAGTACGTGGGCCTCTCACTGTTGTGGCCTCTTCCGTTGCGGAGCACAGGCTCCGGATGCGCAGGCTCAGCGGCCATGGCTCACGGGCCCAGCCCCTCCGCGGCACGTGGGATCCTCCCAGACTGGGGCACGAACCCGTGTCCCCTGCATCGGCAGGTGGACTCTCAACCACTGCGCCACCAGGGCAGCCCCAAAGGCCTCCCTCTTAATGGGATTAGGAAGAGCCCCTGTAGTTCCTCAGAGCCCATCACTGGGAGTTAGGAGAGCATTGAAAAGGCTGGTTAGAGGGCTAAAGGTGCCTAAAATGCTTAAATTTGTAACAATCTGTTTTCCAATGTCCTGGCTCTTTGCAATAATAGCAGAAACTAGGAGGGTTTTGGTTTCATTTAGGGGCCTTTATTTACTTGAGTTGAAGATTAAAAATTTTGGTGGCCTTCCTTTTAGGTGACTTATCTAGAGTGTGAGAGAGCTGGTTTGCCAGATTAATTAAATCTGGAGTGGACATAGTTTCGCATTCCATCCTGGTCCTTTTTACTAGAAGGAAAATGTCTCAGTTCAGTCCGTTGATAAACATAGAATTAAAAGCTACCCAGGTGGAATCGACATCTGAAGGAAGACCAGAATTTGTTTTTAATAATCTGAAGTCAGTTATAATATTCATGAACAGGTTTGTTGTATTTTTGTGTTCAAGCCTGAATTTTGTTCCAATAAACAGGCTTTAGCAAAGCCCTAGGAATTGCTCACAAAGTTGCCTAGTGATTGCCTGAGCCTGATCATATAAGTCAGTGCGTTGGTCTCCCCGTTGTAATTCTAGAGACCTTTCAGGATTTTCCCCATTAGTGGTTTTCATCTAGTGCTGGGCCTGGCCTTCACAGACAAACATATGAACTAGCTCATGTAAGCAGAGAAACCATGTTGATAAGTTTGAATGACTATATTAAATTCTTCAGAAAATCTGTGAGGATCTTTGGTTACTTTGGGAAAGTCTTTGACTATGGCTTGCAGTTCCGCTTTATTCCAAGGAATATGAGAAATAAATGGTTTAAGCCTTTGTATCCTCAGAAGGCTTAACTTCAAAGGGACAGGTCCTGACAAGTTCAGAGGAGAAGAGAGTGGAGAGAGTTTCAGAGAAAAGGGAAAGTTTGGTGGGAGAATTTGTATGGGAGATTTGAAGGTATAGAGGAGGCATAGGTGGCGTAGAAGGGAAGGAGGAAGATGGTGCTGGAAGTGAGGCTATGAGGAAGTGAGGGAGAGAGACAAGATGGTGCCAAGGCAGAACCTAAGACAAAGAAGCCAAGGAAGAAGAGTCTGAGGTTTAGGGAACCATTTTATCTGTCCATAATCCTTTGTTTGCCTCAGTTAATCTTCAAATCTTATTTTGCAGAGAGGCAATTTTAGACTCCTAATAATATCGGGAAGCCTCGAAATACCAAAATCGCAATCAGCGTTCCACTCAGCCCTGGAGAAGTTTTGAGCTACTATAGTCCAATTCAGTTTTAAGGAAATTAAGTGTGGGGATTTCGAAAGTTCCCCGTCATGGCCATGGATATTCTAAATTGCCTTTGGTCAGGTCAGTGCATTTAGTTAGAAATGTGCATGAGGAAGGACCAAATGTTTTTCAACATAAGACGGGCCAGAGTCCCTGTCGGCGGGGGGTGCCCACAAAATACTTAGATAACTGGGACCCATTTCCTAGAGGTTTTTCCTCTAAAGAACAGTTTTCAAACAGCTTAAACAGCTTACAGCACAAATGGCTCAATGCATACAGCTTGCAAGCGAATCCCAGCCAATCTTAAGGAAATAGCTTGGTTTTGGAGGAGCCACGCTGAAGGTTTTTTTTAAAAGCCAGTCTCCAGAAGGCAGCCCTTTCAGAGGAATAGGCTGAAGGCTGAACTGGCACAGTTTTATTTGAAGCAGCCCCTTCCTGATGGAATTGGGCCAAAAGCATTTTCAGCCAGCTTTGGTTGAAGCAATCTGATCTCAAGATCAGACCTAAGTGCCAAATGAATACTCGTATACAGAACAAGGCCTTTACCAGAAAAAATGAAACCTTAATATAGATACCGAATAAAGCCTGGAGAGCTTCAAACGCAAAGAGGGTGTGAACCCAGATCCAGGAGAAAGACATACCTTCAAACTCCAGGGTTGGTGAGAAAAACAGTGAACAACAATGGGCTCAGTGTAGGCACCACACCGGCTTGCTCACCAGTCCTGGAGCCGTTGTGAGTATTCTCTGGTCCCTGCAAGGGCAAGCAAAGTGTTGACCTGAGACAACTAGACAGCCAGATGTTTCTCCAGCAAAGATGCATTTGTTTGGGATCAGCAATTTGGGGTCTGCAACTATGGCTAGCCACTTAGAAACCCCTGCATGGCAAGGGAAGGAGAACCCTTTTATAGAGGGGAAAAGGGAGTTGGGGGGGGGCTACAGTAAACAAAGAGTCCATGGCTTTTCTTTGGTTGAGTCCTTGCCAGGAAATAAAAGGAGTCTTTCTTCTTCCTGTTGTGCTCTGTTGTTGTCACAGGGTGTGAGTGCGCCCCCTTCTGGTCTCCCAACTCTACTTAAATGACCTTTCTGTTTATTAATTTTTTACAGACCTTATACATTACTCACCTTATGGAGCTTTATTTTCCTCATCTGTAAAGTGGGAATTAAAACAAAGCACATACCACTGACTTACTTTAGGATCCAAAACGATAATATGTGTAAGATACCTACCACATGATAGGAACTCAGTAAATGATGATATCTCCCCTGCCAGTCAGAGGTGAGACTGGTGGTGGGTAAGGAGTAGGGTTAGTTAACAGTTACCTTACGATAACTGAAGGTGATGGATGAGCACTCACTTCAAGTTATTGATTTTCTGAACTGATCAAAATCATCTCCTTTGCCTATCTGCCTTTGGATAAGTTTCCTGAAATAAACTAGTTCAGTCTTCAGATCATCTAAGTCTATTAAGGTGACATTTTCCAATGATTTCTTTACTGAAAGAAGCTATATTGAAAGAGAAGAAATATTTAAAAAGCAGAGTAGTTATTTTTCAATAGGGGGGATCAGTTTGTACATTCATTCAGGGGTTATTGACAAGAATGAATTGTATGCAGAGCCCTGTAGCCATAAAACACCCCTCTTCATCCCTCCATCCCTGCCCAAAGGAGAGTACTGGTCTAGGTGGTGGATAGCAATATCAACTCTTGATCCCAGTCTGCTTACATGAGCACTGGAGAGTCTGCTTCTTGGCTCTGAAGGAATAAATGATAGCACATGCAGAATTCATCTCTGAGGAACACATTTTCTCGAGAAGAGAATTAAAATCGTAAAAGAAACATTTTGAAGCAAATTACAGGCTTATACGTCTTAAATCATATATTTAAGTGGAGGAGAAACTTAGAGGAATGGAGCGATCAAAGGGAGAATGGCTAATGAGGGCGTTTGAGAGGCTCATGTTGGACAGTACAGATTACCAAGCACTTTTTTCCAAACACTATTTTATCTTTACAAGGCACCTACAAGGTCTGTATTATGAGTCTCACTTTAAGCACTGGGAAACTGGGGCTCAGGGAAGTTGAGGCTTGCTCTAGGTCTCACAGCTAGGAAGTGTCAGAGCTGAAGTTTGAGCCCAAGTGTGTGTGACCCCCAAATTCTCTCCATCTTCCATGGCAACTCTGACATACTAGGCACAATGGTGGGGGCTGGGGAAAACAGGAGGCCATTTCAGGCATGATCCCTAAGGAACCACTTAAGTGCATAGTGACTCTTGGGGACAGGTAGGCTCCGGAGATGCTAGTACTAATGCAGTTGCCAGAGATGGCTGAGATGCAGTTGGGCCTGAAGGAAAAAAGGATACCTACAACATGACTCAAGATTTCACATTTCAGACATGGGGTGGTAGTGGGTTTCCTCTGTGAGCCTATGGAGTAGCTTTGGTTAGAATTATCTTAAAAATTAGCTCCTTAAACTTTGGTCACAGCCTGTAACCAAGAAATGGAAATCTGGTTTTCCTTTCTTCCATCGCTTCAGATTAGATCATCTCGGCTGTAAATTAAACAAGCAGAGACATTTAGGATTATATTTTTACTGTCATCGGTTTCCTGACTCTGTGCCACAACTGTTCAAAACACACCTTAGTTTGTGCCTCATTGACGTATGAAAGGACAGTATTCATTGGGGCGCCTTTTTCATATTTACAGTTTCATTTATATAGCAAGTAGAAGTAGATGCTTTTCGGAGCCAAGAACAACCTTCCATTAAAGTAATTCAGCAGCGTTGACTACTTAACCAATGAATATCAAACCTTGGGGAGAGATTCAAAACGAGTAAAAAACGTTAAGGGCCCAATTTAAGAGTAACATTTTGAGATTTTACATAATGAGACAGAGGTACTTTTCTTCGTAAAATTAGAAACTGTTCTTTTCATGTAAATATAGCTAGGAAAGTGTTCTTTGATCGTTTTCTTTCTTTTTGAAAATTAACTGATGCAATTTGTAAAAGGAAAGTTCTGTTTGTATCCATTCCTAACCAAAGACCAGCAATGGATGTGACTGCAAACCCTCTATTTTATACATGCATAGACTGATTAGGTATGAAAGACTCCTCAATTCTTTTCATTAACAATGTATGTGTTTATTGGTTATTTGTACATTCTGATTTTAAGTCAAACATTTGCCGTCTATATTGACATATAGAGGAGTATGAAATGTAAATCCATGGAAGAATTTGGAAAACTTTGCTTTTCTTTATATTTTCAGTATTCAAGCCAGTGGATTTAAAGCAAAACCCAATTGCTTCATAATGTTTTCTTGTCAAAGTTAGCGTCTTGTCCAGTAACACCCACTGCATCCTTCGATATAACACTGTTCAATAGAACATTTTTTGATGACAGAAATGCTCTTTAATCTGTTCCATTTAATACAGTAGCCACTGGCCACATGTAGCTATGGAGCACTTAAAATATGTCTGCTGTGACTGAAAAACTAAATTTTAAATTTTATTTAATTTTGATTTGAATTTAGCCACATGTAGTTAGTGGGTACCATATTAGACATTCATTCACATGCTATTTATCTCAGGCATAAAGATATTTAGTATTTACAAGTCAATATGGAGTCATTTAATTGCTCTTAAGGAACAGATGGAAGCCTCAGCTGGTCCTTGAAAATAATTTTGTCAAGCTGCGCAGGCCTGGGATGAGGAATGTGCAAATATTTTAATGAACTAACTGGTCAGTTTGTTTATTCCTTTATGCACTCAGCAGATATTCATGAAAACACCTAGTAAGTGCTCTTCACTGTGGTAGGTGCTGGGGATACAAGAGGTTCAAAGGAAGCACACTGCCTTCGAGAAATACACCAGGTAGAAAAGGCAGACAGAAAGTAATAAACTTTCATACAAATCAGAAGAGAGTTGAGAAAGAGGGAAAAGTCAAAGAGAACTACCATACGACCCAGCAATCCCACTACTGGGCATATACCCTGACAAAACCATAATTCAAGAGGAGTCATGTACCACAATGTTCATTGCAGCTCTATTTACAATAGCCAGGATATGGAAGCAACCTAAGTGTCCATCATAGGATGGATGGATAAAGAAGATGTGGCACATGTATACAATGGAATATTACTCAGCCATGAAAAGGAACGAAATTGAGTTATTTGCAGTGAGGTGGATGGAGCTAGAGTCTGTCATACAGAGTGAAGTAAGTCAGAAAGAGGAAAATAAATATTGTATATTAACACATATATGTGGAATGTAGAAAAACGGTACAGATGAACTGGTTTGCAAGGCAGAAATAGAGACACAGATGTAGAGAACAAACGTATGGACACCAAGGGGGGAAGGTGGCTGGGGGGTTGGTGGTGGGATGAATTGGGAGATTGGGCTTGACATATATACACTAATATGTATAAAATAGATAACTAATAAGAACCTGCTGTATAAAAACTAAAATAAAGTTCAAAACTTCAAAAAAAAAACTTCATTCTAGTGAGGGTCCGGATGATTTGCTTTATTATAGATATGGTACAGAACAATTTTCTCTGTAGGAAAAGTGACACGTCAAAGATTGATGATGTTATGTATTAAGAAAAATAAAACAGATTTTTTTTTCTTATTTGAACTGTTAAAAACCAAAATTTAACTGAGTAAATTTGAAAATCGAATTGGCTTTATTAGGCGATTCATGAATTGGGCAGCGTCCCATCTAGCAACGGGAAGAGTGCTCCAAGGGGTTGTACAGGATGGAAGGTTTTTATAGGAAGAGGGGTGGGGCCAGGGAGTTATTAGCAAAAGAAAAGAAAGGATTATTTTTAGGCCAGGACATCTTTTGGGGGAGAAGAGTAATGTCAAGGGTTTAATCCTGCAGGTTGCCTCTTCTTCCCTTGGGGGATAGAGAGGACCCATGTGACAGATTACTTAATTGGTGCTGACCAGGAAATTCCAGACTGTAATTAAGATTACATTTGTGGTAAAGGTTGAAACTAAAGTTAGGTAGGTATTAAATCTGGGTTTGGTATCATGGACTTCAGCACAAGCGATGCCATTTGGGGCCTATGGTTTTTCTCTTTAACAGAACCTCATTTTTATTGTATTATAGAGAATTTAGATTTAAATGGCAAGTGAGATGTGTTTACCATCTGTCTTTTCACTTATTTATAGAAGTGTTCAAGGCCAAAGAAGCAGCTCTGGAATGGAACTTCTGCATGCTGAACCTGATGCTCCTGCCTCAGAAGTACGTGCACTGAGTACATAGAGTAAAAGCTTGGACCCTTATTCCCATAATGTTGATTCTTTAGTTAATGTGTGTTGCCAAGGTGGGGGAAGAAAACAGATTTCCCTCTACACTTCTAGGTTGTTGGCTGAGATGCCCCTGTAATAAAAAAGACAGAATTAACAGGAGAAAAACAAACAGATGTTTAATAACATATACATCTCCTTGTATACGTGGGAGAGACCCCGGAATACTGCATAATTCTCCAAAATGGCTCAAGCTACCAGCTTAAAGGCCATTTTCAGCTAAAGATAAAAGAAGATGTTGGGGGCGGGGAGTCAGTTGTGGGGAAGCTTGTTATGCAGATTTGAGTCCTGGCTTTCTGCATTGATAAGAGCTCCTAGAAATTTCAACTCATCCTTTTCTTCCCGGTGCAAAGAGGAAGACACACTTACAAATGGAAGTATCTCTTGCAGTAGAGTAACTTCTGTTGGTTTGCAGAGCTTCTCCTGTCTGCTGTTTCTTAAACATAACCAGCTTAAAATAATCCTTATGCCAAGGAGGCATAATTTGGGGTGGCAAATTCAGCTTCCCTTGTCCTACATAGGTTTTAATTTCAAGAAATATCCCATATGGGCATAGCACTTGAGCGGTGTTACACAGTTGCCTTTTTGTAGCCATTTCTTATTGGGAGCCAGTAATGGCCAGGCTTAGAATGATCCCTGTAGTAGCTTTAAAAAGAATTAAGCTGTGCTCTACGTCAGACATTGTTCAAGGTCTTTTTGACTTGTGAGTGCATTTCGAAATGAGAGGTTAGTGACCTGCCTGCTACTGTAGGCTATGTGAGTAGAATCATGAGATGGCAGAGTCATCTGCCCATTATGGGCAGAACCCAATTCCTAATTAATCTGGATTGTCCTCCATCCTTTCCTTTTCTTTTTTATAAACTCATTTATTTATTTATTTTGGCTGTGTTGGGTCTTCGTTGCTGTGCACGGGCTTTCTCTAGTTGTGGCGAGCCAAGGCTACTCTTTGTGGTTGTGCTCGGGCTTCTCATTGCGGTGGCTTCTCCTGTTGTGGAGCATGGGCTCTAGGCACGCGAGCTTCAGTAGTTGTGGCACGTGGGCTCAGTAGTTGTGGCTCGCGGGCTCTAGAGCGCAGGCTCAGTAATTGTGGCGCATGGGCCTAGTTGCTCCGCGGCATGTGGGATCTTCCTGGACCAGGGCTCAAACCCGTGTCCCCTGCATTGGCAGGCGTATTCTTAACCACTGCACCACCAGGGAAGTCCTGCCTCCATCTTTTTCTTAAGCCATTAAATGTATCATCCAATTATCCATTCACCAGACGTTCATCTAGAGAATCCTATAGGGATACACATTAATAGAAATATGACACCTGGTTCTGCCCTCAATGATGTAAATTCTAGTCTGGGAGATAAGATCAAACTGCAAGAAAAACAGATATAGAAGAACAGAAAAAGCATCCTAGGAAACCTTCCCAGTGGATAGTCTTTCACCTTACCTGTCACTCCATGGGTGCATGTAACATATCTGCTAGGCTGGTTCGCTGCGGTGGTGACAGTACTACAGAGAGAAAAGACGACCTAGACATCAGAAGATAAGGGTTCAATTCCTGATTCAGCCATTTACCAATTATGTGACTGGGGGAATGTTATTTTACCATGGAGAGCCTCAGTTTCATTATCTGTAAAATGGGAGTGGTAATAATCTCTGCCAGGCTACCTCATAAAGATATATGATAATGCTCAAAGGAACCTCATTTGTTAATATATTGTCTGTATTCACGCAATAGAATGAAACTTCTGTGAGAGCAAGGGTACTCTTGTTCATCAGCATATCACCAAATACCCTGAACAGGGCTGGCCACACAAAGTGGGTGCTCATAATAAATATTAGATGCACAAATGAATACTGTATGTTAAAGCACTCTATTATTTTTATAGCACTCTTTAAATGTCTGGTAAAGGGATTTCAAGAGCAGTATCAACAGGTTGGATGTGTAGACTCTCACTTTGGTTTTCAGGCTTCCATGTGATTTTGCTTGAAAGGATTTTCATGTTCCGTGGACTATGCAGGTACTTAAGTTCTTCTGTAACATGGAGATGCTGTGAACACATATTTTCAATATGAAGTGCTGATTTTTCTATTGTATTTTCCAACTCTTGCTCATTCAACAAGCTACTTCTGTGTAGATAAAACTTTCTCCCTTCTGAAGACGTACCTCTGCTTAACCTAGCATTCTGTTCAAGACAGTAGGAAACAGTGAGGAAATTAGGTAGAAGAAGGTTAATTTAAATAAAGCAGTGCTCTGTTTACACACAAACTAATTTTCAGCTATGCTAGGAAAAAAGGCCAAGGCATTCATATAGCTCTGGCCATCAATCTGACATCTACACAGCTGACAGCCGGACTTCATCAGTCAGTCAACAAATATTTACCCAGGATCTGTAGTGTGCTATGTGTGAAGAATCCATTCCTTCAACTTAATGTTCTGAGGAAAGTTGGATTAAAAAAATTCTCACTTTATAAAATTTATAAAACCTAAGTAATTTTAACATTGAAAGGTAAGTTTTTTTAAAAAAATCATAATCTTATCACAATGGCACAGTTGCTATTTAATTTTGCTAAGTTCCATTCAGTATCGGTCTACCATCACATCTGTTTTTTACTTAGTTATAATGGTAGCTTGCCTAATACTCCATTCCCTTTGGCTTTCACTTATCACTAAATTCTACCTATGTACAGCCCCAAATTTAATCATTTCAGTAACTGTACAATATACTGTGGAATTGAGGGACTTCTGTTTCCAATCAAGATGGAGTGACAGGGACTAGATTGACTTTCCTGCCCAAAACAGCCAAAAATAAAAGACAAAAATATATGAAATAACAGTTTTCAAGATAATGGACATCAGGCAATAAAGGACAGGGACTCTTAAGAGATGGGAAACGAAAGGTCTTGCCTTAGTTATAGGGAAAAATTAGCCCTAGGCTAACTATTGCTCTGGTTCTGACTATCACATCATTAAGGCAAGACCAAAGGGATCAAATCAAGTAATTTAACTACATTCCAGAACAAAGATGAAGAATGTTTATAGGATGCAAAATTATCCAATACCCCCAGAAGGTAGAATTAACAATATTTGGCATTCAGTCAAAGATTACCAGGCATTCAAAAAAAGCAATAGTAATATGTAACTCTTATTGAAGAGAAAGCCCAATCAATAGGAGCTCACGCAGATCGAACACAGGTTTTAGAATTAGTGGACAGGAATATTAACATACGTGTTACGTATGTTCAGAATTTTAAGTAGAGACGTGGAAGATGGGGAAAAATCTCAAGTTGAAATTTGAGCAATGAAAACAACACCAGATGGGACTGATGGCAGATTAAACATTGCAGATTTAGTAGATTGGAGGATTTAAAGACAAAGCAATAGAAATTCTCCAAAATTAAACACAAAGAGAAAAAAGTTTTAAAAGAACAAGAAAAAAGAAAAGAGCATCAATTAGCTGTTAGAAACTCTTCAAGTGGCCAAATATATGTGAAAATGGAGTCTCCGAAGTGTAGAGGGAAGTACAGAAATATTTGAAATAATAATGGTCAGAGAATTGTCCATGTTTGATAAAAGCTATAAATCCAGAGATTCAAGGATCTCAACTAAACCTAAGCAAAAGAAACATGAGGAAGACCACACAAAGCATACACTGGCCCCTGCCAGGGATCATCATATTTTGATCTGTCAGCTGTTACTATGGACAATGCTGTATTCAAAAAAGGCATGTTCTGTTGAGAACAGCTGTTAACTGGCAAGGAGTTGAGAACAAGGCAATGTATTGAGAACAAAGTTCTTTCCACAAAACCACCACCTCACCATTTGAACAGCCGTGGCTTTAAGTAGTAGCATCAATGCCAATCCAAAGCAAATTCTTCCTAATTGACGCTGTCCCAAATACTTTATTTTAAATGATGAGTTTAGGTGACTCGTGTTGCCAGCTTCTGACATTCTGTCATCCATCCCTAGAGACCTGTTGTTCCTGGACTGTGTTGCACTACGCAGGCATTGTGGCAAAATTGGAGCTCGCACATTATCAGGTTGCTTTTTCACTCAGATCCATTGTGCCTGGAGCTGGCAGACTGTTCTTTAGAAGGAGCTGGCTTTGAGCATGTACCAGGGGCTGGGTGGGGCAGGAGAGCCATAGTATATATCAGACTCAGAAGCACTCTGCCCAAGCTGATTATGTGTTAATGAGGAGGACAGGACAAACCTGAGTTAGGGAGCAATCATGAAAGCATCTGCCATTGATTTTACACCTACTGTGTGCTAAGCACTTAATCATGTGTTCATTCAACAGGTACTTATTGTATCCAGAAAGTGGTCTAAGAAGGTCGGCCCTAACTCAATCTAGGGGTGTCGGGAGTGGGGGGCGTGACATGGTACTTAGGATTAAGTTTTATTGAGGACTTACGTGTCAAGCATTGGACTAGGTGCTTGACCCCCACAATAACTCTACAAGGCGTTATCATTCCAGTTTTACAGATGGTGAATCTTGGATTCTTGCTATTGAAAAACTTGCCCAGAGTTACATAATAAGTGGCAGAGCCCAGATTAAAACCAAGGCCTGTCTGGTCCCAATATCTATGCTCTTCCTACACAGTGAAGCATCTGCCTTCAAATCAAAGCTCTTTGTTTTCTCATATTGTCCTATTCTTTGTTTCATGACTTCCTTTTCTTTATATTTTTGAACATTTTAAACATGCCTAGTTTTAAAGGCCATTTTAGATTCATTTATTAATTCATTGACCAAATATTTATTCAACACCTACTTTGTAACATACACTGTTTTAGGTGAGGGGAGTAGATACATCAGTTAACAAAACTGAAAAATTCCTGTTCTAGAGGAGCTTACATTCCAACAGGAGGAGATAGACTTAGATAAACAAGATAAGTATAGTAAATAAACAAATCCTATATTAGAAGGTGAGAAGAGCTATTGAAGAAAGTAGAGTAGGAAGCAAAGGATCGGAAATGCAACAGATGGGGGAGTGCAGTGTTAAGTATGAGCAAAGATTGAAGGAGGTGAGAAAGCTAGCCATGAAGATATCTGGGGGAAAATTCAAGAAGAGGGAAAACCAGTGCAAGGCCTTGAGGTGGAAGCGTGCCTGGTATTTAGAGGAATAGCTGGAGCAGAGTGAGCAAAAGTGAGAGTAGGTACGGATGAAGTCAGAGATGTCATGGCAGTTGGGTCAAGTAGGGCCTTGGAAGCCATTGTATGGATTTTGGATTTTACTCTAAATGAGATCGGGAGCCATTGGAGAGTTATGAGCAGAATGATGTGATATGTTTGGTTTATTAAAAAGAGTCACTATGTTGAGAATAGGCTGTGGGGAGCAGAGGCAAGAGTGGAAACTGGGAGCCTAGTTAGGAGGTTATCTCAGCAATCCAAGTGAGAGATGATGACGATGGCTTGCACCAGGGTAGTAACAGTGGAAATTGTGAGAAGTGGTCTCTTTGTAGATATATTTTGAAGATAGAGCCCTTGGATTTGCTGACATCGGATGAAATGTGTGAGAGAGAGAGAGAAGTTAGGGATGACTTTAAGGTGCTTGACCTGAGCAACTGGAAGGATGGTATTGCATTAACTTTGAAAACAGTGGGAAGAATTTGCAGGCTTAGGAGTGTTTGTTGGGAGGTGTAATACAGGGTCTCAGTTTTGAAAATGTTTGAGAAGCCTACTACATAGTTAATTGGAAATGCAGAGCTGGCCTGGAGATAAGGATATGGGAATCATCAACATGGATGGTCTTAAAGCTAAAAACTTGGATGAAGTGACCAAGGGAGGAAGTAAAGATATAGATAAGGACGAAGGACTAAGCTTGGAGCACCCCCAGCGTTAAGAGATCAGAGAGAAGAGAAGGACTCAGCCATGAGACTTGAGAGGGAGAGACCAGTGAGGTAAGAGGTAAGCCAAGTGAAGAAAGTATTTCCAGGAGGAGGGAATGATGACAGTGCCAAACACTGCTGATAGATTAGGTAGGTTGATGACTCAGAAGTGACCATTAGATTTAGGACCTGGAAGCCATTGCTGACTTGGAGAGAAGTTTTGGTGGAGTATAGATGGGGGCAGGGAGATAGCATCTGATTGAGTAGGTTTAAGAGAAGATAGTGGAATTGGAGATGTTGAGAACTTCCCTTTGAGAAGTTTTGCTCTCAAGGGAATCACATAAACAGAGCAGTAGGTGGAGAAGTGGTGGGATCCAGAGAGAATTTTTAAAATTTATTTTTATCTTGCTTTGGCTTAGTTTTATTTTATTTATTTATTTATTTTGCCACACTGTGTGGCCTGTGGGATCCTAGTTCCCCGACCAGGAATTGATCCCAGGCCCTTGGCAGTGAATGCATCGGGTCCTAACCACTGGACCACCAGGGAATTCTCCAGACAGAAATTTTTTTGCCCTATTTTTAAAGAAAATTTATTTTATTGCCATAAGGGTCATAACATGAGATATACCCTCTTAACAAATTTTAAGTATACATTATTGTTGACTATAGGTACAATGTTGTCCAGTAGACCTCTACTCTCTAGAGCTTATTCATCATGCTTTTGATCATTCCTATGACTTTTAATTTATTTCTGTCCTTTTTTTTTTTTAAAGGAGTGCATTTGTAAAATTCTATTCTATTTTACCTAGGGTTTTCCCCATGGCTATTCAATGGATCATCTTGACTGGAAGCCCTATGGCACTTTTTTTTTTCCCACAAGTCAAATCCAAGCTTTTCTTCAAAATTAGGCGGAACACTTTTAACATT
>NW_021703779.1:125484282-125590110 GCF_005190385.1 Monodon monoceros
GCTCTTCCGATCTGACGGCTGTTCTAGACGTCTCGATTAAGCTAATCAAGGGGGAAATGTGAAAATTGGGGGACATACTTCTGGAGTGCCACCCCCACAACGTACACTCCCTTCTAGGTCACAAGAGCATCAGGTATTGGAGGCTGCATTGGAAGCCTGCTCTGTGTCTAGCCTCAAAGGCCATGCTTCTCTTTAAAATCCTTTAGTGTATTGTTCATGGAAACTGTTATGGAGTAAAAGTGAATCCAAAACTCCTCTTGAACTTGTAAAAGCTTATCGATTGCCTTCCTGCCCCCATGTATGCATGTTCATTTCATCTTTCTTTTTAGCTTCTAGCTGCCTCTCTTGAAAGACTGTCTTCAGGCCTTCGTCCTAAATTGTATTTTAAACTGGAATCTTTTAGCTTTCAAAATAGTTTCTTTGCGTTGTTTTTTCCCAAGCCATTTTCTATTACTGCACATGATTCCATCAGTTGAGATCATTTAAGCTCACTGCATTTATATTGATGGGCTAAAAATTATGAATGCACAAAAATGGACATCTTAACACCCAAGTATATACATTTCTATTGAAAATCATCCAGGAAGCAAGGAGCTAGTGATTAAATTGACATATGGCTATGATAAAGAGCAGAAGCAAGAAGACACAGAAAGAGAGGTCATATCCTATCTCAATGAATACCACCCCAGCAGAATATCTTTCTAAATAATGAAAAGATTGCCACATCCCCAGAAACATATTGCTTATTTTGAAGAGTACAAAACACAATGTACTTGAACAGTGAAGTTGCACAATTTCCTGAAGTTCAAATGCTGGGATTTGATCTGGATGAAAGTGCTCCAACAAACAGCTTCCTTAAGGAAAAATGAGCATGAGTCTATGTCTTAATCCAGTCCCAAACAAACAAACGCATAAACAAACAATTTTTTGGCAGAGATGTACAAGATTTCACTGATAAACCAGGTACTTAAATTTCATATGAGCAGTGAGCCCCAGCCTATTCAGAAAGGATCCAGTTGTTACGGAAATGGAAGTGCATCACTAAATGGGAATATAATGTGTATGGTTTAAAGCAAAAAATGGCTTAAAGTGAGGTACTAGGGTTAGGGAAAGTGGTGCTGAATTTGAAGCCACTGGATTATATCACTCACTCTGCTCCTAACTTGCTGTATGACCTTCTCCTCTTTGACACTATCAAATGGGGAAGTTGCACTAGAAGCTCCCCAGGGCCACTTCCATCTCTCTGCTACTAATACTTTCAACTTTAATTTGTGTAAAAAACATGAAGTGGTTAAACAGCCCCCCAATCATCCTCTCCTTTCTCTAAGCCTAGCCTGTACATGCAGGACCTCTAGAAAAATGGCCCCATCAGTGGGGGTAGTTCTCCTACAGCCTTCCCACTTCTCTGAACCGGCATGCTACCAACACCTCTGCAGTGCATATATATATATATATATATAGCCACGGCCTTTGGTTGGCACACATTTTTCTTATGCTTGTGCTTTTAGCACATCTGTACTGTATTTCTCTTGAGTTTTGACGTTGGATAGCATGTGGCACCCATAATCTTTTTTTGTTGTTATCTTCCAGCAATCTTTTTCAAGTACATGTTTCATGATGGTTTTGTGTTAGGTATTCAATTTATTGAAACAATCTTAGAAATGAAGTGAAACGCATCAAAGTTTGTGTTCTGCCAGTTTCTTGTTGTTTTATATATCTTTGTCACCAAATTGAGATGTCATCTTCTCCGTCCCTTTTGGAAATTCCTAGGGTCAAGTTGATGTTGTAATGGTTGACCAGTATGGATCACAAGAATCTGCTCGTGTCATTAAAAGAAAGTCTTTTACATATTATGACTCCAGCACATCCACCTTGGAAACCATACCTGAACCACCAGGTGGGTACATTTGGACATTTGGATGGGGACTCTCAGAAGAAAAATAGTGGCCTACAGAGTAGTTACAGTTTTTCAAATGAAGATAATGTTCTATTTATAATGGTGTGAAATTGCAAGAGTGATCTCTAACTTTCTTCATCTTCTGTAAATTTTTTGAGATGATGATTTGAGAGCAGTGAAAATGAATATCTTATCAATGGTTCAAGTGCTTCGGAATGGTATTATTCTCTCCCACTTAATTTTTTAAAGTTTTTATTGAAATGTAATATGTGGAATCTAAAAAAATGATACAAATTAACTTATTTACAAAACAGAAATAGACTCACAGACATAGAAAACAAACTTATGATTACCAAAGGGGACTGGGGGGAGAGAGAAATTAGGAGTATGGGATTAACTGATAAGACACCACTATATATAAAATAGATAGATAACAAGGACCTACTGTATAGCATAGAGAACTATACTCAGTATCTTGCAATAACCTATAATGGAAAAGAATCTGTATATATACATATACATATGTATATATATGTTATATACATATAAATTATATACATATATATAAAAATAACTGAATCACTTTGCTTTACACCTGAAACTAACAAAACATTGTAAATCTCCCATTTAATTTTAGTCTATAGATTGGTGCTAGATCTCAGTCCTAGGAGGAGTAGCATCTTATCTTCCCATACTTGTGCAGCCTCTTCTGCTATGGTATAGTAGTTGCAGTCCAAAGAAACCTCTTGTTTTTTAAAAACTGTACGATAAAAAGAATTCTTAGTAAAGGGCGAAGTGATAGTCTCTCAAAAACAATGATACTTACTACAGGAGTTTCAATATTAAAGACATTTCATAAATATAATTGTATAAAAAATACGAAACTTAAAGCAGTGGTGGATACATAATGCAAATCATGTCCTCCAATTAGCTGACCTTATCATACTTGTATTGTGGAATGTCCACATATAGAAGTAATGCTTCTATTTTTGAAATATTCTAGTTAACAGTTCTTCCATTATTGCTGTCAACCTCAAAGCTTTGTTTAAAAAATCCTTTCAAAACAAAACGGGGACAAAGTCCATGAACCCATTATTGTGATTTCAAAAATGTATAAGAGCAATTTACTTTATGCACAGTAAAATCCACTCTTTGGGGTGTGCAGTTCTTGACAAAGGCAAAGAGTCATACATCCATCACCACAGTACCAAACAGAACAGTTATGTCACCCCCCAAATTCCTTTGTGCTGCCTCTTTGAACTCAAACTCTGTCCCCCATCCTCTGGCTACTATTGATCTGCATTCTGTCTCTGCTTTCCTTTTATCAGAATGTCATGTAAATGGAATCATACAATGTCTAGCCTTTTTTGGTCTGGCTTTGTTAAAAAAATAAATTTCAGATTCATACATGTGTGAGTCAATGGTTCATTCCTTTTTTCTTGCTGAGTAGTACTTAACCTTATGAATGCGCTACAGTGTTTTCTGTGTGTGTGGTTTTTTTTTTTAACTCATTCATCTGAAGAAGGACATCTGGGTTGTTTCCAAGTTTTTGGTGATTATAAATAAAGCTACTGTAAATTCCTGGGAGTGGGACTACTGGGTCATATGGGAAGTGTGTGTGAAGAGAACTGCCAAACTCTTTTCTGAAATGACTCTATAATTTTGCATTATTCAAATAATGTTCTCCACTTTGCTTTTTGTGCCTGCCGAAGGAAAGTCATGTCACAACACCTCCAAGAGCGCTTCAGGCACTCCCAAGATCCCACATTCTGGGGAACCTAGTTTTACAGAAGTGATTTATGACTAGGTTTGATTTGGTTTTATCAGTTGGAAGGTACCAAATTCCAGAGGCAGAGCCAAAAGAACTTTTATAAAGAAAAGACACTTAACGCGAATGGGTTGGGTGCCTGCTTATGCTTGGATGGATGGAGGTAAAGTGAGACATTCCCTTCTTTTACTTAATTTTCAAATACGAACAGATTTTTTTAAACAATTTTTTAAAAATTTATTTACTTATTTATTTATTTAATTTTGGCTGTGCTGGGTCTTCGTTGCTGCACGTGGGCTTTCTCTAGTTGTGGCAAGCAGGGGCTGCTCTTTGTTGTGCACGGGCTTCTCATTGCAGTGGCTTCTCTTGTGTGGATGGAGCACAGGCTCTACGTGCACAGGCTTCAGTAGCTGCAGCACGTGGGCTCATTAGTTGTGGCACACAGGCCCAGTAGTTGTGGCTCGCGGGCTCTAGAGCACTGGCTCAGTAGTTGTGGCGCACGGGCTTAGTTGCTCCGTGGCATGTGGGATCTTCCTGGACCAGGGCTCGAACCCATGTCGCCTGCATTGGCAGGCGGATTCTTAACCACTGCGCCGCCAGAAAAGTCCCTCAAATATGAACAGATTTTTAAGTAGTGTTCTGTATTACTCCTGGTACCTGGCACACCTAATCATTAATATGGAATAAAACTGGACTTTCCTGTTTTTATAATTTATAACAGGAAATAAACAGAGAAATTTGTGTAATCTGTTTGATAGTGTTAGTACTTTTGCTTTTCTCATCATGAATTCCACTGTCTCTTCTTCCTCAGCACCATTATCTTTGCCGAGCTTTGAAGTCAAACCTGAGGTGGAACATGTGGAGCAGATGGACCAGGTGGGTGAGATGGAGCAGGTGGATGAGGAGAAAGAGGTGCACAAGGTGGACCAGGTACACCAGGAGGACCAGGAGACCCTCTCGTTCCCCAGTGTCACTGCTGACGTCGGAAATCAGGTATCTCTGGGAGCCTTGCTCCACGTATTCGTCTGTACCACTAACCTGCAAAGCCCCGAATTTCCACTCTTGTGCTCAATTTCACTTTGCAAAAAGCATGCTCTTTGTTTTTTTAAACTGTATCACCATTTCTGTTGTACTGGATTTTCTGATGCAGCTGAGAATCCAATGGGCTGTAGCCAACAGGGAGATTGGAGGTTCTCTAAGACCAAATCCTGTTCTCCTCTTAATGTGAAATATGCAAAGACACTTTGTGCTTGAGAGAAAGTTCGAGCCAAATAGGAAGCTTAAATACTAAGAAAGGGCAGTATTCTTAAGAGCTGTGCTCATCACCTGCGAGGGGATGCTAACTATCCCTCCCATGGGAGGATGACTTTCCCGCCTACCCATACCAACACTGCCTACCCATACCAATACTTCCCCACCACGAGCTAGGTTTCCGCAATGGAATTGTTATTAGGTTAGAAGCATCCCTTTCAGAATGTTAGATATATCCAACCTCCAACTGTCAGCACCAATGTATGGTTCAAGGCCAAATCAAAACAGTTGGATTAACTATTCTGTTGCTCTTCTACCCCCAAATTTGTGTACATAATCACAAATTTGGGTGATCATCTTTTATATTAGACAAGATTATTATAATCAGGATTGGCAGCCAAGATAATGAGTTTATGGTCTGTTATGTGGAATTGTATGCATTAATTACCAAGCCTTAGATGAGGCTCTTCATTCCTAATGCCAAAGGCATCCTTTTCTAATGAGAAGAAATGAGGGCTGGAAAATAGTTGTTTGAGTTTGGCCCCAGTACTGTGACCTTGGCACATCCCTGAGCCTCAGTTTCTCCAACTTGAAATGGTCTGCTTGCCTTGAAGGGATTTTTAGACTGCTATGAAAATTCTTTGAACTACTTAAAAGAAAATTTCTGTAGAAATACATTTGTCTTTATGTCTCTATCATGCTAAAAAGTTGTGGTTCCCCTTTCACTGTTGATAGGTTTCTCTTCTTCCAATTAATTTATATTTAAACTTTAAATATAACTTTACTTTAAAATAGTCAAAATAACCAGCAATGCGTGTGTGTAGCCTGGCTCTGCACGTGATAGTGTAATAGGCTTGTTTCTGGGTGCCATGGATTGACAGACTGGAGTGTACCCAGAAGATTGAGAGCAGGGTGGAGAGGGGCTGGAAAAGGTCACATTGTCTTTAGTGGAAAGCACTGGAGAAGGGAGACTGGGACGGACAGGACAGCTTCATCCAAATAGCTGCAGGGCCGTCCTGCTCCTTAAGTGGAAGATATGTCTCCAGTGGATCAAACTATGGCAAAGAGCGAGCAGCTCAGGGTGGGCAACTTTCTTGCTCCCTTCAAGGAAGTCCTTCTAGATGGGTTAGGTTCCCTCCCCAGGTGGTGAACCCCCTCCCCTTCAATGGAAAGGTTTGTGCCAAGGCTCGGTAGCTCGTCTGCCAGGGACAGCAGACAAAAGATTCCTACCTGGAGAAGTGAGGGTAGATGTGATGACCTGTAACGTTTGTCTCTTCCAGTCCTGAGTTAAGAGATTTTCTTTTGTCTAATGAATGCCTGCTTTCTTAGAGGAAGATATACACTATATTGTGAAAGAAGGACAATTGGGCAATTTTCAATGGATTAAAAATAACATATAATTTTTTACTCCAAATGAGAAAAAAACAACTTGAATGTTTTTTTTTCTCTCTCTCTTTAATAACTCAGCTATATGTTTCCACTAACCATAAATAGGTTGAAGGACCACAGTATATCTTCTTTTTGTCTTTAGTGATTGCCATGTGTGTGTACCTTTTTCTCATCATTAATATGGGGATTGTGGATTGGCACTGTGACTCTCTCGTCTTGTTATACACACAGTGTCTAGCAAGCAAGTGTCTAGATCAAGGCAAGCAACAGTTGTTTCTAGGTCCTACTTACAGCTCTGACAGCTCTTTTCCAAGAATCTCACCTCTTTGCTGTCTCCCTCAGCCAGTCAGCTGAGAAGTCCTATCCGCTTCCTTAATTTCTCTAAAATGTGTCCCTGCATTTGGACTTTTAAATTTTCTTTTTTTTTTTTTACTTCCAGTTTTATTGAGATGCAGTTGGCATTCAGCACTGTAAAAGTTTGTGTGCAGCATGAGTTGACTTACATACATCATGAAATAATTACCACAATAAATGTAGTGAACATCCATCATCTCACATAGATACACAATTAAGGAAATAGAAAAAAACTTTTTCCTTGTAATAAGAGGCCTTAGGATTTACTCTCCTAACAGTTTTCATATATAACAGACAGCAGTGTTCATTATAATTCATCATGCTGTACATTCCATCTTAGAACTTACTTATCTTTGACTTGGAGTTTGTATCTTTTGACTGCCTTCATCCAGTTTCCCCACCCACCCCCTTACCCACCTGTGATAACCACAAATCTGTTTTCTTTTTCTACGAGTTTGTTTCTTTGTTTGTTTTTGAAGTGTAATAGACCTACAACACTATGTTAGTTCCTGGTACACAACACAGTGATTTGATATTTCTATACATCTCAAAATGATCACCATGATAAGTCTAGTTACCATCTGTCACCATAGAAATATATAATTATTGACTGTGTTCCCCACACTGTACTTTTCATACCCGTGACTCATTTATTTTGCAGGTGGAAGTTTGTACTTCTTAGTCTCCTCACCTTCTCCTCTAATCCCCCACTGCCCTCCCCTCTGGCAACCAACTGTTTGTTCTCTGTATCTATGACTCTGTTTCAGTTTTGTCTTTATTTGTTCATTTGTTTCGTTTTTTAGATTCCACATTTAGTGAAATCAATGTATTTGTGTCTCTCTGTCCTGACTTATTTAACTTAGCTTTGTACACTGTAGGCCCATCCATGTTGCTGCAAATGGCAAAATTTCATTCTTTTTTAAGGCTGAGTAATATTCCAGTTGTATATATGCTGCATCTTTATTCATTTATCTATCAATGGGCACTTAGGTTGCTTCCATATCTTGGCTATTGGAAATAATGCTGCAATGAACATAGAGGTACCTATATCTTTTCTAATTACTGTGTTTCTTTCTTTCGGATAAGTACCCAGGAATGGAATTTCTGGATCTTATGGTAGTTTCATTTTTAATTTTTTGAGGAATCTCCATACTGTTTTCCATAGTGGCTGCACCAATATACATTCCCACAAAAAAGTGCAGGAGGGTTCCCTTTTCTCCACACCCTCACCAACACTTTGACTATTTGTTGTCTTTTTGATGATAGCCATTCTCACAGGTGTGAGGTGGTATCTCATTGTAGTTTTGATTTGCATTTCCCTGAAAATTAGTGATGCTGAGCATATTTTCATGTGCCTGTTGGCGATCTGTATTTTTTCTTTGGAAAAATATCTATTCATATCCTCTGCCCATTTGGGGGTTGTTTGTTTGCTGTTTTTTTTTTTTAACATCTTTATTGGAGTATAATTGCTGTATAATGGTGTGTCAGTTTCTGCTGTATAACAAAGTGAATCAGCTATACATATACATATATCCCCATATCTCCTCCCTCTTATGTCTCCCTCCCACCATCCCTATCGCACCCCTCTAGGTGGTCACAAAGCACCGAGCCGATCTCCCTGTGCTATGTGGCTGCTTCCCACTAGCTATCTGTTTTACATCTGGTAGTGTATATATATCCATGCCAGTCTCTCACTTCGTCCCAGCTGACCCTTCCCCCTCACCGTGTCCTCACGTCCATTCTCTACATCTGCGTCTTTATTCCTGTCCTGCCCCTAGGTTCTTCAGAACCATTTTTTTTTTAAGATTCCATATATATGTGTTAGCATACGGTATTTGTCTTTCTCTTTCTGACTTACTTCACTCTGTATGACAGACTCTAGGTCCATCCACCTCACTACAAATAACTCAATTTCGTTTCTCTTTATGGCTGAGTAATATTCCATTGTGTATGTGTGCCACATCTTCTTTATCCATTCATCTGTCGATGGACACTTAGGTTGCTTCCGTGTCCTGGCTATTGTAAATAGAGCTGCAGTGAACATTGTGGTACATGACTCTTTTTGAATTATGGCTTTCTCAGGGATTATGCCCAGTAGTGGGATTGCTGGGTCGTATGGTAGTTCTATTTTCAGTTTTTCAAGGAACTTCCATAGGGACTGTATCGATTTACATTCCCACCAACAGTGCAGGAGGGTTCCCTTTTCTCCACACCTTCTCCAGCATTTATTGTTTGTAGATTTTTTGATGTTGAATCGTATCAGTTCTTTGTATATTTTGGATATTAACCCCTTACCAGATATATCTTTTGCAAATATTTTTCTCCCGTTTGGTTGGTGGCCTTTTCATTTTGTTGATAGTTTTCTTTGCATTGCAAAGACTTTTTAGTTGGATGTAGTTCCATTGGTTTACTTTTCGTTTTGTTTCCCTTGCCTGGGGAGACATATCCAAAAAAAATATTACTAAAGGCTGATGTCAAAGAGCATACTGCCTATGTTTTCTTCTAGAAGTTTTATGGTTTCAGGACTTACATTTAACTCTTTAATCCATTTTGAATTTATTTTTATGCAAGTTGTGAAATTCTTTGGCTTGTTGCTCTACAGTTTTCCCAACACCATTTATTGAAGAGAATGTTTTCTCTCTGTTTTATATTCTTGCCAACTTTGTTGTAGATTAATTGCCCATATGAGTGTGGGTCCATTTCAGAGCTCTGTATTCTGTTCCATTGATCTATATGTCTGTTTTTGTGCCAGTACTATTCTGTTTTGATTACAGTAGCTTTGTAGTGTAGTCTGAAGTCAGGGAGCATGATACCTCCAGCTTTGTTCTTATTTCTCAAGATTATCTTGGCTCTTCAGCATCTTTTGTGTTTTCATACAAATTTTAGAATTATTCTAGTTCTGTGAAAATGCCATTGGTATTTTGATAGAGATTACATTGAATCTGTACATTGCCTTGGGTAATATGGTCATTTTAACAACATTAATTCTTCCTATCCATGAGTACAGTATAGCTTTCCATCTGTTCATGGCATCTTCAGTTTTTTTCACCAGTATCCTATAGTTTTCAGCATATAGGTCTTTAACCTCCTTAGGTTTATTCCTAGGTATTTTATTCTTTTTGATGCAGTTGTAAATGGGATTATTTCATTAATTTCTCTTTCTGATAGTTTGTTGTTAATGTATACAAATGCAACAGATTTCTGTATATTAATTTTGTACCCTCAACTTTACCAAATTCATTTATAAGTTCTGGTAGTTTTTTGGTGATGTCTTTAGACTAGGTCCTGACAGGGAAATCTATGGGGCTACGGTGGTCCTGGAGCTGGTGTCTGCCTGCCAGTGGGCAGGGCTGGGGCCCAGGGGGTCTTGAGGCCAGTGCCAGCTCCTGGTGGGCAGGTCCATGTTCTGAGCCCTCTGGTGGATGGGGTCAGGTCTTGGGGTAGCTGGGAGCTCAGGTGGTCCTAAGGCAGCCAGCCTGCTGGTGGTTGGGGTCTGAGTCCCTATCCGGCTATTGGTTTGGCCTGAGGCGTCCCAGAAGTGGCACCTATAGACTGTTGGGCCAGGGCTAGGCTGGGTCCTGGGGCTAATAAGCTAGAGGGAGGCCTCCAAAATGGCTCTTGCCAGCACCAGTGTCCTTGTGCCAGAACCCCATGGCTGCCACCAGTTTCTGTGTCCCAAGAGTGACCTACATTTGCCTGCTGCCTCTCTGGGAGATTCTCCAAGATCAGCAGGTGGGTCTGACCCAGGCTCCTATCCAATTACTGCTTCTGCCCTGGGTATCAGAGTGTGTGAGAGTTTGTGTGCATCCTTTAAGAGTGGAATCCCTATTTCCTATGCCCCCTGGTTCTCCTGAAAGTAAGCCCCACTGGCCTTCAAAGCCAGATCTTCTGGGAGCTCATCTTCCCAGGGAAGGACCCCCAGCCTGGGGAGTCTGATGTGGGGCTCAGACCTCTCACTCCTTGGGGAGAACCTCTGCAATTGTAATTATCCTCCTGTCTGTGGGTCACCCACCCTTGGGGTATGGGTCTTGACTATCCTGTGACTCCATCCCTGCCACCCATCTCTTTATGGTTACTTCTTTATATATGTACCTGTGGAAGATCTTTTCTGCTGGTCTTCAAGTCTTCTGATCAACAGTTGAGCTCAGTGTCTTCCTACTCTGCCATCTTGGACACTCCCCTGACCCTTCCTTTCTGTTTCCTGTCTCTGATCTGTTTTAGGCCCCTGTTATCTCTACCTTGAATTACCTCTACAGCCTCCTAACTAGCTTCTCTCTGACTCTAAACTTACTTCCTCCTGTCAGTTCATCTTCCACACAGCTGCCAGAAGGCATGTTGTACAACATTGATGTGAGCATGTTACTTCCCCAATCAGATTTGTGTTTTAGAACACTCCTCCTGGCAGCAGTGCAAGGTGGCTGATGAATAAAATTCAAGTTCCCCGGCCACCTAAATGTGTATGGTTTGCACAATGCTCTTTTCCTGGCTTCCCTTCCACGTGTGATTTGCCTCATCCCTCCTTTCCAGCCAATCCGAAGCATTAGTTTGTCCCCCAACACATTCTCTAATTTTATCAAGCTTTACATTTGTTTATTTCCAGATCTGAGGCTGGTACTCAAGTTAAAATTAGATTTCTAGGGCCAAGCAGAAAGTATTCCACCAAGTACTATGGTTGTGTATGGACAGTACCTACTTGATAGGGGATTGTGAAAATTGGATCTGTGAATTCTGTACAGTGCTTAGGCGAGTGCCTGGAATAAAGGAAGTGCCAGCTGAGCATCCTTCTTCTTCCTGCATTGCTAGCAGAGGCATCGATAAGTGTTTCCCCATGTCTCATTTGTGATCTGACCTGCTTCACTCTGACTCCTTCACTAAGGACTTTGGGAAGGTTACTTCATGTCTCTGGGCCAATTCCACAGCTTTATGTTTAGGGGGAAAATTAGACTAAATGATCCCCATAATCCACTTCTGATATAGAATTTCTGGATTCCCTAACCATTTCTTTAAACTTTCTAGTAGTGAATGAAATCAGGGTTGGAGTGTCACTTTTCTCATTCTCAGTCTTTGAAAACTTGGAAATAAAACAATATGGTAGAATTTGGAGAACCCAATGGCCCTGTGTATGAACCATAAGTGATTCCTTCACACAGTCACTACACCCACCGCCGTCCGTCATATGGTACGTCAACAGACGGGAGGAGGAGCTGATGAAGAAGTTCCGGGAGCAGCTGGAGGAGAGGACGCAGATGCTGCGGGGTGAGATCTGGAACCAGAACCACGCGCTGGAAATGTTGAAGGAGCAGCTCCAGTCAATGCAGGATTCCAAGTTGCAGGTCAGAGGCCAGTTCTATGTAAGTGACGGAAGGGAGAGGAGAAAGGGACCTTGACGGTCTTCAAGGAGTTGGTCAATAGGGCCTGCTAATAGTAACAGCTGCTGCCTCCAGGGCAGCATGGGACATCTGGAATGATCTTCAGCAGGGACTTACGGCTTTGCTCCTTTTCTCTTGGCTGCAAGAGCTGGGATGGGCCCTGGCAGTGGCAGATGTGGCTCATGTACAGCCAAGGCTTCCTGTGGGCTGGCCTGTAGGCAGTCTTGCTCCATGACCAGCATGTCTTGTGCCCTAAGGAAAGCTGTGGCCCCTGAATAAGACCTTTGTGGTACTGTGTCCTTACAGATTCAGCCGTCTACCTCACGCCACATTCACAGTCCTGAGCCCCAGCCTTTGGAGCCAGTGCCCAAGAAACAATGCATTGAGCCGGTGAATAGGTCCCTCCCAGACTGCAAGGAGGCCAAGCAGTTCTGTGGTTCATGTTCATCCTACTCCTTCCAATTCCCTGAGGAGCTTGAGCAGCCCTGTGACGCCTCTTCCCAGGTATGGAAAGCCTGTTTCATCTGTGTAGCCGAAAGGGGATTTCATTTTCATGAAAATGTGGGCTCAGCTGTTTCTCCTTGAGGGGCCAGTGGCTACCCAGTTGGCTGCAATTCGTTTGCCTGAGATAAAAATATATCCTGGCCAGCCAGACCTGGACACACACGCACATGTGCGTGTACATATGTGCTGCACCGCAGATTCTCACAGCCGGGAGCACGACTGCAGCTCGTGCCCAAACAAGCAGACAGTCACCCGAGAGGCGGCATTGCTGTTGTCTTCCACCTTGGGAGAATGGAGTGTTTGTGTTCCATTTCTGAGAGGCTCTGTTATCTCTTTTCTTTTGACACAGCAGCCCGCTCAGGAGCTGGTGCAGTACCTCCCACAGCAGGAGGAGGGGCTGCAGGAGCAGTCACAGCAGCATAATGTTACTGTGGAAAACCATGTGCTGCAAATACTCATGCCAAGCCAACCTGGCGTCTCCTTGCCCCTCGATAACACCCACATGTTTACGTCGACGCAGCACATCACAGTTCCTGTCCAATTAGAAGCTGAGCAACAGCTCTCCAGCAACTATCATGGTGAAAACCCTGGGGGCCAGGAAGGCAGGAGTCATAGGTAAGAAGTGCATGGAATGGTAATAAGGGCTGAGGTCACTGCTTTCCCCTCGTGGCTGGACACCATACCTGAAACCGTGGGCGACTTGCCCACGGGCACCCAAAGTCCCCTCATCCCAAGCAGTGTGCTCCCCCTCATCCTGCTCTGCGGCCACTGAACCCCGCCTCCACAGGCATGGTGCATAGCCGAGCACGCCTTGATGGAACAGAGGCATCTCCATGAAAATAAAAGGACTAGATCAGGACGTCTCCAAGCTAGGGAATGAGCATGCCACTCTTGAAATCACTTGACTTCACGCACCCAAGCCCAGTCTCACAGCACAGGGTGTCTATAGTAAAGTCTTGAGTGTCCCCAGGTGAATGACTCCTGGCTCCTAGCTTCCTTCTTCCACTTCCCTGGGATCCGGTGGTCACAGTAGACCAGGTGAAGGGGTCTCCAGGGCACTGACGATCTCTATGGGGGAAGCAAGTGTGAAAGAGTTGCTAGATTGCCATTGGATGCCTAAAGAGCCAAGAACACAGAAGGATCAAGTCCTGGGAGGCAGTCTGAGCACACGAGCACATTTTCTGCTCAGGGATAAAATTTTTGGCTCCAAATGCCAGAGAAAGAAGGTTCTGCTCAACAATGAAGGGTTGTGTAGCACATTCTTGGCACCCAATAACTATTTTTGAATGAATGCCAGTTCTCTGAGCAGGTCTCCCAGAGCCCTCTGGATTTTCTTCTGCGTTCCTTTAGGATCAGTGTCCCTGACATGTGGGGTGGGCTAGTGCCATGTTTCCCACTGGCCTGATCATCCGAATCAACCTGAAGAGGTTGTTAACAGTACAGATTCAGAGTTTGGGATGATGCTCAAAAATCTCTGTTTATCACACGACCTCCAGGTTTAGGGTGATAGAGGGAGCCCCAGACTTAGAGAAGGAAAACAGACCTTGCAAGCTCCTCTCGGCCATGAGCTCCTTCAGTGACGAAGGGCAAGTTCCTGAATTCGGGGTAGGTGAAGCGACACAAGGCCACAGAAGTTACCATCGTGGAAGAACCAGGACTGTCCAAGTAATAGAAATAAAACCACTTGATATAAATGACTGATTTTTCTTAATATTTACATTCGCTTTACTTTGGCAAATTGAGACTTATTCGGGCCAAAGCAAATGAATCCTGATTTAGCCACTCGAAGCAAATGTTCCTTGAGCACCTAGTGATGAGCAAGACAGTGTCTCCTGGGCCATCGTTTCTAGACCCGTGTCGCTGTAACATGTTTCTTCTCTTACAGTTTTCTTCTTGAGGCCCAGCAGGGGCCCTGCCTGAGTCCATTGCTCCTGGCACATAACCCAAGCTCTGAGATGATTTCTTCTACCATCATCCCTCAGTGTCAGATAAGTTCTGACTCAAACTTAGTCATGCTGCAGATCCCAGAGGATTCCAACCAACTTTGTCAACAGCCAGAAGACCCACAGCATCACCTTTACCTCCAAGTTGAAACTTGGCCTTCCAGTGAGCAGGCCTCCCTGCAGGACCAAGTTACTTGGGTTCAGGTATACACCCCCTTCTCCTCTGCCCCCCGGCCCAGGTCAGGAAGTTCTGCACCGAGGCTGGACCCTTCCCCATATGTTCCGTGTGTGAAATCCACACTTCAAAGCTCAAAGAAATCTGAGGGTGGGTACCCACATGGGGTAGCAGTCACGGCTGAGCAAAAAGATCCTCTAGCCTTCCATGAAAAAGAGAGCTGTCCTCGGCGATATCAAAGGCAATCTGATTTGGAAACCTCTCACAAATATGTTTCCTGGGCAAAATGAGTCCTGCCATATGCTGAGCTCAATGCCCCAGCCCAGACCCCTTTCTGAACTTCTGGATCTTTAGTTGTGCTACAAAATCCAAGGCCTGGTGTGGCATGTTTCCTGGTACTGATAATAAACCAGGAGTCCTTCCACTGAATGAATGTGCAAGGTATCCATCCATGGGGTGCCCCGTATTTGGCAGGGCAGACCCCACCTTGGGGACCATCTGTCTTGGCTGTGTTGCTAGGGCAGTGGCGGAAGCTGGTCCAGATGGCAGTCACATAGCAGGTTTTACTTCCCGGGGACACTCCCAGCAGGCCCCTTGGGGACCACAAACTCTCCATCTGACTAACAGCATTTACAAAGGGTGTTTGTCAGGATTCTGGCTTTAGAGATCTTAATAGAACTTAACCTCTTAAAAAAAACTAACAACAAGGAAAAAAAACAGTAAACTAAGGCAGAATGAAGGGGATTGGATATTATAAATGGCTATGATTAACTTCACATAGACCCCTTGACCAGCTGGGCCACCAGCCCTCCAGAAAGTTGGCCCATTAGAGGGACTGCCCACATGAAGACATCAGATGGTCAGTGGATCCTGTGGTTCAGTTACCAAGCCAGGCTCTGGTGAGAGCCTTCCTCATGCCTGCTCTCAAGGCACTTACCCTCTGGACGGGCCCTGAGAGGCAGAGCAAGCTGAGCAGATGTCCCAGGGAAGTGGGGAAGGGAGGACCCCGCAAGGTTGCACAGATGGGAGAATGCAGTGGACCAGCCGAAGGTAGGACTGTGTTGGAGGCCCCCTGTCCACGAGACTTCAGGGGCTCCCCACACCCTGCTCGGGTTCGTCTTCTCCAAGCTCTGGACCCTCCCTCTCCCCGGGTCCCCAGACACCTTTGGCTTTCTGCCTCTAGCGCAGCCCTGCTCCTTCTGTCTCCTCTACCTTCCCCTCCACCCTCTTGAATTCCACTTGTTGAAATCTTATATCACCTTCAAAACCCAGCCCAAGGGGTCCCTCTTTCTCCAGCAGAAAAGATTCGCACAGCCCACTCCTCGGAACACCGTTTGTGTGTCTGTCCCGCCTGCCCTGTCCACAGCCCAGAGTGGGTTGTTACCTCTCCCTGTCTCATTGCTCAAGTGAGCCTGGTAGCTGCCAGTCAGGCTCAGTGTGGAAGTCACCTAGCCTGAGCAGAATGGTGAGGGCCAAAGGTAGGGGCAGGGAGAGACCTTCTAAGGCCTCGGCTGGCCATGGCTGGTAGGGAACTGGACCGGGAGGGCCAGACATGGGGTCCAGTAGCCTTAGGCATTGAGACAAGTTTGGGAGAGCCCAGGACTGCTTCTGCTGGTCTTTAAGGCAAGATGCCAATGGGAGAGAGAAACAGGGGTGATCCCATTTCCTCAGCTCCAACTTCTACCGGCACCTTGCAGGCTTGTGTTCCAAAGACCTGCTTCTCACTGGCTTGCTAACTCGGACTAAAGGGATTCTCCCACCGCTGCAAAATGGGCCCAGGCACTCTAGCAAAGGACTCCACTTTGTTCCCCTTTTTCCCGGCAGGTACCAACCCCTGAGACAGAAGTCCAGGGCTCTTCAGGTCTACAGATTTTCCAAGGCGACCCGGAACACGGGCCAGGCCAAATCTGCTACTTCATGTCTGCAGCGCCGTCCAACTTGTACGAGTAGCAGCGCCACCTGTACTTTCCTCTCTAGCCTCGAGGGAAGAGGGGGAGACAAGCTGCTGAGGCCTGCATGACAAGGGGACCTCCAAGGCGCACAGAGTCCCCTGGAGTAAGGGGTAGGGGGTGGGGTGGATCCTTTATTTTCTTTCCTGACAAGTTCTTTTTGTAATTGTTACTTGAGCACAACCTGTTCTTTGAAGTCATGCTGCAGAGGCAGCCTGTGATCCCTAGCAAGGCTGGCCAGCCTTGCAGACACCGATTCTACCATGGGCACGCAGGCTGCGGAGTCTGCTCAGGGTAGAAGAGCCTTTTTATGACAAGAAGTATTTTCCAGCATGGTTTGCAATCTAGTTGGAGCTGTTCCATATCAGGCTGTGAAAATTCCGAGGCCTTGGCCTTGACAATCAAGGTCGGCACTTCCTCCACAGTCAAGCTGGGGAAATGCATGGAGAACAGCAATCCAACTGTGGAAAAAGCTGAAACCAGGTCCAAAGTTTTATGCTAAAGTAATCATGGCTTTGCTGCTTAATAAAAATTGTGTTTTACTACAACTCTCTGTGAACTTATAACTGACTTTTGGAACCTAGAAATGGTACCTGCCTTCCTGAGTGGCTTTGTGCCCAAGTCTTCTGCGTAGCTGAGGCCCAACACAGTTGGCCTGGGGCTACCCACTCTGTGTTGACTGTGCCAATGCCTAGTACAGCCCGTGAGAGGTGAGCCTGGTTGCTCAAGGGCACAGTGCCCATCTGCTTTGCGTGCAGGTTCCTTCTCTTCTTTCTGGCAGGAGTACTTCCTGGAGGAAGAGTGATTTGCTCTCCGTCAAGCACCAAGGAGAGCATCTTCCCAGCTGTCTGCACAGAGGTGGGGAAGCAGGGGTGGGGGGTGGGGGGGCTTGGATAACCTAGCCTGAAGTCATCATGTGCCTTGAATGTCAGTCTTAAAGTAATGAACCATTGCAGGAAGAAGGCAAAGGAAGCCCCAGTCCCCAGTGGCAAGTTACAATAAAGGGGACTGTGAGGCCACATACCCACAGGAGAAGCTTGACACTCCCCAGGTAGCCTGATCTCTACCAGGGTGCTATGGACTGAATGGGTCCCCCTCAATTCATATGTTAAAGCTCTACCGCCAATAGGATGGTATTTGGAGGTGGGGCCTTTGGGAGGTGATTAGCTTTAGATGAGGTCGTGGGGGTGGTGCCCTTGTAGTGGAATTAGTGCTCTTAGAAGAAGAGACACAGAGAGCTTGCTCCCCCTCTCACCTTGTATGCACAAAAAGGCAGTCACATCAGCTCACAGCAAGATGGTGGCTACCTACAAGCCAATAGAAGAGGTCTCAGAATAAAACCTACCTTGCTGTCACCTTGATCTTGGTCACCTTGACAGCCTCTAGGACTGCGAGAAATAAAAATCTGCTGCTGAAGCCACCCCCACCCCCCAGCCTCCTTGGTACGTTCAGGTACATCTCCCATTGTGTCAGCACGTGCAGAGCATTTCAAAGAACCTGTTCTCTTGGGCTGCCCCACAGAGATGGAAGCAAAGGTTAGGGTCATTCTTGGTACCCTCTTTGACTTTGGATGGGTAGAGGTGGAAGTGGCTGGTGTTCTGGGATGTTGGCAGGGACTCTGTCGCCTCTTTGTCTCGGGAGGCCATGGGACCACCATACCCCCTCCTGCCTGACACTACAGGAAGGACCACATATGTACGCGGCCACGCCACACTTGTCAAAGAGAGTGATGAGAGATCACAAGGCAGCAAGAGGCACTTCTTTGCTGGCATGCAGAGTGGCCCAGGCTCGGGGTCAAGAACTACCTCTAGACCGTGGGGTGGCGGGGTGGGGCATTCGGGCAGGCAGGCTCCTTCCAGCTACTCAGCTGGTAGCATTCCAACCTTGGGGACAGCTCGGGGGCAGCTCACGGGCTGACTCTGCAGCGTCAGTAGTCTCCATAGCCAGATCTGGTGCTTCTAACAGAAGGATTTGGTCCTGCTCTGTCTTTTCCCTTTACATGGAAAGGAGAGGCGGTCAGGCAGGCCCTAGAGTAGTGCACTCCCGAGACACGCAGCTGAGGCCACTTTCTACCGTGGACAAGTCGCTGAAGCTCTCTGGCCTTTGTTTCTCCATCAGAAGAAAAGGAGAGAGGTGGAGACAGTGCCTTTCCTACGTAGCTCCCGGAGGAGGTGATGATCAATGGCTTTGTAGAACCTTCAGGAGAGGCACTATAAAAGCTGACTAGGCGGGATGCATTCAGTTGGGGTTACTGTTTGAATCCCAGGCTTCACCACCCTCTGGATTTCAGACAAGGCTCTGCCTCAATCACCAGCTTAACTCCCGGCTCAGCCCCCAAGCCAGGTTGCCAGAGGGTCAGAGGGGCCAGCTGCCCAGTTCTGTGGTTTTCCAAGGATCCCCACAGGAGTAACTCCAAGGCTGCCCCATCTCAGAATGGGGAAAGTTGAGGGCACAGGGGCTAAAAGCCCAGAACCAGTGCTCACGTGCTGGCAAGTCCCATCGTGAGTTTGGATACGACTGAAGTCAAAGCGTGGTGAGTGTGTTCTCTTAGCCAGTTCCGGGCCCAGCCCCTGCTCCGAGGCATTCTTGGTGCTCCTGGCCGAGACCTTAGACTTGGCTGCCTGGGCAGCCCAGTGCCTTTAACTGGGATCAGTTTGTACTTGCTTTTCGCTTCTCTTCCCAGGCACAGCCCTAGAGTGTCTCCTGATGAGTGTAGCCCAGAAGAAAGTTGTCAGCCCTCAGGCTCTGGGAGAAGCAGGGCTGACCAGGCCAAGAGATGCCAGTGTCCTCAAGAGGGTCAGGGGTGGCTTTAGCAACAAAGAAATGAGAAACTGGTGACACTTGCACGCACTCCAGATCATGAACTGAGTGAGGGGTGGGTTCTGTCCCAGCCTTGCCCAGGGCAGGAGAGAAGTCTGGGCATGACTTGTGTCAAGAAGACTGGTCATGGGACAAGCTTCCAAGGCCACAGTTCCATCCGGAATAGCTGTGGCTGTCCCCATGGTCTGTGCTAAACTGCCCCAGGAGGTTCTGGGGACTCGGCAGCCCAAACCACAAGTGGACGCTACACCCGGAGCTACTCAGGACAAATGTTTCCTGTCCGTCACGCTCCCTCCTGGTCCCACGGGCCACACGCACACAGTGCACAGCTCACACAGCCACCTCGCCTTTACTCTCAGACTCTTTGCAGATGAATGAGACCAGACTCTTCCAGCAGCCCTAGAGCAAGCAGATCCCCAGGAAGGGGACGCCCACTCCTAGCACCCCAGCCTCGGCCACCCGGCTCCCCTTCCTCGGTGGCCTCAGAGAGGCAGCAGCGTTCAGCCTCAGGCCCTGAGCACCGTGACCCACATAGCACTCGATGGCTGGGCACGTGGCCTGGGACACGAGGGCTGCTATCCCCAGAGTTTCCTGGCCTTGTTGCATGCGTCTGCTGGACAGCCTTGCCCTCACCCCAGCTGCCTGGCCCGCACCAGCTTCATCCTTGGGGGAGGGAGGGGTGGAGAGACAGAGTGCCCAGAGCATCATGATCTTGTGGGCACGGGGCTCCTACAGCAGAAGTGGGCCCAAACACAGTCCAGGATCCCAGAACTTAGCCTGCCTTCCCTCGACACTGGCACCAGCAGCCCCAAGATGCAAAGCGGGCAGCCCCTCGCAAGGAGGTCAGCAAGGTGGACCCTGACCCAGAGCATCATTGCCTTACCGTTACCCCACAGGACCTCAGGGTGGCTTGGTGAGGATTTCTTTACCCCTCTAGCACGAAGCCAAATTGGCATCCCCTGTCTGGAAAATTATGGGAGTTGCATTTCTCTGGGGGTTGATAGGGCGGAGGAAGTTGAAGGAACACGACAGAGCTGCCCCTGCTGCCACACGTGGCAGACCTTCCAGACACAGCTGCCATGACCCCTGCCCCCATCAGCTCTCCCCCAGGTGGGCAGCACAAGGTCCTCACTGAGCAATATTCCAAGCACAGACTTTAACGGCTGAATATTCATGTGGTTTGTATGTCATCAAATATTTATAAATGTTCCTATTCCCAAACGACTTTGATAATAAAGAAGGAAGAGTCATTGAAACGCCAGCCCTGAGCCATGCCCTTCCTTGCCTGCATCGGCAGGACACAGCACAGCACTGGCCGAGGCCCTCCATGGTGTCTCGAGTGTTCCAAGTACTTTGAAGGCAATGAAAGTGAAGGCGGCCTCTGAACGTTCTGGGCTGTGAGTGTTGTCCACTTCCGCCAAAATCCCTGGGAAGGAAAGATTGAGGGAGAAAGGTCAGGCAGAAGAGAAGGGGCTGAGGTGGGCCTGGGGGCTTAGAGCTGCCGCAAATTCCATCCCTATCTCTCAAAACGGGCCCCGACAAACATAACAAAGACTCCAGTTTGTAGCTAGGACCCAATTAAATGTTCCATAGGGCATGGGAAATCATTGGCCTGTTCTTCTGTTTTCACGACTAAGCAAGACAGTGTTGAATGGCTCTCCGTTGCTTATCAAATAAAGCCCGAGTTCTCAGCCTGGCGTGGCCCGGCCTCACCCTTCCTCCACAACTGCACGGGCCTCTGCCCGTCACACACTGCCCCTGGCCTCATGGAATCGCTGGGTTGGACACAAGCCAGGGCTTTCCTGCCCTCCTGGATTCGTCTCTCTTCTCTACACCTGGAATGTGCTCCCCTCCCGTCTCTGCATTTCCGAGCTTTGCCCATGAGGCAGAGCCTGGCCGGAAGGCTCCCTCTGCTCCCCTGTCCTCCTGTCCCTGCCTGGGCTTCACCTGGAACACATGTGTCCCTGCTCAGCCCCTGCTGCACGTGTGCCATTGCCTCTTCTTGGCTGAGCTTCAGCGGGCAGAGAAGCTGGGGCCCCCAGAACACAATACCTGGCAGACCGAGCCTTCTCTCTACACATGTTCCAATGAGTATCTTCAGCCAAGGTCCTTCCAGTTACCTGGAGAACGTTTCACAAAGAAAAGCAGCCGCTTGAGGCAGTATCTTCAAGTGACAAGCCAAGCTGGTGAGGCCCACGAGCCTTCTTGGGCAAATCCCAGCAGGCCGTCCCTGGGGCCAAAAGGCAGCCCACCTTCTACTGAGCTCAGGTGTAAGTTTTCTTAAGCTCCTGAACATTAGCCTGCCATCTTGCCGCCCTTCCTCAGGCTTCGTCCTCAGGCAGGGACTCAGAGATGAGGGCGGGCAGAACCTGCCGTGGGGCCACAGTCTTGGCCCCTGAATCACCATTTTCCAATGGGACTCAGCGGAGGGCTTGGTGGATGAGACAGCCGGGAGGAAGTCGTGAAGCGCGAAGCATTGCCCTGAGTTGGCACGTCCCTTTGTGGCCCAGGCGAGGCAGGAATACTGCAGGGGGGGGGGGGGGGGGGGGGAGAGGAGTGCAGGGTGTGGTGGCAGTGACAACTAAATGCCAAGAAACTCCCGGAGCCGTGGATGTTTCCTGCCCAGATGGAGGCCCTGACCCCAAAGGTCAAAGGGTAATTAACCACACAGTCACCTTGTTGATGAAACAAAACCCACAACCCTGGAGAATCAAAACATGTCAAAGGCATGGAGGCAAAGGTCAACAGACAGGACAGACAAATTGTAGTATTTAGTACCGCGCATGCAAGTGTTTGTGCAATCTATTTAGAGGTTAGCCTGCCAGCTTGGGGGGAGGGTAGGTGGGAGAGGGGCTGGAAGTTCAGCTGAACTGGGGTGTGATTTCAGCTGAGAACAGGGTGCAGGTCTCCGGGAAAGAGCTGGGCTCACGGGGAGATTTACACCCAGAACCTTGGAGCACGTGGTCCACCAGAAAAGCCAGACTTCGTCCATAGAGGGGCGTCTATGGACAGCAGGGCACCCGGGAAGGACAGCAGCTCCCTGGCAGCCACCCTTGAGGCCCACCTCCACCTCGACTACTGCACTTCCCCCTCCCCAGCTCCTAGCCCCCACTTGGGAAATGACCATGACTCCCAAACCCCAGTACCCCACCCTGTTTTCCCCGCTGGCCACCGAACCCTTCGATCCAACTGCATATGGGACGTCTCCCTGTGGATGTCTCCCGGGCACCTCAATGTCAATGCAGCCAAAAACCGGCTCTTCAGCATCTCCGGAAAACAGATCCCCTCTCAGGGACAGGCACACTCATCCTCTCAGTTACCCACGCCAGGAGTCAGACATTGGTGCCACTAACACACAGTAGGGGGCAGGGAAAGTGTGAATGAATGAGGGAGTGAATGGATGAACAGATGACTGGGTAGTTGACGTTGTCTTGTGTTCCCAACATGAGCTGGGCACACAGGAGGCATCAGGGAAGATGTATTGAGCAATGGGCTTCTCCCCTCCTCCAGAAACTTCCCAGGCCCCTGCTTCAGCAAAACACCTTTCCAGGTTCTGGGTACGTAGCTCTAGGGTCCTTCTAGGGTCCCTCTAGGTCAGGGGCAGCATGTGAGGCTATATCCCATGGTACTAGTCTCAGAGGGAAGGTGGGATGGCTCCACAGGGCCAACACATAGGTTGGGCTTCTTGGTACCAGTTTTCTGTACCTTAGGGTGCCCAAGAACACTTAGCATGTGATTGCATTTCCCAGAGCCCGGACATGAACCAGGAGCGCAGGACAGGAACGCACGAAGGAGGTTCCTTTATCTCTGTCTTAGGGCTCATGGTTTCTTCAGTTCCTGCCCCACACACTCCACCACCAGCCACCTGGTGGTGCCTACAGTAGACTCCAGCTTGGGTAGGCAGCATCATTTACCCCCAAGGCCTTGGGAGGCATAGAGCAGGCAGGAGGGCCCCTGGACCTCTGGCCACCCAGCCCCCAAACTTTAGGCGGGGCTTGGTCAGACTCATTTCTTGTCGTCTCTTGCCCCCTGGCGTATGATCGCAGTATTGCCGCTCCCCAGTGGGCTCCCTTGTGACCAATTCAATTAATATTTCCTGAGCACCTACATTGGGCCAGGCTCTACACCGGAGAGAATGCTATTCTCAAGATTTCAGTCCAGCCCTTGGTCAGCTAGCTCCCTTATCTCGCTTGTGTACTCTCCAAACGCCCTCGGAGTCATGATCCATCATATCATCACTCCCTGTCCCCTCTTTCCCTCTTTCCCAATTGACTGGCAAATCCCCAACCTTGGATGAACCCAACTATTTGTACTCTGTGCGCCTGCACTTAAGCATCTCTGTGCTGCTAGAGAGAATCACACAAGCTGGCGGATTGTACAGCCCTATAGATTTATGATCTCCAGCCTCACCCGGGCACACCTCACTGTTCAGAAGGACTTCTGTGTTTTGTGTTTTTCCAGTCCATTCTCAGAATGGTGATTTGCTCTCTCCTCCAAGTCCCCATGTCTTTCCACTTCCCTCCTGCTTGCCTTGTCCATATTCAATTTAGAAATGAGAACATATGGAATGGAAATTCCCTCACCATACCATCACCAAGCATATTAACCTGCCTTCCTCTATAACCAACATTTCCTCCTCTCCTCGAGCTAAAACAGTGGACATCTCCCTTCTCTTTTCTAAGGCTGATGCCTTCTCTGTACTCTAGATCCCATCCCCTCCCACTTGCCACTCTGTCCAGCATCACTGGATTCCCTCTCTCTACTTAACTAGTCCCCTCACCATGCAAACGTGCTGTCATCGTTCCTGTCTTAAAAAAAAAAAAAAATCATCTCTCGACTCCCACCTCCTTCCCCAGAAAGTGCCACATTTTTTCCCCTTCCTTTACAGGCACTTGTCTGCAGGTACTGTCTTCAATTCCTCTCTCTTCCCAGTGTAGTCATCAACACACTTGAATTCAGCCTCAGCTGCCCCCACTCCACTGAAATTCCTCTTACCACGGTCGCCTATGAACTCCATGTTGCCAAGTTCACCCTTCATTTCTCTGCCCTAGTGTTACTCTGGCTCTCAGCAGTGTTGATTCACTGGACAACATTTCCTGTTAAACACTCCCTTCTCTAAGATTCTAGGACACCTCACTTCTGTTTACCCCACCTACTCCCTCACTGGCTGTTCCTTCTCACTCTCCTTTGCTGGTTCTTCCTCCCGACTCCTAAACTTGGGTCTTGGATTTTTCCCTACCTCCTTTCACACACTACATGATCACATCCAGTCCCATAACTTTAAATCACACACACACCACACACACACACACACACACACACACACACACACACACACACCCCACACCACACCACATTTCTTCACCGAACCAGACTCATATATGCAACTGCCCCATAGTCTTCCCTCTTTCAGTAGCTGGAACCCCTCATTCCTCCAGTTCTATAAGGCAGCAATCCGATGTTATGGGCTGAGCTGTGTCCTCCAAATATTCATATGTTGAAGCTCTGACCGCCAGGACCTCAGAATGTGACCTTATTTGGAAATAGGGTCATTGCAGGTGTAATTAGTTAAGACGAGGTCATACTGGGGTAGGGTGGGTCCCTTATCCACTATGACTGTGTCCTTATACAAAGAGGAAATTAGAGCACAGACATACAGAGAGAGAACACCATGTGAAGATGAAGACAGAGATCAGGGTGATGCTTCTACAAGCCAAGGAACACTCAAGATGGCCGGTAAACAATTAGAAGCTGGGAGAGAGGCCAGGAACATGTTCTCACTCATGGCCCTTAGAAGGAACTAATCCTTCCCACACCTTCATCTTGGACTTCAAGCTTCCAGAACTGGGAGACAATACATTTCTTATTTAAACCACTGTTGTGGACTGAATTATGTACCCCCCCCTCCAAATTCATATGTTGAAGCCCCAACCCCCAATGGGACTCTTTTTGGAGAGGAGGTCTTTAGGGAAGTAATTAAGGTTAAATGAGGTTGTAAGGGTGGGGAACTAAACCAATAAGCCTGGTATCCTTAGAGGAAGAGGAAAGGACACCAGAGATTCCTCTCTCACTGCGCTCACACAGAGGAAAGGCCATGTGAGGACACAGCGAAAAGGTTACCATCTGCAAGTAAGGAAGAGGGCTCTCAGCGAGAACCAAATTTGCCACAGCACCTTGATCTTGGACTTCCCAACCTCCAGAACCATGAGAAAATAGATGCCTATTGTTTAAGCCCCGCAAGCCTGTGGTATTTCATAATGGCGGCCCCAGATGACTAAGACAGTCACCCAGCTTATGGTACTAATGCTCTTGGGATCAGCCTTAACTACTTTCGTTTTCTAAACTCTCTATATCCACTCAATAGCCACGTCTTGTTGGCTCGACTGCCAAAATCCATCTGCTGCTCCTCACCTGCCAACTGCCCACCACCGTCTCTCCCGTGTCTCACTGCTAAGACTTCCTCACTGGTCTCCTTACTTCCATTCTTGCTTCTTACAGTCCATCCCCTACACCACTTCCAGAGTGGTCTTTATAGAATGTAAAGCTGATCACATCACTTGCTTACTTCAAAGCCTCCAACGCATTCCGTTGTACTTAGAGAGATTGTGAGCCCCTTGCAAAGTCCTCTAGGGTCCCTGCCCTCTCTTTGAACTCCTCTCCTGTCTCTGCCCCACCCTTGCTCGCCAGGCCCCAACCACGCCAGCCTCCCTTATGGCCCTTGAACATCAAGCACTTGCCAGAAATGCTTATCAGCTAATACCCCCTTACGTGGCTCACTCCACCTCTCCCTTTAGGTCTCAGTTTAAACAAGTGGGACCTGTTTCCATTGTATTTTCTAGCTGGTTATTGCTGATTGATAAAACAGTTGGGTGTTTTGGGTGAAACTGTCTTGTAACCATCCGCCTTGCTAAAAAGATTTCTTAGTTAATCATCTTTAGCTTTCCAAGCAAGCAATCATAGAATTTGCTATTAATGATGCACCTTTGCCATGTTCTAACGTTACTATATTATTTTAACTATAATCCTCTCCCCTCTCATAAATGCTCCTAACAGCACTAATTAGATCCATGTGTACTTAGATATTATTTTGTTGAATAAATAAGTGAATTAATGGACTTAAACATATTGAATAAATAACTATTTGCCTTCTGCCCCTGCTTCTGAGCTGCAAGTATCATAGAGTGGGCTCAAGGCTGATTTCCCACTCTCTCCAGAGCCCAGGAAACAGGGTGGACAAGCATTAGGTGTATATTGAAAAAAAAAAGCGGAAGACATGGAGATGCTCTAATGGAAGCATGTCCAGGTGCAGGCCTCTACTGGATCTCAGCTCCAAATGAGTGTCACCAGTTGGAAAAGGGGGGCTGGTGGACGTTACAGGGAGAAGAAACCTCCACAGCAAAGGCCTGGGAAATTTATTTTTTTCCTGAAACTATAAAGCCCTAAAAAAAAAACCTAAGAAAAAAATATATGAAATATCTTTCTGATCCCTGGATGGATGAGGTTGTCTATGTTTAAAAGAAATAGAAAGAATCACAAAGGGACAACAAGAAGATATGCAACAATAAAAGGCAAGCGAGAGTGTAAATATGTACAAAGGGCATATGTTCATCAAGGAGAAAAAAAGGAAGATTGCAGCAAAAAAATGAGAACATACAGATACTTCACGGTAAAGAAAAGGAGAATGGTGAAAGAAAGTGTGAAAAATTGAGCATGATAGAAATGTAAAATAAAACTATGAAAATTTTTTAAAATTTATTTATTTATTTATTTTGGCTGTGTTGGGTCTTCGTTTCTGTGCAAGGGCTTTCTCTAGTTGCGGCAAGTGGGGGCCACTCTTCATCGCGGTGCGCGGGCCTCTCACTGTCGCGGCCTCTCTTGTTGCGGAGCACAGGCTCCAGACGCGCAGGCTCAGTAGTTGTGGCTCACGGGCCTAATTGCTCCGCGGCATGTGGGATCTTCCCAGACCAGGGCTCGAACTCGTGTCCCCTGCATTGGCAGGCAGACTCTCAACCACTGCGCCACCAGGGAAGCCCATAACTATGAAATATTTTAATAAACTTTGCAAAGAAAATTAAACTACCATAATTTTTTTTTGCCGGCAAAAGCAAGGTGAAATGAATACTTTTACACACTGGGATTTGGACCAACCTTGTTGTATAGCAGCTCAGCTCTTCAGGATCAGACCCTGTAAAAGTTTATATTTTTAACCAATAATTTTACTGCTAGGGACCCATAATTCTACGTTTTTTTTTTTTTTTTTGGCCATGCCTCGCGGCTTGTGGGATCTCAGTTCCCCAAGCAGGGACTGAACCCGGACCACGGCAGTGAAAGCCCAGAATCCTAACCTCTAGGCCACCAGGGAACTCCCCATAATTCTACTTTTAAGAAACAGATGCATATTCTCATTTACATGAGGACGCGATGACCAAGAGACCCTTAAAAGCAGAGGCTGGGTAGAATCTGCCTTTAATCCACACCTTCCCTTATTCACAAGAAGCACTCAGTGGTTATTTACTGAGCTAAATTAAGCTGAAAAACGAATAGAAGTCTAAAAAAATAGACTCCTCGTTCTGTGTTAGCTACCTCCTACTCATTCGAAAATTCACCAAAACTTAACTGCTAGAAGTGTCCCCCAACTAATTCGAGCATGGATGAATCAGAGAGATCAGCAGACTTGACACACCATTCCTAATACCAGATCCATAGGCGATGCTTGACAATCTAGGTCACTCACTTTTCTTCCTCCTCATGTAAAAAAAGAAAAAGATGCATATCTATATTTTTAAAGAAAGGTATTCATTTGCAGCATCATTTACAATAATGAAAACTAGAAAAAACCTAGGCCTCCAACTCCCTGAGGAATGGTTAGGTACATTTTGAAACCTCCATGCAATGAAATTGTATTCATTTTAAAATATGGCAAATCAACAAAAGTTATTTAATAAAACTCAACTTCTATTTCGGACTAAAATAACAAATACTAGTGAACTAGGACTAAAAGGATTCTTCCTCAACATGATATATTAAATGTATCTGAACCAATAGTAAATGAAACATTGGTATGCATAGTGAATCCCCAGAGGGGTTGCCATGAAGGCCAAGCTCAGGACATTGCAGTGGGATCAGAACAAGAAACAAATGGGAGGCATATTGGAAAGAAAGAGATACATTTATCATCATTTTCAAATTCTATGATCACCTACTTGGAAAACTACACCTGACTAAGAAACGTTTTTAGTCAGACAGATGGCTACAAGAGAATTTTACAAAAATCAGCACCTTTCTCATAAACCAGTAATAACTAGCCAGAAAAAAGATTCCATTCACTAGTGCAACAAATATATATACATTACATATTATATAATATATGCTAATATATTATATGTTACGTAAAATGTATAATATATACAATAGAATAGATATAACATTATATAACATATGTTAACATATATGTTATATATTTATACACACACTCTACATAAAATATTAAAACATATGTAGGACATATAAGAACAAAACTTGAAAACCTTACTGAGGAACGTGACATAAGATTTAGGAAAATAAAGAGAAATACCGTGAGCTTGATTGAAAAGATTTATATTGTAAAGTTATCAGTTTTCTCCAAATTTAATGCATAAATTTAATGCAGTTACAACCATGATATCGATGCTATTATTTTTCTTTTGTAACTTTATGAAACTATTCCAGAGTTTTGATAGAAGAGTAAATAAGCAGTAATGAAATTATGGGGGGAGAGAAGTAGATATGATTGGGTGCAGAGGGTAAGAGGGTACTTGCCCCAGCCTATATTAACAGGTGTGTTAGAGCTACACTGGTCTTAACAGTGTGTGGCTGACATAGGAGGAGATGGACTAGACCAGAAACGGAGCCAAGGATATATAAGAAGGGCATGGCAGGACTGGCACCTCAATCAGTGTGGCGTAGCTGTGGCTTCAGACTTGCTTTAGAGATGAATCTTCAGGGTGGCTCTCTGGTCAGTAGTGGGGGGTGAATCTTGAAGGCTGAGGGAATGTTAACTGTCTATATCAAATATATGCTGGGGAGGGGAGGTTAATTAACATAGCTATTATAGGGGCTCCAGTCCCCTAAGCCACCCTTTCTCTCCAACCCGGATGGAGAAATGACGATGTTTTACAAACAGATTAAACAATTAGAAAAACTACAGCTAATCCCTAGCTTAAGTATTAAACCAAATTCAATTCTGGACAGCTTAAAAATTGACATGTTAAGTAATGAAAACGTAAAAATGGTGGCATGAGTCATTTTTGGAAAAAAAATGTTGAGGGTGGAGAATGCCTTTGCAAGCATGAAAGCAAAAGGAGAACGCGGCCAAATGCCAAGGATGAGTGTACCAGTGAGGCCACAACAGCATTGTTTACGATGGAAAGAGAGCAATGGGAATTGGAATCAGAAAGGAGTGGGAAATCGGGAAGCTTTGGTTCAGTCATACGCTTTGTCAATGCAAGGGATGCCCACAAAGTCATGAGATCTTGTCAAGGGGAAAAAGCAGTGGAAGAAAGCACACAGAGGGATAAATCCCAAATACTAAAATGATTCTCACCAGGCGGTGGGATTATAGGTGATTTTTAACTTTCTATTTTATACACGTATGTTTGCCTTAACGTTTTTATAATGTGCATACTATGACTTGCATAATCAGATAAAAACCAAAGTAAATTAACAAAAATCTTTACATTGCATAAACCAAATGATGTAAATTTGGATTTATAGAGTGAAAAACAGGACGGCGATATATACAAAGTTTAATAATGGCTTTGTCTGTGAGTGGTCCTTTCTAAAATTGACGCAATGGGAGCATATTATTTTTATAATCAGAACTAAGAAAAATATGTACATTTCCTGGGCTAGATGGTAGGAAATGAGATGAGAGAGGCAAGAAGCCAGGGGTTGGGAAGGAGCCCAGAGTGGGGAGAGGCGGCCTCACCTGAACTTATCTTCTCCCACTGCTCCACACTGAGCTCCTGTCACCTCCTCGTGGCCTTAGTTCCACAAGGATCAGGTGACCGGCAGCACAAGACATGGAGCGCTGTGTTTGGAGGAGACAATTCCATACTGCAGCCAAGCGGTCGTATAGCTTGAAACTGCGCCCTGAGGTGGGGAGGGGCATGGTGGAAGGTCCTATCCCTCACCACAACCAGGAAAGTGGATGAGAGACTCCTTTCATTTCCAGGAACCAATGGCCATGGGGACCTGGTGGAGAGGCGGTGCCGAGGTAGTTAATCAAATGTGATCAGCTAGATGAACTACATTCCCCAAGCAGCAGTCCAACGTGGGCTAGCCTCTGGAAATCACAAAGCCTGTTTTAGGGCTTACAGGCTTTTTTTTTTTTTTTAAACCGAAACATTATTTAAAGAAAGGCCACCTCCCCGATATTCCTGATGACTCAGAGGACAATGGTGTGTGGGAAAACAGTGCCATCAGCAAGTCTCAGTCAAAAGGTGATTCAGGAGAGTTGGCCTCAGAAGCAAGTTTACTTTAACTAATTAATTTTACTTATATTTTCCTTTTTCTGTAAACACTGGAGAGATCTATGATAAAAATAAATGTCTGATGACGTCTAAAATAGCTCTTTCAGCAAGTACAAAATAAAAATTGTGTGTGCTAAGAAAGCATTGTATCGTGTCCTAACAGGCGGCATGGCTTAATTGCTAGTTCGTGCAATTGGTGTCATCTTAGATTTGATGGAATATGGTCTATATTGTGCTTATTTACTAATGCGCTGTCTGTCTTCCCTCGCTGTAACGTCCGTGAAGGTGAGGGCTTTAGTTGACTTGGGGCACTGCTGTGCCCTCAGCCTCCAGAACATACCTGTGCGTAGTGAGTGCCCAATAAACGTTTTCCGTAAACTTTGAACAGAGAATTCCAGGCAGAGTGAACAAGAGGTGCAAACATCCTGAGGCAGGAACAGGCTCCTGGTGCTCCTAGAACAGCAAAGAGGCCACTGTGGCTTGAGCAGCGTGTGGTCTGACCACCACAGTTGTCATTCGACCTCTCGGATCCTTCATCAGCGTCCTCTTCCCTAAAGTGTCTACTGAAGACCAGAGGCTGGTGGCTCGTGGCACCTCTGATTCCTGGTGAACATTCCTATCAAGGCAGTGGCTCCAGGAGGCTCAATCCCTTCTGAAAACATGATTCTGGCGCCCCAGACCCAATCATCAGAGTCAGGGGCAAGGAACGTATTTGGACTTGAATTTGGAGCCCTCAAGCATGGTCGTCGCAACTTGTGTGATCACGGTATCCAGAGAGGAAAGGAGTGTGCTTGCTGGGGACCATGATTGCAGTCACCATGCCCACAGTGTCCAGGAGAGGGCAGCAGGGAAAGTGAAGTGCACGGGGGCTGAGGGCCTTGGGAGCTTATCTGCTTAAGCATCTTTTCCTGACTTAGGCTGTGTATGTGTGTGTGTGTGTGTGTGTGTCGGGACAAAAGGAGCGTGTGGGTATGATGAGCTATATAATGGCCACCCAGCCCTGGCTTTGGTTCCTCAGCCCTAGACAACCTGGCTCGCCCAGGTAACCCTGCTCAGACCCCTCAGGAGCCCTGTCCCAGGTCTTGAGATGCTTTTGCTGGCTCCTAGGCTTTCTGAGGACCTCATGTGCTGGCTCATGTTACAGTCCATCCTCTGGGAGTCCTCTGCTGGGGTGTATGTGTGTGAGAAGGGGGGAGGGCACTTGCCGAGCAGAAAGTCAAGATCAGAGCAGTGTTTCTGAAAGTGTGGCTCACCCGGGCCCCACATGCACATCACAGAGCCACCAGCACGCTGGATATTGGGTAAGCACGCAGACCTCGGGCTTCCCATCAGGCCTATTGTTTCTGTATGGGATACAGAGCAAGCCATGAGAATTGCCATGATTAAAAAGCATCCCAGAGGATTCTTGTGCATCATAGTCTTTGAGAAATACTGGTCTGGGGTTCTTCTACCCCTAGTCAGGGCAGATGGCCAAAGGGAAAATGATCGGTCAGTGAAAGGGAGGAAATTCCACTACCAGGGCAGGGGTGCCAGGGACCTTTCAGCCAGTGAGGGATCTTTTCTTCCTCTTTACAGAAGGACCGACCTCTAATCTCAGGCAGTTCCTCAGCTGTCCTCAAGCCCCCAGGACCCTGGGCCCGCAGACCCTGGCTCCCCAAGGAACACCCCGGGCCACATGGCGGGGAGTTCTCAGAGGCAGTGCGACACCAGCTGCTCTGATCCCCCTAGACCTGCAAGCTCAAGATCAACAGCCTCTCTTCTTGTCCCACTTGCCCTGCCAGAGTTTGTCAGAAGAGCATCAGGACTTGCTGGGACCGTTCCAAAGCCCAGGGTGAGGGTAGTGCTGGTAAAGGTAGACCTTCCCTTGTGATGGTATATGCAGATTTCCAGGCTGGATGAAAGAAATCAACCCGGAAGCATCCACTGTGCCAGGCCATTTGCCCAAGACTAGTGTAATTTTGTACTTAACGTTGATTGAGACCCCTTGAACCAGGTGCTGTGCTAAAGTCTGGGCTTGCCTTGTCTCGTTCAGTCTTCACACGGATTTTTGAAACTGAGATCTATTATTATTCCCATTTTTCATATGAGAAACCTGAGGCCTGGAGAGGTAAAGTCACTTGCCCAAGGCACCCAGTTAGCAAATAGAAAGGCTGACTTTGAACCTAGATGGTCTGACTCCAGAGCTTGTGCTCCTAGCCAGAAATGGTGGAAGACATGGGGATGCAGGAAGCTTAGAGATGTGTTGTGTGATCAAGGATGGGGTTGTGAGAAGATGCAAGATGAAGTGAGGGGCAGGCAGGGGTACTGAGGGGGATGTAAGTGGTCGAGAATAGGAGCTAGAGTAGGAGCTGGGAGAGGAGGAAGGGAGAGACAGCAGATGGAGTCCAGTCTGAGTGGGAGGATGGGTAGTATTGGAGTGGGGCTCAGGAGTAGATCATGAACCAGCTGACGGTTGGGGAATAGATGAGGGATGTCATCGGGGGCTGTTCTGAGGTCAAGGCCAGGAATAAGGTGAAGGTCAGTGCTGGGGTTGGAGTGGGGAGACTCTGGGGGAGTGATTGAAGCTCTCTATTGCCACCATGAACTGGCCTGGGGTGAGAACCCCATCAGGCTGGGCTTAGAATCAGTATGAGGTAACAGTCAGTGTTCCTGTCCCCCTTCCCAGTTTTGCACCTCTACCAACTGCCTTGTTAGGTCTTCTCCATGTTTGCTAATTTATTGTCTCTCTCCTCCAACCAGAAAGGAAGCAGGGCAGAAACTTGGTCCATTTGATTCACCTTTATGTCACCAGCAGGAGGCAGAGTGCCTGGAACTTAACAGGTACTCAGTAAATGCTCAGGGGCAAGGCTCAGGGAAGGGATGATGGATTAGCACATGGGGTGTGGCTCTCGCTGGGCTGTGGCTCTCGCTAGCGTGTAGGCTCAGGAGAGCTGACCTCCAGGACAAGTGAGTTTGAAGGAGGCGTGAGGCTCTGGGAAGAGGTGAAGCTCACAATGAGGTGCCCCTCAGGTTCACAAAGAGTCCAAGGAATGGAGTGAGGGGTCGGGGAGAAGGTAAGGCTTCAAAGGCTCTGGTACAAGAGCTGCTTAAATATGTGCCTTCTCGGTGACTTCAACATCCACGTAGATGATTCAACTCCTTGGTCTCTCAGTCCATTGACCTATTCTCCACCCATGCTCTTTCCCTTCTCCCTATGTACCGCAGCCACTTACTCCTCTGGTCATATCTTAATACCTTGCCTTATCTGTCACCATCACCCCTCCATAATCACCATTACATCCTGCTTTCCGAATGTCAGCTCATTCCTTTTAGTACTACAAGAACTCCAACTTTCACCAGACCTTGACTCTATCTTTACCTTCCCTAATTACACAGCCCAGAGTCCACGATCAATCATCACCTCTCTCTAGAGTCCACAGGAAACTCCCATGTCCCACTGCCATTTCTCTGTACTCAGCTAGCAAAACTCAGCCCTGATAAAATCCAACTTTCCACCTACTCTGGGTCTGCGTCCGTGATGTTGAACGTGGCTGGAGAAAACCATGCAGACATGCTGAGTAATTTCACTTTAAATTAATGGCCGTTAAGCCTCAAGTGAGCCCTTAGCGCAGCCCAGCAATCATGTTATATTTCCATAGAACATCCAGCCTCTCTATCTCCCAGAAGACCATTTCAAACCTTCTCTCCTCAAACTGCTGACACCCCTCTCCCACCCTCACTCCCAGCTGGTAGCCTGGCTTCCTGTTTCACTGAGAGAATAGGAGCCATCAGAAGAGAGCTGCTCCGAGCTCCGCCATCACCTCTCCCACCTACCTGCATCTGGGCATCTCTCTCCTGCATCATCAATTTTTCCCTCTTTACTGGCTCGTTAGCACACACACGTTACTGTGGTGTAGTCTCTCCCATATTAAGAAAACCGCTTTCATCTTGTCCCCACGTATCCCTACAACCACCACTCTCCCACTTCTCTGCTCTCCTTTACAGCACAACTCTTCAAGAGAACGGCCAGTCGCTACTCACTGGCATTTCTCTTTTCCCACTATGGCTTGAAAACATTCTCACCTGCCTTTGTGCCCCCATGTCTCCCTGGAAATTGCTCTTAAGCATCATCAATAACCTCCATATTGCTAAGTACAATTCTTTGTCCTCCTCTTGCTTGTCCAGACAATAGGACTTGAGGAGTTGATGACTCTCTCCTTCTTGATAACACCTTCTTCAGTTGGCTTCACATTCTTCTGGTTTGCCCCTACCCCACTGATCACTCTTTCCCGGTCTCATTTGCTGGCTCCTTCTCAGCTACGACCCTTCTAAATGTTGGCCTGCCCAGGGTTTGGTTCTTGAGTTGCTTTTCTTTTTCTACCCCTTGAACTCCAGAGTCCTCTGTCCAACCTACTCCACCGCTGTCTTCCTTAATTCAGTTCATGTACCTCCATCCTTCTTGTTCCTCTGACCAAAATCCTGAGAGCTGTCCTTGACTCCTGTCTTTCTGTCATAGCCCAATACCAATCTGTCATCAAATTCTAGTGACTCTACCATCAGAATTGACCCAGAATCGGCCGACCTCTCACCACCTCCACTGCATCACCATTGTCTCTCACCTGGATTATTTCAATAGTCCCTAAATAGTCTCCCTGCTTCCGTACTTGTCTGTTCACCTCACTTGAACAGTCCAAGTCATTACAAAGGCTTTAAGGCCCTGTATGATCGTTCACCACCCCCATCGTGGCCTCTCTGGCTTCATCCCCTACCATCTTCCTCTCTCACTTGCCCCACTTCAGCACATTGGCCTCTTGGTTGACACGAGGACATGCAAAAGCCGTGGCATCAGGGTGGAGAGTGTTTACATGCAGTGGGCAGGGAAGACCCCACAGAGAAGATGGCATTTGAGCCAAGACCCTTCTCTATTTCATTTTCATCATCACCCAACATCCTGTATCTTTGACTTCTTTGCTTTTTTGTCTAACCTCCATGAGGGTAGGAATTGTTTGTTTTGTCGGCTTCTGTAATCCCAGGTCCTAGAACAGTACCTGGCACATAGTAGCACTGTGCGAATACCTGATGTCTTAGTGTGGCTGCCACAACAGAGTCCCACAGGATGGGTGGCTTAAAGAAGAGACATTTATTTTCTCACAGATCTGAAGGCCGGAAGTCTGAGATCAAGGTGTCATCAGGGTTGGTTTATTCAGAGGCCTCATTTCTTGGCTTGTCGACGGCCGCCTTCTCCCTGTGTCCTCACATGGTCTCCCTCTGTGTATGTCTGTGTCCTAATCATCTCTTCTTATAAGGACACCAGTCAGATTGGAGTAGGATCCACACTAATGACATCACTTTACCTTAATTACCTCTGTAAGGTTCCTGTTTCCAAATATGGGCACATTCTGAGGGGATTAGAACTTCAACATATGAGTTTGGGGGGATGCAACTCAGTCCAGAATACTTGCTTGATTTGTTGATCAGTGTACAGAGATGGATTAAGACTCTTCTGGAGTAAGGACCAGTGTTTAGACTCAGGAATGGGGTGAAGGTCAGTGAGGACATAAGAGGATGGGGGTCAACAGGGCTTATAGGAGGGTTCAATCCTGGGCTGGATGATGGTAGGGTAGAGAGTGAGGTGCCAGGATTGAATGAGGCTGGAAGAGGGTACTTCTCTCAGTCAAAGGGAGAGGCCATGTGGAGGAATTTGATGGAGTCAGTGCACTTGAGGGGTGAGGACAGGAGAGACTGGCCAATGTTGGCAGGAAGCAGGAGGGGAGGAGTCAAAGAGTTGCAGCCTTCCCCAGCCAGTCCTTGGGAGTGCCTGTAGCCATCTTGAGGGGTGGCAGAAAACCCTCTAAGGGAGCCAAAATCTGGAGGAAGCCAAGACTCAGTCTCCCCACAGGGAGGATTCAGGGGCCAGAGCTGCTGGTGGTGTTGGGGACAATATCTTGGTGGTAAGTTGAAGGCTGACCCCCACTCCAGCTTCTCATAGCAGCCCAGCCTCTCCTGCCTCAGCTCTGCAAGCGTCTACTAAGCCTGCTGTGGATGAGGCTCTCTGTTGGATGCTAGGGACACTCGAAGAGGCAAGGTCCCTGGCCTCGAGATAGAAGAGGCAAGTGTGCAACACAAGTGAGAAACCAAATGAACACAACGCAGCTGGAGGCAGGCAAAAACCAGCATGCGTCACACTCATACTTAAGCACCAGGAACACTTGACATGACTGTCCCATTTGCGCTCTTCCTCACCGTTTGAGGCAGGTACTATTATCATCACTCCTATTTGACAGATGAGGAAACTGAGATGCAGACAGGTTAAGTCACTTGCTGAGTATCAGAGAGCTGATCTGGGGTACCGCCAAGAGTTGAAGCAGGCAGTGTGCTGCAGAGGCACTGCTATTGCTCCTTCCTGCCCCTGGCATCCACAGAAGCCCGCACGTTTATAGTCTCTGCAGACAGAGAGCTGAGAATAGAACAGTCAACACAGGTGGGGGTGGAGAATCCCACAAGACCTCAAGAGTAGAGATGTCATCTGAGCTATTTGGGAAGAATGAATACAAACGCACAGAGGCTGACGGTGGGAGGAAAGGCATCCTGGGCAGAGAGGGAACTAGAATTAGACTGGCTTTGCTGGAGCCAGAAGCTTAGCTGGGGATGCCAGAAGGCGGTGGAAGCCATGGACCCTCACCTCACCCTGAAAGCTACACAAAGTCATCTGTGAACACAGTGGATGTTAAGATCAGGATGGGACAGGGTGGTGGACTAGGAGACCCAGGAAGTCAGTTCCTGAAGAGCCTCAGACCATTTCCCCCACCAATCAGGGCCCAGGATCTCACCCTCTGATCTGAGGGTGCTTTGAAAAGATAAATAGCCCTTTGGGCCCCAAAGGAGCTCCATTCTCAATCCCAGGTGAACTTGATTTTTTCTGTGGAAGCCCACCCCACAGGCCAGGGGTCCGGCCCTGCTGCCTTCTTCATTGGGGAGGGTTCAGATGGTCTGTGCTGGGAAAAGAAGGCTCCTGCCGCCTTGGAAGAGCAAGCAAGCCAGGGGAGGACTCTGCGAACAGGAGGCAGGGGTGGAGAGGAAAGCACCACTGGGAGTGGGGAAAGGGGAGGAAGATGGGGAGCTGGGCCCTGGCCAAGGCTGCTTTCTGCCAGCCCAGAGCTGAACTGGAAGCCGCTGGGATGATGGAAGCTTTCCCTCCCTATTTTCACCAAACCAAGGGTGGTGGGCAAGTTGCTATTTCTCTGCCTGGAATGGGGGGCGGAGGTAGTTCGGGTGACGCCTTCCAGGCTCATTCTGCCCCAAAACACCAAATTAGGGGGGTGGGCTTGTCAACTCCCATGCTGGGCTGGGCTCCAGAAGCGCAGAGAACAAAAAGAGCCCCGAAAACCCAGCAGGCCGCACAGGGCCCCTCGTGGGAGGCTTTGGCAGACCGAGACCCTGAGCTCCCCTGGAACCGTCCTGCCCTCCTTTAGCAGTCCACCTCTTCCCGCGGTTCTCCCACGACTAGTGTCATCCTTCTGCTACCAGCGTCTTGTCCTGTCATGCTGAACCTCCCACATCGCGGCCTCCTGAGGGCCCCACCCCCACCCAGCGCTCCCCTTGCAGGCCCAGAAGATTCCATCCTCTCCCATTTCTACGCGTCGAGAGTTTCCCAAGCCCATTTCTTCCACTACTTCGCTGCAGCCCCGCGAGGGCGGCAGGATGCTCCCCATTTCCCAGATTTGACCAGAGAGAAGACTGCCGTCCTGGGACAGGGTGGGGGGGAGGTAAGTGACGAAGCCAAGGTCACCCAGTCATTGGCTGAACGCGGCCTCGACCCGGCCCTTCTTCTGCAGGCCCGCTGGCACCCTGACGAGGAAGGCCCGGGCTGCGGGACCCGCCCCTCTTTTCTCGGCTGGTAGTCGGGGGCGGGCCCGCCGGAATGACAGGTGAGCCGGGGTGGGGGACAGTTGGGGGGTTGGGCTGCGCGGGGACGCCTGGCGCGCTGGCTTTGGGTGCGGCTGCCCGAGCCCGCTGCAGCGCCGGGCTTCCGAGGGCCCACGCCCGGGGGCACGACGGGGCCCGCGCCTTCGGCCGAGGGTCCCGGGATCGCCCCGGGCCCGCCGGCCAGGCCCCGCCCCCCGGCGGCAAGGGCGGGGGCAGGGGCGGCGCTGGCGGAGTGGGGCGCGGGCGCGCGGTGCTCGGTGCGCGCCACCGCCCCTCCGGCCCAGCTCGCCGGCCCGCCCTCCCTACCCCCTCGGCCCGCTCTCGTCGCCCCCTACTCCTTCTACTCTCCTCGGCCCGGCGGCCCGTGGCGCGGTGCGGCGCGACGATCGCGGCCTGGCGCCCGGGGCGCGGTGGTCGTGGCGCTCGAGGGTGGCGCGCAAGGCGCGGGGCGCGAGGCCAGACCTGGCGCGGCGGGGTGTGGGGGGCGGGCAGCGGCGGAGCCCCCAGAGGAGAGCAGGGCCAGGGGGGTACCGAGGTATGGGTAGGGCCTGGGCGTCCGGCTGCGAGGGGCGGGAGCTCCAGGCGCATTTCGGCCCTGGCCGGGCTGAGCCACGGGGCGCCCGGGGCGGCGGGAGGGCAGCGGGGCGGGGAGGGAGGGTGGGAGGAGACGGCTGGGCCGGGCCGGGGGGCTTGGCCGACGGGGAGCAGGTGGGCGGGGACAGGGGCCCTGCTGGAAGAGGCGCAGCAGCGAGGTGGCGGGCTGCGTGCGCAAACAGGGCTGCCGCCTCCTGGGCCCGGAGAACGGTGAGGCCGCTGGGGTTGGGCGCCCCAGCCCCGAGGGCACGGTGCCGCGTCCAGGGCCACTGAGCTGGGCGCTGGGCCCTGTTGGGGGAGGATCTGGAGGCTCGGTCGGGCCAGGGCGCTGGGGGTTCACCAGCAGACCCAGTTGCTGGGCCAGAAGCAGGAGTTCTTGGGCAGGGCTCTGGTGGCGGGCACTGGTGGCGGGCACTGGTGGCGGGCAACGGTGGGCGAGCACGGGCACTTTCAGGGCTGGCATGAGTGGAAGGGGGACGAGGAGGGCCCAGAGTTTGAGTTGGAGCGTAATTTGGGAGTACCGTGTCATCGGGTGGGTTGATGAGTCATGAGATTTGGAGATCACAGAAGCCTTTCCTAGTGATCAGTTCTGAGTGAGGGAAATGAAAAGGGCTGGGATTTGGAGAAACGCTTTTGAGGCCACGTCTTGGGACACTAGATGCTCAGATGGCTGCCAGTCCCCATGCGAGGGACTTTGGGAGTGATGTCCCAGAGTGGTGGGACGGGTCAGCTGCAGCCTGGCGGGGGTGGGGGTGGGGGTTAAGGAAGGTCTTTGTGGTGGCCAGTCCCTGCCTTCCTTCCTTTCCAGGCCGTCAGGATTCAGCTGTGTTCCTGTGGGGAGTGGGTTAAAAATTCCTCCGGCCTCCACTCAGCCTTACAGTATCCACCAGGGGCAGGAGGGACATATACATGCGTGACTGCAGCAGTATTCTCTGTCGTGGAGCCCTCGCGCTTCCTCACTGTTGCCATAGTAACGGCCTATTGATGGTGTATTTATAGGGGAAGAAGCAGGCGCTAAATTTTGGGGAAGGAGGGGGAGGAGGCCTTAGGGCAGCAGCAGTAGTGAGGGTGGCCACAGAATTGTTAATGGAGTGGGCCATGCCTGGGAGCTGTTTGGAGGAGTTCCTGGCATGTCTGAAGCTTAAAAATGAACTAATGACTTATGCAGGTGTCAGGATAACACAGTCTGGCCTATGATACGTGTGGGTGTGCATGCACCACAGTCGGGTGTGTTTGGGATAAGACATAGCTATATGGAAGCTGTTACGTAATTTCTCCACAGAAAAAATCTAAATGCAGTTCTCATTGATAAGCAATGAAACATGTATTTTTCCGTCATCACTTATTATTAAAGCCTTTGCTCATTCTTTTCAAACCCTGACACAACAGCTCCATTTTTCTTCAGTCAAAAACCTTGCTGTCAGGCATGCCACACCCACACCCTAGACACGTGACTGGCATTGGCCTTAGGGGAACCTCAGAGATCCATAATAGAAGCAGGATTTTGAGATAATATTACATCTTCTCTCTTATAAGCAAACACTTGGGGTCAACTTTTCTCACAATGGCAGGCCCGTCTGTTGACAAAGTCCCATGCTGATAGCTTTGGGTGGGATTGTTGTAGGGTGCAAAAGAGAAAGGCTCCCTTAACACAGTGTTTCCATAGACAGATGTTACCTTTGCTAGTTTTCCTTGAGTTTTAATTTTATTTATGATTACTATTCTACCTGTTTGCCAAAAGGATTAGAGGGTATAGTTTAAATATACATAAGATTGAAAACGTAAGTAGAAAAGTGGATACTGTGTCACAGGGGAGAACGCATAAGTGTTTAACAGCTGGGCTTCCAGGGCGCCTGTCCTTCACGGTTAATGTTAAGACTGAACTTCCTGGCAGCCTAGGCAAAAAGGGTTACACCGTTCCTGTGTCTTACGTCCAGTTAGTCATAAAACCAGAGCTTCTGCTTGGGAGGGGAGCAGTGGGGTGATTGCTCCCAGATGTGGACGGCTTGGCCAGTGCTCTGGAACACGTGCATGAGTGGGAGTGTGCGTTGCTGCCGTGTTATTTAATGCAAAGAGAAGAGAGATGAGTCTGTTTCAGGAGATCCTTGCCGCCCTGTCTGTGGAAGACGAACACAGCAGGTCATCTGGGCTTGGGCCATGACTTTGGAGATGGTTGTTGTTGCCCCTTGTCTCTGAGGTCTTTTCCAGCTCAAAAGTGCAGAGATTCATCGAGGAGAGTGAGGAAGGCGGAACCTCAGCCTGTAGGAGTTTTTCTTTTTTGAAAAGAAACCCTCAACCCTTAGGTCTAGACTCTCTGAGCGTGTTCTTGGAAAAGGATGAGAGCGGCAGGGCTGTAAGTGGCTGCACAGAGGGTGATGTGCTCCGTGGGGTGCTGCTTTGCCCTCTGACCCGGCCAGTGTGGGTGGGAGTCACATCCCAGGACCAAGAGGGTGCCCTGTAGGTTTCGGGGTGTGATTTCACCATGACTCTGCTTTTCTCCTTTGTCAGGGAAGTGAGACACTGGATCTGAGGGAGCGCCATGGCAGGTGAGTTTTTCCGGGCCCAGGCTGACGGGGAGAAGAGCCATGCCTAGGGGCTCATGGGAAAGGGGCAAGTCTAACTATCAAGTCCTTTCCAGCTTTCCTCTCCCTGGGGGTTTTCCTGTGGCCCCTGTCCAGTTGGCTGGCTCACATCTTTACCCTCTCAACTCTTTGGCTCCCTTCTGGAGCACGTGCTCCCTTGGAGATGCGCAGCTCCCCAGGCCACCCTGAGAGAAACTCATATGGCAGGCCATGGAGCCTGGGGAGGGGGTGCCTGCCTGGGCACCAAGAGGGGCTGCTTGACATGAGGACTAGGAAGTCCCACCTCGAGGGGAGTACCAGGAGCAGATGTCACCTCTTCTTTCATCCTCTGAAGTCTCAGCTCAGGCTTATAGGGGTGCCAGTCGGCTCAGCTGGAGCTGGGGTTCCCCTTGAGAATAAGTAGATACGGTTCCCACTCCATGACATTTTTGATGGATGCATCTGTGCCCAGTCTCCAAAAGCCTAGATTCTCCATCTAGACCCTGCTACCCCCCTTCCCAGAGGCATTCTCCGGTTCACGTGCGTCCAGTCTTCCGATCTACCGCAGCCTGGGTTTGTACCAGACTGTCTGGGGCAAGACTATCGATGCCAGGCCACCTGACGGCACAGGTGTCCATTCAGGTGGAGGGACACCACCCTGGCAGCGTCTTCTGGGGCTCTTTGGTGTTGGTTACAGCGTCAGCCTCAAAGGGGAATACATTCTTAAGATAAGGGCCCTGATTGTCTCTTTTTGAGGCAAGGCAGAAGATACTAGGTACTTTTTCACTGAAACACTGCATGGTTCCCATGCAACATGCACTTCACTCTCAGAAGGGCCCCATTCTCCTCCAGAGTCTTGTTGGGTCCATGGTATTCTAGGCAGATATACTGTGGCATCACAGAAAGTCAGCCCTTCCATCCCTCTTACGTGTCTGGGGTGGTGTCCTGCCTGCTGGCTCTGTCTTGCTTCCCTCCATAATGGTGCCTCTGTGCCTGGGCTGAGTCTGGTCGGCAGGAGCCTCTGGGCCCCTCCCCATTCCAGACCTCAGTGTGACTCTCTCCTCAGTGTTTCTGGAGGCCAAGAATGCCCATTCGGTCCTGAAACGGTTCCCTCGTGCCAATGAATTCCTGGAGGAGCTGCGCCAGGGGACCATTGAGCGGGAGTGCATGGAGGAGATCTGCAGCTACGAGGAGGTCAAGGAGGTGTTTGAGGACAAGGAGAAAACGGCATGTACCACCCTGGGGCTGGGTGCCGGGAGCACAGATATAGCCTCAGGATTAAGCAGAGTGGGCCCTGGGGATCTCAGACGAATTGGAAGCAATGAAGGGAATCCAGCCGAGTCCAGGCCAGGGCCACTGGGACCACCGAAGAACAGATCACCTGTCCTTAGAGTCCCATCTGCCTGACTCTGGGGGCCTCCTGACTTGTGAGTGGTGTCCTTTGTCCTCGGGGCATTCCACAGCCTCTTTGATGGCTCTCAGAGGCTAGTCAGACAGGGCAGGGCGGGGGCAGCCGCAGACCCCGCTGAACGTAAACCCAGACCTGCTGAAGGGCTCTGAGCTCCATCTGGGATACGAGAGCTTACGTGTAAGTGTCAGCCGCCTTCCTCCTTCGTTTGCAGATGGAGTTCTGGAAAGGGTACCCGAATGCAGTCTATTCAGTCCGAGACCCTGCGCAGAGCTCAGATGCCATGTACGTGGTGGTGCCCCTTCTGGGGGTGGCGTTGCTGATCGTCATTGCCTTGTTCATCATCTGGAGGTGTCAGCTGCAGAAGGCCACCCGTCATCACCCCTCATACGCTCAGAACCGGTACTTAGCGAGTCGCGCGGGGCACAGCCTGCCCCGGGTCATGGTCTACCGGGGCACCGTGCACAGCCAGGGGGAGGCCTCTGGGCACCGGGAGACAGGGAGCCCCCCGCAGGTGGTGCTGGGGCCTAGTCGCGGGGGTAGAACCACGGTCCGCCTCGAGAGCACCCTCTACCTTCCTGAGCTGTCTCTCTCCAGGCTGTCCAGTGCCACCCCTCCCCCGTCCTATGAGGAGGTGACTGCTCCCCAGGAGAGCAGCAGTGAGGAAGCGAGCGTCTCTTACAGTGACCCGCCCCCAAAGTATGAGGAGATAGTGGCCGCCAACCCTGACTCAGACAAGTAGTAGGACTCGTGTCCTGTCCGGTGTGAAAGTCTCGTTCAGGGGCCTCCTGTTTTCTTTTTAACTTTTTTAAGACTGTGCCACCACAAAACAGCCTTAGCCTCCTTGTTGCCAAATAATTCCCTATCCGTGGATTTGTAGGAAGTCGGTTGTCAAAGACAGGTGGAGGGGGTAGGGATCATATGCATATGTATCACCGCTGGGGAGAGCCGCAGGCCAGAGAGCCCAGCTCCTCCAGAAGCCCTCACGCCCCTGCCATCCTGTCCTCCTGTCAGGGACTGGCTTCTCTTATGCCAAAGGAATCACCCCATTGAATTGATTGTGGCCAGAACGTCCACAGGCTCGGGCCCGGGGGCCACGCAGCTGGCCAAAGACCTGTTTGTCTGAAGCCTCGCCACAGAGATGAGGGAGAGAAGCCAGCCCTTCAGCGCCCTTTTCCCTCACTAGCCCTGTGCTTTCTGTCCTTGCTCACGTTTGGCAAGGACAAGGACAGAACAGAAACAAAAAGAGTAATAACACAACGAACACAATAAAACAAAACGATATCACCCGGGCCACTCATAGGGGTTCAAGGGAAATCAGTCACGCAGGTCATCTGTGACACTCCCCTCCCCCGACACTCACCCCACACTCCCGACCAGGTTCAAAGGAATGTCTGGAGTCACCTGGAAGGACTACGGGGTGTGTGAAGGACGAGGGACAGGGCCTGGCCGACAGAGCTGCCTCCTTCAGACTGGGGACGTTGCCATCTGGAGGGCAGCTCTGATCCTACTGTGCTGGGCCTCCCCTAGACCCTGGCTCTCCAGGCACGCGTACCAGCTGTGCCAAAGCCGCTACCCATTGGCACGAGCCCTATCAGAGCCTCGGGAAAACGGATGCTGCTGACCCTGCCTGTGGAGCCCATGGCCTTTGAACGGGCGGGGTCCAGGCTAGGGCAGAGAGCTGAAGTTTTCTCCTTGTGAGGTTGGCCCGTAGGATGATTAAACCCACAAACTGGGCTTCCTCAGCACTGTGCTCTCTGGCTGTGAACTTTTAGGCTACTGCCCTTTTCCTGAGTGGGCGTGTTGAGATGAACTTGAATTTCAGATGGCTGATTTCTTCTTAATGATGGTGCCCACCTGGGGAGAAGATCCAAAAGTGTCCCTTTTTAGAAATTTCTCTGTGGGGGAGATGGGGAAGCTCGTGACCTGGGGTTGACGGCCCATCAATGATTTGCTCTGTCATTAGCAGATGCTGGTCCACTGTTAGTAACCCCTTTCTGTGGCCCAGGAGCTGCCCACCTCTCCATTTCAGTGAGGCTTCGGGCCGCAGCGGGGCAGAGGTGACCCGCCCTTTAACTGTCAGTGACCGCGCAACAGACACCGTCAATACCGCCTCCCTACCCCTCCATCTTCATCCTCCTGGCCTCAGCACCAAACCATTTTTCCTCTGTGGTGCTTTAAAAAATGTAGCAAATTTTTGTGGGGCCCCAAAGAGTGCACAGCCAGGGTCTATTGGCAACCACAGCAGTTTAAAACCCACTGAGAAGACAAGCTTCTCTCTGTCTAAACCGCTCTCCAAGGCAGGCCTCAGGCCTCGTTCTTTGAATGCGGCCCTGCCTAGAGGCCACAGATGACTTCTGGAGGCCCCTCCAGTCCTGGGCACTCACCCAGGAACATGCTTCAAACGAGGAGGCTTAGTGTTCTTACCCCAGCGAGGCCACCAGCTTAGACAACACAACCCTGTGGCCGGGGTTTTCCATCCTTACCCCTACCTCACAGGCCTCCTGGAGGCTGACTGAGCTAATGCCTGTGTAGTGCTTGAGACACCGGGAAGCCAGTGCAGTTCGCCCTTAGGAAGATTCTTCTAGAAATATGTAGGTTATAAGGGACCAGTTCTAGTGGAGGTCTTTGTAGGACTCTGAAGTCGAGTCTCAACCTGGGGAGTCAGTCTCCTGCGAGTTGGACCGTTCCGCACCCCTGCCTCCCTTCCCCGAGAGCTCCCTGATGCCAGAGGTGCTGACCAGGTGGCATTCCACCTTTCCTCCCTTCCTCTTTTCCTCCCTCTGGGCCTCCAGCACCGCAATCCTGCCCTTCCTCACAAAGGCATTTGGGGCCTAGAAAGCCCCTGCTTTGTCCATGAGGGATGCTGGGGTCCATCCTATTCAGCCATGTTGGAGGACCCGGGGCAGCCTGAGGCTCCGGGGCCGGTCCCTGCCATCCCAGCCTTTCCTCGGGGGCCGTGCCTGCGTGTGACCCGGGAGCACGGGAGAGAGCCAGGCGTGGGCCCCACTCACCAGAGCCAGAGGGAGGTTGCCCGGGACTGCCTGCTCCCTTTGGCCCCCGTCGAGCCCCTCTCTGCTGAGCTGCTTGCTGTTTGCAGCTGGCTGGAGGTGGGAGCGGGTGGGATGCAGGAGCCCGGCCCGTTGGAGGGCGGCCTGCATCCTGCAGGCGCCGAGCTCTCCGGTTCAGGTGCTTTGCAGCGTTCTTCCACGTGGGGTTGCCACCGTGGTCTCTGGGACGTTTTTCGCAGTATATCATAGAAAAAAAGATTGTACAGTACACCATGGTCATAACTCCTCGCGGTGCACATTTGGCTTTTACGAATGCCCTGTACATATCTTTTCAAACTCTGTCTTTGTATGGTTCTTGATTTGATACAGCGCTTAATCTGCAGTAGCCACATTTTCATTGTTTTTGGACTTTGCGTGTGTGTGTGTGTGTGTGTGTGTGTGTGTGTGTGTGTGTATACACGTGTGAACGTTGCCTTTTCTCACATGCTTGTCTGAAACAATAGCCGGCGTGTGGCTATATTTGTACCAGGAGGGTTCCGGTCTGAAGGGAGGAATGTCACCTCCCAGGGCTAGGCAGCCTGAGGACAGGACCCTGAGTCAGGAAAGCCAAGATTAGCTGTTGGAGCAAGCCCGCCAGGTCACGAGTCCCACTGTGGGACCCCCCCCCCCGCTCACACGCCCTTTTGGAGCAGTGCCCCCAGCCTTGGCTTCTGTTCTGTGGGTATCAGCAGCTGAAGGAAATCTGAGCACTCCTGGACCTTTTTGTTTTTTATTTTTATTTTTGGTGGAAAGATGTGTGACTGTTGACTTTCGGAATGGCAGGGCTGGTTATTTAGATAATTTTCACTTAAAAGGAAATAGAAAAGCCTTTGACAAATTCCTTGGAATGTGACTGTCACATGTTTTCAACCAAAATCTTTTAAAGACTTTTTCAAACAAGCATCACAATCTTGTCCCTCCCCTGCTACTCCCCATCACCTGGGGGTTTTCAAAACAAAAGCACAACCGGAAGTGGAGTGCGCAGGTGCCCAGTGTGTGCAGCCCTGCACAGCTGTGACGCGCCCTGGCTGACGGACACGCAACACTGCCACTAGTGTGAATTCCTTAGGGCGCTTCGGAAAATAGGACTCTGCCCAATTTGTTGGACTTTGTGTTTTTGGTAGCTTGAAGATGACGGATCCGGGTCAGGAAAGCATCTTTTTGCTAAGGAGTTGGAGCCGCATGGTTCTTCTCTGGCTGGGGGGGGTTGATCTTTTCACAACAAATGGCATCCCACAAGAACTGAAAACAACACTGCCTCTAGATTGTTCCTTTGTGGGGGGGGAGGGAGGGAGAGAGGGAGATTATTAAGAGAAACTCTCTTAACTCTCTTACCTACACTCTCTGTTTCTAGGAGTGTGCGTGTGTGTGCTGTGTGTCATGCGTGTGCCCTCACGTTCAAGGCTGAGATGGAGAGCTGGGCAACCAAGCTGCTGTCTAAGCTGCTTTTCAGCTTGACAAGAGCGCAGCTCCATCTCAGGATTGCACCGATTCAGAAACAAGCACATCCTCCCCACTGAACTCTACTCGTACTAATCAGTATAATTAGCTAATTTAAAAGTACTTTAATCAGACTGCCTGCAACTGTGATAAAAGCCCATTCATTCAAAGCCCACTAATTCAAAACTTAGAGAAAATCACAACTTGAGATAATTCATGGTATCTGCGATTCTCACTCTGTAGAAATATTCAAGAGATTCTTCCCTTCAGGTAGTTTTCAGGGTCGTATGTGTAAGAGGGATCTAGTGTAAAATGAGTACCTTTTTCAAATAAAAGGCTCAAGGTATTACGGATCCCTTCACCGTGCCTTCGGCAGTTCTCATTTGTCGGGCTCTTCGTGTACAGGATGATCTCTGGTTCTCTGTCTACTGTGGGAATGTTGGGTATGGCAGCTTTTCATCCTCCTCCTTTATTTGCTCTACGAATAAAATAGTCTGTGAACTAAACTGCAGTTTAAAGTAATATAACTGTATATCTTGCTAAATAGTCTGTAAAGCAGATGTTTCGCTATAAGACCGGCCGCTCCCATCATTCGCCCCCAAATATTCAAACATATCGAGCTTTTCCTTTCACAGGCTGTGGGCGGTGAGTCTCTCTGGAGCAAGAATTTTCCTGACAAAGATATCCTTAACAGCGCAGCACACCCCCTCGGGCTCAGTGCCTCAACAGTTGTCCCACTGTACCGAGCTATGTGACCGTTGCCCAGTGCCTGCCCTTCGCCCGCCCCCAGCCCAAGTATTAACACAGATATTCAAGATTGGGACAAATCCCACAGCTGCTTATGCCTCCCAATCTGTCTCCCCTTACGGATGCCGCTTTCCCAGGCCTGAACACACCTGCTCTTTCACTCTGTGGTCGTGAATTTGTGACAGTGGAAACCCTGATATGTGCAACTGAGCTTATAGACAAGATTACTGTGAAATGGATTAATTTTGGTACCACTTTAAACTGTGCTCGTAATTCATGTGTTGACCCATGTCAGCTGGGAAATCTGTACATTCAGTAATATGTCAGGATTTCACTGGAGCCTGGGGGCAACAAACAAACGTACTTCTGATTTCTTTCTCTCTCTCTCTTTTTGTAATTGTTGGGTTTAGCTGTTAAGTTTGTCTCTTTCTGTACCAGAAGATAATGAATAATAATAAAGAGCAAATGGTATTCATTTGTGTTCTGTCCTCACCCATCTTGGATCCCTGCTGACTCTCAAACTTCCATGGGGCATGGATGGTTGTGGGCCAAACTTGTTTTTCCAAAAGTCAGGCTGTAGATAAGGAAACAGCCCAAACCAGTTTAGAAGCAGGAAGCAGAGAAGTCCTGGTTCCTAAAGTTTGACCCATACGTGTAAGATGATCTGCTGACCCATCCCACTGGGATGAGGTTAGTAAGGTCTGTCACAAATCATGTTAACAAGTTCCCTGTCACCTGATCCCTGGTTACTAATAGAGGTGTCCTTTACTAGAAAAGATGTCCTGCTTGGTTTCAGCGCTGGGGGGAGGGGTGGAAAGGAGAAATTTCTCTGTGCCCTACATAGGGGGGACATAATACTCAGGTTTTGCCCTGGCTCAGCTTCCTGAATTCTGAGGATGGCAGGAGTACAAGACTGTCCAGAGGGCAATGATACCTTAGCCTCCCCTTGGAGGAAGTGTGGTCTTAGCCCCGAGCACTCCCAGCTGTTGGTGTGGAGTGAGGTATGGCCATGGGAAGTTGTTGGTGAAAGTTGTGCCCATCCCCAGTAATGAAAGTAATCCACCCTTTAATAGGAAAAGTCATGGCAGTGATGAGACAATGGCAGTGAAATTCAGGGCCTCTTTCAAGGATTGAACGTGGAGGCTCAATGCCAAGAACGACAGCCAGAGGCCTTAGGTTCTATTCTTATCCCGAGCTGGCTTATTGAGTGATGCCAAGCTTCTGGAGATGCTGGAAAGTCAAATGAAGACTCTTCAGGCAGACTCCAGCACACAGATGGGATCATGTTATGAACATAGGTTTTGAACTTTAGGCTCTTTTTGTTAGAAACTAGCACTCTAGGCAGCCACCTCGGGTCCCAGCCTAGTCCATGCAAGGAAGCTAATACATGAGGTCTTGGGAAGGGGGGACCCCTCTTTTCACCCTTCCCCCAGACCCCATCCTGTACCATGGCCACACCCTTACAGCAGCTGGCTTGAGATCTCACAGAATGAAGGGACTGAAGGGCAGTGGAGAGGAGCCACGAGCTGTGCTTGGAAATGATCAAAGCCAGAATTTATTGAGCACTTAGTGTACGCCAGGCCCTGTAGATGCATTAACTGAGATGATCCTCCCAATAAACCCGTGACATCTGAGGGAAGCAAGGCCCGAAAGGCATGCCATTCGACCAAGGCCTCCCAGGGAAGAATTGCCGGCCTCATCGTGTGAACCCCAGTCTGTCCAGATTGTCCCAGCGCAGGCCACTCATATGGCATGGCTGGTCTCCTTTGGAGATCACTTTGCTTTTGTTTTCTTGTTGACTGTTCATCCTCCCAGCACACCCCCCGCCGCTTCCTGCCCAACTGTTAATTCCACAAGGGCAGAGGCCATGTATAACTTTTTTTTTCTCACCACTTCTTCCCCAGAACTCAGCACAGTGCCTGCCTCACAGTCAGTGTTAAATTAAATAAAATGTGTTGACTGATTTTATTCTCCAGTCATAACCCAAGCTCCTTGTGTTAGTTTGCAGACTGGATGGCTTAAATGACAGAAGTGTATTGTTTCCCATTTCTAGAGGCTGGAAGTCTGAGATCAAGGTGTCGGCAGGGTTGGTTTCTCCTGAGGCCTCTCTCCTTGGCTTGTAGATGGCCGTCTTCTCCCTGTGTTTTCATGTGGTCTTCCCTGTGTACATGTCTGTATCTTAATCTCCTCTTCTTATAAGGATACCAGTCATATTGGATCAGGGACCACCCTATTGACCTCATTAACCTTAATTACCTCTTTAAAGACCCTACCTCTCAATATAATCGCATTCTGAGGTACTGGAGGTCAGTATTTCAACATATGAACTTGTGGAGGGGGGACACAGTTCAGCCCATACCACTCTATTCATGGCAGGGGGAGTCTTTGTTGCCCCTTCTCCCAACCCTGAGCACATCATACACACTCTGGAAAAGCTTGGGCGTGGACATCATGACTTCTCTGAGATGCCGACAAAGACAGGGGCACCTTGCCATTCTCAAACCGTGCCCCAGAGCAGATTCTTACTTGCCACAGATGGATGGGCCTGGGACAGCTGCCGAAGGCCCCCACAGGGCAGGTGGGGTTGGGAGAGGCGAAGTGGGCTTCAGAATGGTTTTCCCAGGGTCTCTCTGTGGAGAGTGATGGGAGAACCCAAAGCCTGAAGCATAGACAAAATATTTGTGCCCTCTCAAATTTTTTTAATAGACAAAACATGTTGTTTTCATGAATCACAAGCCTAGCAGCTCCAGTAACAGTGGCTTTCAACAATTTCTCTGAAGAGCTCAAACTGTGTGATGGATTCAGTTTCACCGGGCTTTATGTGCTATAAAAATAGAGGCTATAGAGGCTGGGTAACGTTCATATCAGGCTGGTTACACTTAATCACAGAAGCACAGTGGGTGGGCTGGTTGATGCCAGCATCCCAGAGTCCTGGGGCTGACCGGGCATGGAGGGAGGGGTGCTGGCAGAGCACTGTGTCCCCCAACCTGGGGGTGTCCCTGCTTCCACCCATGCCATGGGGCTCCGGAAGGGCCCTACCTGTTTGGAGCTCTGGGCCTAGCTTGGTCGGGGAGGCATGAGGCAAGCCATAGCCACAGAGCATGTGGAACTTTCTGCTAGGTTGGAGCCGGGGGCTGCCAGAGAAAGCCTTCCTGAAGAAGCCATATCCAATCTAAAGCTTGAAGGATGAGTAGGAATCAGTCAGGCAAAAAGAACAGAAGACGATTAAACCAGGCAGAGGGAGAACACGTGAAGAGACCTGGAGGCCAGCAAGGCCATCATGTTTTTAAGGCAACAGGAGAAGCCAGGGTAGCAGAAGGGGAAAGACTTGTGCCAGATGAGACTGCAAAAGGTAGAGGGAAGTCAGTCCATGTAGGGCTCCCCAAGCCACACTCAGTATTGTAGTCTTTAAGGATAGTGGGAGCAAGAGGCCATGACCACGCCTATTATATTGGCAACAATCTCTCTGCCTGCTGTATGGAGAACGGGCTCAACACGATCCAAGAGATAAGGTAGGAGGCTATGGCAGCCATCCAGGCAAGAGATGGTGATGGGATTGAGAGAGGAGACGGACAGAAGTAAACCACGGAGAAGATGTTTCTTCAAACACTGAATTACATGTTTAGGAGGTTGTTTGAGGGTTCTCCAGACACAGAACCCATATGAGATATATTGATAGATATAGAGATATAAATATACATCTCTATAGATATCTATCTCTATATAGATATAGAGATAGATATAGAAAGAGATTGATGTATTATAAGGAATCACCTCAGGCAATTGCAATTATGGAGCCTGGGAAGTCCCACAATATGCCCTCTGCTAGCTGGAGTCCCAGGAAAGCCAGTGGTGTGAGTTCCAGTTCAAAGGCAGGGGAAGATCAATGTACCAGCTGAAGTAGTCAGAGAGAGGGGCAGAGGAAGCAAATTTCCCCTTCTTCTGCCTTTTGGTTCTATTCATAGTCCTTAATGGATTGTATGATGCCCACTTACATTGGGGAAGGCCATGTGCATTACTCAGTTCACCAATTCAGATGTTGATATCACCCAGAGCACCATCACAGACACATCCAGAAATCATGTTTAGCTAAATATCGGGGCACCCTGTAGTCCAGTCAAGTTGACACAAAAGATTAACCATCACAGAAGGAACAGAACCATGCATAGTCACTGACTGGGTTGGGAGGGGGTTGGGAGGAGTCCCACATGACTCTCAGCTTTGGGGGCTCAGACAGTGCGTTAGCTGGTGGGACCATTTTCCACGAAGGTAGAATAGGTTCACTTCCCCTGGAGGAAGAGTAGGCTGCGGGGAGGATGTTGAGCATGTGGTGTGGAGTGTGTCTGAGGGGGACTAAAGAGGGAGGACTAGGGTGAAGCAGCAGATAGCAGAGTCATTTGTGTTACCACAAAGATGCTAAATGAAGTCTGGGTATGGGCCCAATGGGCCACGAGAGATGACAGACAGGCAGGGGGAACCCACTGGAGTATAGAGTCCTGGAAAGTGGGGGAGGAGAGGGTTTCTAGCAGAAGAGACGAGACAATGATATGAAATGCATCCAGGAAATCAAGTAAGATGAGTGAGGTGGGTCCATTGGATCGAGATGCTAGGAGGTCATTGGTGACCTTGGCCTGGGGCACTTTCAGTTGAGTAGTAAGCCAGACTCGAATGAGGAGAGGAATATCTGGGAGGTAAGAGAGTGGAGACAGAGTCTGTGGTGGGGGCAACACTTTCCAGGAGTTGAGAAAGGACATTAGCATGAGTGAGACCAAACCCCATGGGAGGACGGTGGCATGAGGGAGACCAAACACCATGGGAGGACAGTTGGGATTTTTTATGTTTGTTTGTTAGTTTACCATTCAGGTCATTTTTGTTCAACAGTTGATGAGTTCCTACCACGAGTCAGGCAGTGCACTAAGTGCAGGGGTGACAGAGAGAGGTGAGCAAAGCCCACAAGGTCTCTGCCCTCATGGAACTGCTATCCTAGAGCTGAGAAAGATGCGGCAATGTTTCTGGGCTGAAGGGAGTCACCCTCATGAGGGGAGTAGCCAAAGGCCCAGGAGGATGCAGAGATAGGTCACTGATAGAACCGAAGCCGGGGCCCAAGCTCGAGGGCCACCAGCTCTGCCAGCAGTGAACAAGCAGGATGGTCTTGAGGACGGTGTGCAAATCCCACAGCTCCAGCTTCAAGCTCGAACTCTGCTAGGAGCTGAGTGCCTCACATTCCATGGCCCCTTCCCCATTGTTTTCAGGTGGGATCAGCAAGCCACATTGCCTAGGGCCACACAGCCAGTAAATGAGGAGCCATGGCGGGAGGGGTGCCCGAGAGCAGCCAGACTGCTGGCCCCATCTTCCAAGAGTGAAGGGCAGGGCAGAGTGGGTCAGGGGCTAGAGGATGTTTGCTGGAACTCTCTTGAGCCATTTCCTCCCTCAGACCTCCTCCTGTTCCCACAAAGACCCTGGGTGGCCAGTCTGAAGACATGGGTTTGCATCTAAGCCCCCGCCACTGAACTGGCTAAGTGAACTGGCTCACATCCCGGCCCTCCATGGGCTCCAAATTGTCGATCTGTACAATGGGGGATACTGGGAAGAGGATCGGCTTCGTGGATGGGAGAGCTTGTCGTTAGTTTACCGGGACTGTTTCTCACTCACGCAGGACTCTCCTCTCTGTGTCTTCCTCCAGATCAGAGGGGCTGCGGCTGCGTTGGACATTTTCCTTTGGCCCCCGACTCTCTTGAATTTTACATACACGTCACATTTCAGTCATTGGTTATGGAGACAATTGAAAGCAGACGCAGTGCCCTATGAGGAATCACCTGGCAGGCAAAGCCGAGGACTCTGCAAGGTCAACTTATCCAATCCCATCCCTGGGGAATCAGGAGAGAGGTCCTTCCCCACCCACGACAAGGGTTCCCTGCACCAGAGGCACAACTGACCGATAGGCAAGTGCCTATGCCCTCCGGGTTTCAGAATCTACCGCCAGCTTTGTGTGGAAGGGATTCGTGGGCCAACGGAGACACAGGAAGGAAGAAGGAACAGTGGGGGCAGCTGCTACACCGAGGTGGGGTGGGGTCTGGGGACAGAGGGCAGGTTTCCTGTCATCATGCTTCGCTCTTGGTCCTGCTCTTGCCCCACCTGTGGGGCAGTCCAAGGTTATCCCTCAGGCCATCAGCCAGCAACAATCACCCTAAACTAGGTGGTTGCAGCTCCCCCTGCCTTGTCCGGGCAGCTGCTCTTCACAGGGGGAAACTTTAGTAGCTGATCTGAAGCGACCCAGAGCATCTCAGCAGCACGGTTCTGCCGGTAGGCTTGTCAGCCAGATCTGGAGCTGTGTCAATGTCTTTAACTCACTTTTGCTGGAGCTGCTCCCTCCCAGACTGGACCAGAGTTCAGGAGGCGTGACCAGCATTTCCACTCAAAGCACAGAAGACTTTTCTATCAACCTGAGTACCCTGGGAAGGCAAAGTTCTAGGGAGCACCCACCGCACTCCCAGGGAAGCAGAAGGTGGCAGGATTAAGGGCAGGACCGCCACAAAACAATCCCCTGCTACTGTCGCCACAGACGCATGGACTTCTGGCCCATCTGTTTCTATGTGCCCTCGAGAGCAGGAGCTCCGCGAGGAAGGGGACCTCGTCCCTAGCCCCAGTGCCTGGCACCCAGCAGCCTTGACTCAAGGTGGTCACTCTGGATGAGAGAAGCCCACATGTGGAAAGCGAGGAGCTTCCTGTAGCCTCCTGCTGATGGCCCTGTCCCCAGGAGGGGTGGGTTCTAAGGGCTCCCCAGGTGGCCCTGCCACTTATTTCCCTCTCTCTGCTCATGAGGTGGCCCTCTTTCCCTGGGCCAGCTATAGTCCCTGACGTTTGCTTTCTGTCCTTCCTGTCTTTTTAAGGAATGGAAGGACAGCTGCCAGGCTCTGTGAGTCCCCCTTCCCTTTCCCCTCTGTCTTGGGGAGGGCCCTGGGGCTCCAGGGATGACCTCAGTACCAGCTGCTTCCAGAAGCAGGAAGCAGAATTGTTTACAGGTTCCTAAGTTTCGTTAGCAAGTAGAGAGGAAGCTCCCAGATGCTTGGAAGATCTGGGTTTGCAGCCAAAATCAGGCTCACTTACTGGGGCTTGAGACTAGCTGCCTGAGACTGTGCTGTGAACAGAGCTGGGGGGCAGCAGACCATCGCACCCACTGGCTTTGAAAGGCCTCTCCCATAGAACCCCAACATAAGCAAGTGATAAAAAACAGCGCTGCACTGGGTGAAGAGAGGCTGGAATAGCCCTAACACACTTCCCTGAAACCATGAAACAATTGGAAACAAGATTTTAGCCCAAACTTCCATGTGAGATGGGAAACAGCCTCAGAGCAGAGGAAGCAATTTGCCTAAGATGCCCCAGTGTCAGAGGTAGGAGACACTCCCAGGTGTACTGACCCCGGGCCTGGGTTCCCTCTACCTCCCTCTTCTGCTTGCAAGGGAAGTGGGAGCAGGTAGCAGACATGGCTATGAGACCTCAAGCCGGTCAGGAGTCTGAGGAGTGCGTGGCTATCTGAACAGCTGGGAGAGGCCAGTGGTTGGAAGGTATTGGTGGAGGCAAGTGGTCAGGCAGGCAGACAGACAGACAGACACAAGACAGACGAGGGCAGACAGGCAGACAGGCAGGCAACAGCCCGAGGTGAACACTTGCTCTGTGGGGAGGAGGGGGCTGGATGCCCTCTAGATTTCAACACAAACTTGCATGCAATTAACTGGGTTTGTTTGGTCCCCAGTGAAGGCTCTAAGCTCACCATCACCTTTAGGGAAAAAAAGATGATATGCTTTCTTTGGAGACGCTTAGCTTGAAGGGAGGGAGAGCTTTCGCCCCCATCCCTTTCTGTTAATAAAACAGCTCCTATTTTAATAAAGATTGAAGCCCTCCAGCAGACAGTTCAGAGGAAAGAAATACAGAAGATCAATAAACATATGAAAAAATGCTCAGGTTTATTCATAATTAAAGCAATATGAATTAAAACAACAATGAGATAGAGATAATTTTTCACCCATGACAATGATGCCTTTTAGAAAGTTTCATAATATCTTCTATTGACAAGTCTGTGAAGAAACCAGCACTTTCTTCCCCTTGGTGAGGTCCCCCTTGGTGCAGCCTCTTCAGAGGGGACATTGTCAATATTGGTCAAAATTGTCAGCACACGTGCTCTAGAACCCCACAATTCCACCTCTAGGCACCAGCTCCACAAAAACATGTAGACACATGTGCAAAGAGGCATGTCCAGGAATGTTCCCCACTACATTGTTTATAAAAGCAAAAGGCTCTAGACACCCCAGATGTCCACGAGCATGTGAATAAACAGGGGTGCGGCCGTGCAGCAAAATACCGTACTGTGTTCAAATGATGTGAGGTAGATTTGTTCTGACAAGGGAGATCCCCAAGGCACATTGTTCACTTCAAAAAGTAAGTTTCAGAACAGCACGTACCTCAGATGTATGATCTCATTTATGTAAAACACTGCAAACATATACACACACACATCTAAGCCAGATGCTCTCTGCACCACTCCTCCCCACTCCCAGAGTCATCTGTCTAACCTCCATGTGGGGAAGACCCTCGGGCTCCCTGGCTCTCTTCTCTGGGATCCCTCCACTGGGGTTTAGGTCTGTTCAGCCCCCCACTCACACTTGGCCATGGACCCTCCTCCTGGCCCCCGCAAGACTTGCCAGATCACTCTGTACCCACGGTTCTCTAGCCCTTTGGGCCCCTGAGGTTGTCACACCAGACAGTGGGGGGTTTTGGGAGTGTTTGGAGTAAGGGTTTGGGGCAATTTCAGAAGGAAATTATGCTGTTGGAGAGAAAAGTTCAGCATGCTAGAGAGACATGGTAAGGGGCATGTTCAAAGTCACACAGCAAATTTAGTCTCCCACAGCCCAGCCATCCTTGGTGCCCAATTCAAGAGAGGCAGACAGGCTAAGGTGGTGAAATACCAGGGTTTCTGGGTGGCATTGGGGGCCCTAGGGATTGGGAAGGAAGTCTCCCCACCCTCTCTGCTTGGCTTTAGGTGGTGGGGTCCTTTGCCACCAGGGGTCAGTTCTTCTGCATACACCTGGACCCGGTGACCCAGGGCCCAGGAAGCCCCAAACTGGTCAAGGCCAGTTGGTAGTCAGAGGGGAATCTGGTCTGAGGTCAATAGTGCAAGGTCATGCCCATACCTATCCAGCTGACTTGACTGCTCTCACAATCAATCAGCCACCCTGTAGGGAAGGGACTGTAAGTTCCACCCATCGTCCAATGGGGACACTGAGGTCCAAAGACTTGCCCAAGGTCAAATCTTGAACTCTTGTGGAGGATGGGCAGGGCATAGGGTTGCCAGCTAAAATACAGGGTACCCAGTTAAATGTGAATGTCGGATAAACCATGGATAAATTTTTAGTGTATGTAAGTCCCAAATACTGCATACTTACACTAAAAAATTATTTGTTGTTTATTTGAAATTGAAATTCAGTTGGCATCCTATATTTTTATCTGTTCAGTCTGGCCACCCTGGCCTGCCAGAGACGCACGGCTCCTGCTTCCCAGGCTCCCGAGTCCCACAGACCACACTTCTCGGCTCCTGAGGTGGCCCTCCAGAAAGCTCGGATTTCATTGCAGCTGCTCTCCTGGAGCTGGAGAGGGCTTCTCCCAGGGTCCTCAGGAATGCAGGCAGGGCCTTTGTCAGCTCTGCTCCGGACAGCTTGTTCCCAGAGCTGGACAGGTGGGGCCAGGGAGGGGGTCGGGCAGCCCACATCTTGCCACCCTCTCTAAGCGAGCCCGGCCCCTCCCCTTCCTCTCCTTTGCCCCTTTCCTTCCTTCCTTCCTCTTCCCCCCCCTTTCCTCCTCTCCCTCCCACCTGGTCCCAGCTGTGCTTGCTTTCTTTTGCAAATAACCTCCTCTTCCCCAGGGGCTCTGGGGCTGTTCCCAAGAGCTGAGGGTTCACCTTTGGTGCTTGTATGAGTCGGGGTTCTCCAGAGAAATGGAACCAATAGGATGTATGTGTATGTATATAAATGTGCATATATATGTGTGTATGTATAGAAAATTTTATTTTAAGAAATTGGCTCATGCCACTGTGGGGCTAGCAAGGCCAAAATTTGCAGGGCAGTTCAGCAGGTTGGAATCTTGGGGAGGGGTTGATGCTGCAGTCTTGAGCAGAATTTCTTCTCTGGGAAACCTCAGTCTTTGCTCTTAATGCCTTCAACTGATTGGAAGAGGCCCACCCACATTATCAAGGATTCATAATGTCCTTTACTTAAAGTCCACCAATTGTAGATATTAACAACAGCTACAAAATGCCTTGATAACAACACGTAGACTAGTGCTCGATGGAATAACTGGGGGCCTTAGGCTAGCCAAGTGGACACATAAGCCTGACCCTCACAGAGGTTTAATCAGTAGGGAAGCTGAGGGAGAATTTGAACTTAGACCAGGGGGGGCAGGGCTGGGGACACTTGGGGCTTCGGTGGCCGTAGGCAGGTCCTTCTTCTCCTGCCCGTCCCTCCTTCGGTTCTCATGGCTCTTGTCCAAGCTGACCCAGGGCATCAAAAAGCCATGTCGCCTGTCTGGGAACTCTGGATTGGGGAAGGTGGGGGATGCTTTGCAGAAGGAGCTTTCTTAAGGGTGCTGTGGCCTGGATTATTAGCCAGAGCTGACCTTGCAGAAGCCATGATGGGATCTAACCCTGCTTTGGCCACTGACTGACTCTGGAGTCCTGTGCTAGTCTGCCTCTATCTAGAAATGATGCCGGGTGGAGCCTACTTGTCCCCCAGTGGGGTCAAATCAGATGACCCGAGAGCCAGGGCAGTTCTCACAGGCAAAGGTTCCGAGCCTTGTCACTTCTCCTAAGTTGCTTACAGAGTAGCAGGGGAGAAGGCCTCAGACCCAGCCAGCAAGATACAGCAGGAACAGAAGGTGCTGGGTCCAAGGCTTAAGCCCAGAGAGGGAGTCTGGCTCCACCCCCATGTCCAGGTGTATCTTCCTTGAGCGCCTACCCTTCAAAGAGCTGATTTGCCAAGTGTCTCCTCTGTGCCCTGCTCCCTGTGCATTCTTGGCCACAGCTTACAAGTGAACAACTGGTTATGATGGCAGGAGGACCCCCTAACATCAAAGAAGACATAGAAATGTCCATGGCTGAAGAGCTGGTTCCTGGAAGCCAAGGGCATAGCTAAAAGCACGTGATCCCAGCAGGTGAGGATCCCCTGTAATGTCCCTTTCCTTGGGTGTCTGCACCTGTGCATGTGTGTTGGAAAACGTGTGGGTGTGGCTAGGTAGACACTCACGTATGCATGCATGTGTGTTTGCATGTATGTGTGATACATGTGTGTGTCTGTGCCTTGGTGTGCCTACACATATATTTGTGGTTTGAGTGACAGGCGAGTTGGGGGGAAAGGGATTGATGATGTGAGCATTTTGTAACCTGTGAGGGAGGAGGTTGTGACCAACATCCCCCCCCGCCACCGCATCCAAGCCACCAGTGTGTCTATTGCAAAACATTCAGAAAGCTCAATTTATAAGATCAATCAACTCAACTCTCTCTCCTAACCCTCCAAAGCCTTCTTCTGCCCTTTAGAGTAAAATCCAAACTCCTTGCAATGATCTACAAGATCCAAACAAGGTCATCTCCTCAATATACTTCCTGCTGACCCACTCCACTGTGCCTTTATGCCTGTCCTTATAACACCCCAAGAGTGTTTCTTCTTCACAGCCTTTGTGCAATGTGTTCCCTCTGCCTGGAATGCTCTTTCCCCAGATTTTCCATGGCTGGACTCTTTTTCAGGTCTCTGCCTCAATATTGTTTCTGACTTTTCTAGAAGTAATCCCTTCCTTCTGTCTTGTTATCCTGTTTTTATCATTTTGGGAGTATGTACGTCTTGATCTGAATCTACACTGGTGGACTATTTTCTGCCCCTCCCCCATTCTCTCTACACACACAGATGGTCAGTTTCTTGATTGCTGCCATCTTGTCTCTCGGCCATTGCTGGCTTTTTAATAACCTAGCCCAGATATTGACACTCAGTAAATACTTGCTACATTTTGAATAGACGAAGAAACTGAGACCTGGGATTAGCTGGTAGACATCAGTGAATGGGTGTTGAGTGATTCCTAAGAAGTTGGGAGATCCTATCCTTTTTCTGGTGTGTTCTGTGCCCATGAAGCCTTGGTATAGCCTCTATGGTTGTTCCTGGGTCCTCTGTTCTTCACCCTAGAAATGAAGGAGCAGGGTTCCCAGCCCCTGGGTGTTTCTCAGAAGCAACAGAAATTGGATCTAAAGGCTGCTGGCTCTGCTGTGGTTTGGAATATGCCTGCAACCTGGTCCAAGAAAGTGGTACTGTATGGGGCCCTTGAAACTTGGTGGCTGGGTTGGGTTTGGGAGTACCAGCTCTGGTCTGAAGAGAGTAGGTCGAGCAGGGCCAGATGTTGACTTTGGGGGAAGGACGAAGCTCCTGTGTACTAGGCAGGCAAACGAGGACAGCAAGGTCCAGCAAGAGGTCAGGGCCATTATTTATTTGGCTGGCAGTTCAACCTAGAGCCCAGAATGCCTGAAGCACACATTGCTTCGGGAGTACATATATACTTTACTGTACAAAAGTCCAGGGTGTGTGAAATGACACTTTCTTTTATTAATAAATGAATAAATATATTTATGTTTATATATGTACATCTATATATGTATATTTTCTCTCTATATCTATATTTTATATCTATCTATTTCTATATATAATTATGTATTTCTACATAAAATATAAAAATAAAACTATATATAAATATGTAAATATAGATATACATATAAATATATCTATATTTATATCTTAGGGCTGGGACAAGGGTAAGGCAAGTGAAATTCATATGCTCCCTGGTTATTAGGAAATCCAGTCAATTGAATCTGAGTATATTGTGGCCAATCCTTTAAGCTACATTCAATTTGAGTGAGGGAATGTTCTAGAAAAAATGGTGGCTATACTGTTGCAAAGGATACTGGGAAAAGGCAGCCATTTTGGAGAAGAGGAAGACCTGGTTGTTCTAGAGAATCACATGAGTCCCTGAGTTCCGTCCTTCTGTAGCCAATCCTTTCAGCTACGTTTGATTTGGGTGAGGGAAAGTTGTAGAAACATGGTGGCTATACTGTTGGAAAGGTTACCGGGGAAAGGCAACCGGGTTGGAAAGGAGGGAGAACTGATGTTCTAGAAAATCACCTGACTTCCATTGTTCTGTAATGAATCTTTTAAGCTACACTCACCATCTGAAGGAATGTTCTAGAGAAAATGGTGGCCACGTTGTTGCATAAAATACTGTGGAAAGGCAGCCATCTTGGGGAGGAGGGAGACCTGACTGTTCTAGGAAACTACTTGAGTCTGGTAGTTCTGTGGCTGATTCTGTTAACTACATTCACCTTGGATGAGGGCAAGTTGCAGAAACATGGTTGTTATACTGTTGCAAAGGTTACTGGGGAAAGGCAACCCCACCTGAGAGGAGGGAGACCTGATTGTTCTAGGGAATGTTACAATAAATGCTGATATTATTCCACCCCCAATGAATAAAGAGAAAGAGAGCTCCCAGGTCACAGACCTCCTGGGAATGAAAATAAGCCAGAACTATTGAACTGGATTCATGTGTCCTAAGGCTGAACTCAAATCAAGATGCTCCAGCAGGTCAGGTTCATGCCCTGACACTGACATGGGAGGCGGAGGTGCTATAGGGGGATTTAATTAACTTCTGGATTAATTAACGTTACCTCTTAGGACCAGGGGAGTACACCTTTAAAAACTAGAGTCCTTATATTGAATTTGGAAATTAAATTTAGACATTTAGAGTTAAATTTCTCAATTCTACTTATTTACTCATTATTTATTTTTGAGTAAAAAAGTTAATGGAACTCTTACTGCCTCTGAGAGAACCACAACCTGAAAGAACAAAAAATTCATAATACTGTTCTGTTCATTGGGGGAAAAAATGTAATGTGCCTTAAAAAGTGCATGAAGATAAAAATAACAGTTTTGGAAATAATTAACAGAGGGAAGGTGGGACCTGCTGCAGTTCATAGATTTTCCTAATCTCCATCAAATGTAAATAAAAATCCGATGTTTTACAGTGTATATAATTCTAAATAGAGGGTTTCTAACATTAAAAGCAAAAGAGTAAAAAGGCAACCCTTTTTGGACATTTAGACCTGTCATCTGATGGGTGATCATAAGTTACCATTGAGCTTACAGATGTTGTTAAATTAATTCTTATGATATTGATGTGTTAAAATATGTTATCTCAAACAAACGAACAAGCACACCCCAGTCACTGATCCTTATTTTGCCTTCAACTCTCTCAAAAAGCTTTTTCTCCTTCTGATCCCAAGATATAGGAAAATCAAGGGGATAGTGTGGAAATTGTTCTAGGAGAAAACTCTCCATCTAATTCCCCATTATAGTCTTGGAGTCTTGTTAACATACATTGTCCTTTTAATGCTATTTTTGAGGTATCTTAGGAAGAAGAAGAAGGAGAAGGAGAAGGAGAAGGAGAAGGAGAAGGAGAAGAAGAAGAAGAAGAAGAAGAAGAAGGAGAAGAAGAAGGAGGAGAAGAGGAGGGGGAAGAAGAAAATAAAATACTATGGCTTTGAAGTACTACTGTTCACACACACAAAAAAAATCACACACAAAAAAAATTTGTGTGCACTTTTGAGAAAAAGAGATGTTGTCCTATCACAACAAATGGAGCATGGTGGCAAAGTTCTTATGAAAATCCTTTGGAATCCTTTAGACAGAAGATGTTCCACCTTGCACTTTAACATTTTCTAAGGAACAGAGGAGGGCTGCAGATCTTTCTCAGGTGACAGGTAAGCCTTAGTTGTCTATTTCCTTCTAAGAATGAGGTAAATAGAAGAGGCAGCCCAGAACGCTGAGTCTGGGTGAGGCCTGTCAGATGGCAGGTTCTGCTTTGGCTGTCCTGCCCGGTATCCTTAAGCACTGCGATTCAGAGGGTCCTACTTTGAGGCACCATCACCTCCGCTTTCCCACTCATTTAGTTCAGGTTTGGGCTTGAGGGTAAGTGCCCGGCTGCCTACCAGATGGGATGAGAGCAGTGGGTGACTGTTCCATGTCCAGACCTTCAGTTAGTGCCCCTGTTTTCCACCTCAGTCCTCCTCCACCCTAGTGGTCCTGCAGACTCCAGGTCTGGGTCCTCTCGGAGGGCTGCCGGGAAGGGGGCTCCCTGCTCAGCTGCTCCCCATTTGCTTCCAAGAGCCACGAGCCAAGCAGAGGCCTGCTTTGCTGGGTTTCTTTATCGGCACTTTCTGAATTCCACAATCTTGTTGAGCGCTTTCATTCTTCATTGCCTCTCCCGTTATCTTGTTTCTTACGGGTTTATACCATTTTCCTGTCTTTGCTGTCACTTTAATGGAGTCTTAGGTGGAAGCAGTGTCAAAAAGGAGAGGCATGATAGTGTCATGGTTGAGAGCACAACCTCCGGAGTGAAACGTCCTGGGTTCAATGACTGCTCTGCTACTTACCAGCTGTGTGACTTGGGCAAGTTATTTGCCCTCTGCGTCTCAGTTTTCCTCTTTCAAAATGAAGTGATAGTGATACCCCTTTCAAAGGCTCCTGATGACGATTTAATGACTTGGTATTGGCAAGTGCTTAGAGGATGGTCCCTGGCATGTGGTAAGTGTGTGTTAAACAAGCAGCTGGTGAAATAGTTCCTACTGCACTGGAATCCTAGAGCTGAGATTTGAACCCAGGCAGGTCTGGCATATTCTGCTCCTCTGGCCCACACTGGCTCTTCAAGGCATGAGACCCCTCTGACCCCAGAGCTCTGGGCCAGAGACCCCCCACCCCAGTCCCAGGAGTCATTAGCAGATGGATCAAAACGAAGGCTGAGGGGATGACTGGGCTCACCCTGGTTTCCCAGTAGCCAGGGTTCTCTCCTGAGCTCCGGCGCTTCCTGTGTGCCCCTGGGAAGTGTGGTCACCTCGCTAGGCCTCAATTCCCTTGGCTCTGAAAGTGAGGTTTTCCTCTCCCCTTCAGTGCTTGCTCAGACTCAGCCGATGTCTGCATGTCACAGTGCAGGCAGAGGACAGCTACCCGGGAAAGGAAGGACTGCAGGCCGACAGACTAACTGTCCAGAGAAGCTGGACACTGTCCCCACCTTACCCGCCTGCCTTCATGGCCCTCCTGTGCATCCTGGCGGGCCCGGCGTGGGACCACCAGAAGCTCTGAGTCTCTGTCTTTTCTTCCTTCCCAGCAACCCGGAGGCAGATATGGTCGCTGAGATTGGCCTGGAAGAACTAAATGGACTGGAGATGGAGGTCATGAGAAGACAGGCGAGTGTCCAGGACCCACTTGGAGGGTGGAGGCAGAATCATGGTGTCTTGGGGTGGCTGGGGCCACCCACCTGGAGGATGCGCAACCTCTCCAATCATCTTACCGTCTAGCACTGGAGGTGAAGTCAGGCTCGCCTCCCCTTCCTCGCAGCCGTCTTGGCTCGTGTCCGATTTTGACGCCCGGCCTCAACCCTGTCTCTCTCCCTGAGATGCGGGAAGGGAGAAGGGGAGGAGAAAAGGAGGAGGTAGAGGGGGCGTCAGAGGATAGGAGAAGTCTATACAGAGAGAGCAGGCCAAGAGGTGTGAGCGAGGGGTCGCCTGCATTCACGCCAAGTCCAGGTCTCCTCAGGAAGAGACCCCAGCAGGCATGGCTGTGGGCATGGAGGGGCATCTTCCCTGGTGGCCCTCTCTGGCCCCTGCGTGTCACCCCATCCTGGGGCCCTCCCTCTGGGGCTGCTCTCCCCACACCTCTCCCGGCTCCACCCGGCACAGCTGGGACAGGCTGGCTTCTTCCGGACAACGGGAAGGACACCAAGGTCGGGGCGAGGCGGCCGGGCCTGAAAGCACAGGCAGCCCTGCCCCCGGGTCCCTCTGGGCCCACCCCAAGCCCCTGGTCTCAGATGCTCTGCTTTCTTCTTGCCCAGAGACACTTTGGCCTCCCAAAGGGCAGCAGAGGCCCTCCCTGTGCTAACGTCCTACTTTTCCCCCCACTGGTGTGCTGTGGGCCTCCCCAGAAGAGACTTGCTCACCAGCTGGCTCCGGTCTCTCTGCAGCTGCACGTGATCACCGGTCTGCGCGCCGTGGAGGACCAGGGTGCCACCTGGCGCCACAGGGAAGCCGTGTTCTTCGCCATGCTGTTGTCTACCTGCATCGCCAACCTCTGGCTGTGGATGCACCAGTGGTGCTTCATGCCGACCCGCCGTGCAACTGGAGCCCTTCCCTCCTCCCCTTCTTCTCTTCTCTCCCTCGGCCACCCCTGCCCATCGTCCTTCCAACTCCCAGCAGCCATTTCCCAACTCTGCCTGAGAGAAGCCCTAGCTGCTGGAAGGTGGAGGAAGTGTGGAATTCCAAAGGTCTGAATGGGCTGACATGCAGCCCCTTTGGAGGGCGAGGAGGGTGGCTTCCTGTCCCCACAGTAACACCAGTGGTAGGTAATTCCTGCTTGCCTGTCAGGGCTCCATGGTGACCATCTTAGAGCTAGACCTTGCCTCCGGGCCCTCAGTGTCCCTTCTGTTCCATCCTCGGCAGGGGCTTGGCTGTGTCTTCTCCGTTTTCTTCAATGTTGTGCGCAGGACTCTGCGCAGAGAATGTTCTCAATAAAAGTTCAGTGATAGCAGCAAACACTGGTGGCTGAGCTTCTTGCATCCGGGACTCATGTGGGGACAGCCCCTCTAGACAATGACCTTGGTTCCCTCTTCCCAGCCCCTTCCTCCCTCCCCGTCGCCAGACCAGTCGGGGGCCTCCTTATGGGCAGGGTTTGGCAAGGTCCTTCCTGTGTGGCTCCCACCAGCGACAGCTTATGGGGAAGCGGTTCTGCAACAGTAGCTTGTCCTGGTCGGGTGTTACAGGAACTCAATCAGAGGAACCTCCTGAACAGGAACAGAAACTTTTCCATTTGTTCGGGAGGAAATTGAGTCCCAGAGAGGGGAAACATGGCCCCGGGGTCATCTAGCAAGACTGAGACAGGGTTGGGTCTAGGATGGGGTCTCCTGAACCCATCTAGGGTCTAGGGCTCAGCCTGCCTCCTACAGACTGGTCGGGGACCAGCCCCGACTCAGCTCTGGAGGTTGGATGGGAGGCCACACAGAGGGCCTTTGAATCCTTCTCCCCTGTGTCCACAGCCCTTTAACATTCACCTCATATAGGACAGATTGCTGGGTAGGGCAGTGGGACTTGACCTAAGAGGGCAGGAGTGTCACTGCTTGGGGCCTGGCCTCAGGGCGAATGTACTGGGCTGCAGGAGGCCTTCGGAAGAGCTGCTTCTCTTTCCCTGGGACCAAAGGATAAACACACATTTCTCAGGGACAAGGACCTAGATCATTACATTGTCATTGGCTTTAGCGGCTAAACGGACCTTATCCAAGGCCCCAAGTGTCTGTCAAGGCTTCTCCATCTATAAAGGTGAGAGAGAGTGTTGGTTACTAGATATAAAATAAACATGACCCTGTGTGTGTGTGTGTGTGTGTGTGTGTGTGTGTGTGTGTGAGAGAGAGAGAGAGAGAGAGAGAGAGAGAGCGAGAGCACAAGTGAGGAGGGATGGTGAGAGGGAGAGAGACTTGAGTCCTTGAGCCTACTCTGCCCCTGCCCCGCCCCTCTCTGGCCCTCAGTGGGCTCCACACAGTGAGGGAGTTCCTGAGCCTCCGGGGCCTGTGGTACTTCTGAGAGCAGGGTGTGGGTCTCCTGTCAGCCCTGTGCCGTCCAGTGCACATGGCTGCTGGAGCTCGGGCTCTGCTGAGAGCAGAAGCAAGAACATTTGGTGAAGAAACAGTTGGAAGATTCCCTCTCTGGTCCCAGAGAAGAGAGGGTACTGGGGTGCCAGAGGAAGACCCCTGCAGAGTGGGGAGAAGGCAGTGCCCGGACACAAGCGCTTCTAGTCAGGAGAGCCAAGAGGCCCAGGGAGGACCCCGCCAAATGGGCCCTGGAGCCCCAGGAATCCCCTGAGGACCTGGAGAAAGGCCGGGCTGCCTCTTTGCAGGCCACCCGTCCAGCCCCCCGCCCTCAGGTGCCTCTCCTGAAGCTGCTCCTTTCTTCTGCTCCAACCCGGCCATGCAGGGGTGCTCAGAGGAAGGGAAGGCTTCTGCGGGGCTGGGCAAGGTCTACCCTCTGGGACGTGGGAGTGCGTGTGTGTGAGCGAGCACAGACATGTGTGCAGAAAAATCTGCTTGAAAATATGTTGTGAAACAAAGGTTCACCCTTGGGAGCACTTTAGCTGAGGTGCAGACAAACAGTGTGGAGGCCCCTGGAGAAACCCCTCCCGGGCTGTGAGCAAAGGTGGAGCCGTGGCCTGGGCCCTGGCTGCCCCTCCACCCCTGTGCTGTGACTGCTCGCTGCTCCTAGCCCTGCCTGCCCGCTCCATCCCCAGACGCCTCCAGAGGGCGGAGCCCGAGCTGCTCCTTGCTGGCCCCTCCGCAGGGCTCCAAGGCTGGCGGGATGACCTCTGCCCAGGGTCCCCAGCGAGCAATTCTGGCCTAATTGCCTCCTGAAGGGAGGGCTGGGTCTTGCCCCCTTTCCCTTCCCCAACCCTGGCCCCTCTTGGAGGCCAAGTCCAGGGAACCCTGGAGGGGAAGCAATGGATTCCCCCCAACCCTGCCCCACCTCAGGTACCTCTTGTCTCTCCCAGGTTTCCCCCGTAGTTTGCCCTCTGGCCAGGGAGGTAGGCTGGGACTGTGAACGAGGCCGGAGGCAGGTGAATGGGGGCGGTGAGCAGGTGACTCTGGGTCCCCAGACCCAAAGCCCTGAGCAATATGTGCTCTGTGTAAGGGAGGCCTCCTCGGGGAGCTTGGGAGGGGCTGGCTCTTGGGTCTGGGCAGACAAGCAGCTTCCACACCAGGCAGCCTGGCATCCAACCCTCACCTGCTGGCAGCCTGGGCTGTGCAGAACCCACAGTGAGAAGGTCAGGCGTCCAGCCAGCGGGCAGTACAACTTCTCCAGTGGGCAAGTGCCGCTCTGGGACTTGCCTCTCCACTCTGCCTCAGCTGTGGGCATGACCTCCTCTGGGCCACTGCTGGCCTCGGGCAGGGTGGGCAGGTCTTTGACTGAGAGCTGAGAGGCTGTGAGCTGCTTGGGGGTTCGGGGACCCCACTGGCTCGTCTCTGATTGGAAGCTTCTCGGACGGACCAACAGATGCTGACTGTGGCCAAGACACCTTGCCTCTGAAGCCATCTGACTGGTGAGGAAGGGCCGGTGGCCTCCACAGGGTCAGGGTTAGAGCCCGTGAACGTGTGTAGGTCCTAGAGCTGGGCTTGACATGGGCCTTCGTGTGCCTGGTTTGCCAGGGAGCTGAGCGAAAGTGGCTGTGTGGGGAGACTTTGTCCCTTGTCAAAGTACACGAGTGCAATCTTGGGGACTTTAGGAGCACGGAGGCACTGAGTGTGATGTTAGGCTTGCCTCAAGGCAGCTGAGCCTTTGCTCCAAGCCTTTTTCCAGCCACCCTCCCTGCCACCCTCCTAGGGGACAACGGAGGGGCCAAGAGCCTGCCTGGCCAGGAGGGGTGGGTGGGAGAGAGGGAGGAGTCTGTGGGCCTCACCACCTGCATCCGCCTCCACTGCCTGCCTGGTCCAGGACATTTCTGGGCATCCGAGCCTCAGAGCACGAGGACCGTGCCACTTGGAGCTCCTTGGATCCCTGCATATGAGGAGTAACGGTTGTAGGAGTGGGGTTATATATGGTGCTTCTGCCATAAACCCTGCTGGGATTGTAGCCTCTGCTTTCAGCCCTTCGAGCTGCAGCCTGGCCTCCTCAGGACAGCCTCAAAGGAGAGCGCCTGTTGCACGCCTCTCAGGCTTTGGGGGCCAGCACCTTTGCCATATTTTATTTTTTTATTTTTTGAATTTTATTTTATTTACTTTTTGCCATTTTGACAAATGCATCTGCAGCGAAGCCATTAGAGCTTCTGGCTGAGGGAAGATTCCGGAGCCAGCCAGCAGGCCTGGGGCAGGGATAGGCTTCCTATTTTGGCTGTCCAGCTGAGCTTGCCACGCATCTCAGCTTGAGCCCAGACCAGCAAGTAGCAGCTCCATCCATGTCAGACTGTGGCCAAGAGGAGACAGCTAGTGTTGGGGCAGCCAACTCTGTATATCTCCTGCCAGGGTCTGGGCCCTGCTGTTGGCAGAGCATATGGGCAGAGCCCTCAGTACCACGTGTCAAAGGGAGGCTTCCAGGGTGCGGGCTGCCTTCTCCAGAGGGAGGGTCACTGGGTGCTTGGGCTGGGCACGTGTGCTTGGAGTTGAGTCCCAACTGTGACTGACAAGGTGTGTACCTGGTGGGCGCTTGGGTGCCATGGTGGCCTCAGAACTGCCAGGACTAGGCCTGTCCACCCCCCACCAGGCTCCAACATGAGGTGCTCTCACTGGAGATGAAGCTGAAAGTATAGGTCTGCTCAGATCCGGAAGGGGTTTGAATGCCCAAATACAGGGTTTGAAATTTATTATATAGATGAACTTTCAATCCATTCAACGAGTACCTGACACTGTCTTTAGTCCTGGGACGCAGCAGGGAACTAGGCGCTCCTGGTCCCTGCTCACATAGATGTAATCAACTTGTGGGGGACAGAAAATAAGCAAATAAATCATTGTGAAGACACGATAAGTCTACGATACAAATGAAGAATGAAAAAGTGAACATGAAACAAGGTGTGGATTTTGGAATGTGCAGAGCAAGTTTAGGGAATTCATTCATTCATTCACACATCTAAAATATGTATGTGCTTGCCGTGGGGCTAGGCTCTGGGGATTAATGAGAAAACGAAACATACAAGTCCCTGTCGTGATGAAGTTTATTTCTAGGGTGAGGGCATCTGTCCACAGGTTTTAGAAGCAGGAGTGACAGATAGATCCAGGTGTGGACTGACTGAACTCACCCTGGTGGTGCGGAAGGTAGAGGAGAGGACGGGCTGGGGCCAGGCCTAGGGCAGCAGCAGTCAGCACACACAGAGAAGAAAGTACCGGAGAGAGATTTCAGCAGTACAACCAACAGGATTTGAGAATGGGGAGGGGGTGTCAAGGATTACTCCTACCTAGGTTTCTGGATTGAGCGCAGGTGGGGAGAGATGTGCCTTTCTCAAGATAAGGCACTGGGGAGATAGGAGCTGGGGCTGGGGTCAGAGGGTCATGTCAGTTTGGGACATGTTGAGTCCAGGAGTGGCTTCTCAGTAAGGACAGCAGGGGCTGGGGGGATGGGCTGCTGTCTCTAGGGTGTCGTCTGTCCTAGGAGGAGCCTCCCCTGGGGTGTGGGCTGACTGTGGCTGATGTCAGATACACTGCCCCAGTCCTATCTTTATCTGTAAACAAATAAAGCCTCTGGTGGCAAAAGCAGCCCAACCTTGGAAAGTTTCTGATTTAATGGTGTCCACACTAGAGGCTCCAGCCCCTTGTCAAAGGAGTGACGAAGCACGCTGGTCTGCCAGACCTCTTGGGCAGAGTCCTGTTTCCCGTACGCCCCACTGGAGATTTCATTCATTCAGAAGACAGTGGTCACGCATCTTTTCCGTGGAGGTGCTCGCCTCGAGCCTGACCTCAAGGTGGCTGGTGATCGATAGCCACAGGCGAACTGGCATCAAGGAGCCACGCCTGCCCAGCGAGTGCCAGGCCCTCACTCCACCTGCAGAGCCCCTTCCAACTGTCCCTCCAGGCCTGGGGCACAAGGGGTCACTGCTGTGCCTGGTGCAGTGCTGACCTACTTCTCCTCTTGGTACTCATGCCCAAGTCCCTGGCTCTGTTCACCTTCCAGGCTGGCCCTGTGGTTGAATGTGGAGCCAGATTGCTTAGGTGTGAATGTGTAAAATGGGGCTGGTAATAGTATCAGCCTTGCCAGATTTTTGTGAGAATTAAATGAGTTAACTTAGGTCAAGTGTTAGCAGCAGTGGTAGCTGCTCAATGAACGAGAAGTTGCCCCCTACAACCCCACTCCCCATTCTAGCTTCCTCTTGGCTCTCCTTGTCTATGTCTGCCTGCCTGCCCACCTCCCTGCCACCCACGACGTGCACAACCCTCCCCTTGGCACGGTTCTCTGCCTGCTGCCCAGAATTTTTTCTACTGCAATGGCCAGAATTGCTACTAGCACATGATTTGCAATGTGTGGCAGTATGAAAGAAAGGGAGGAGTTAAGGATGACTCTAAGGTTTTTTAAATTAATTTTATTGGATTATCGTTGATTTACAATGCTGTGTTAGTTTCGGGTGTACAGCAAAGTGATTCAGGTATACATATACATATATCCATTCTTTTTCAGATTCTTTTCCCATGCAGGTTATCACAGAATATTGAGTAGAGTTCCCTGTGCTATATAGTAGGTCCTCGTTGGCTTCTGACTTGACTAACTGGGAGAACAGGATTGCCTTTGTTGAGTTGCTGACGAGTACTGGAGGATAAGGTTTTGAGGGGAAGATCAAGTACTCGGTTTTCGACATATTCAGCCTGAGATTCAACATCCAAGTGGTAACGTCAGGGAGACAAACTGGAGTTCAGGAGAGAGGCTGGAAGTTGTTATAATTTGCAAGTCATCAGTATACAGATGTGTTTAAAGCCAGAAGACTGGATGAAGAAGTGACAAAGAGAGAAGAGATAAGGAATCTACTCAATCACTGAGTTCAGGACACTCCAAAGTTTAGAATTAGGAAAAAGGAGGAGATTTCTTCAGAGGACACTAATAAGAAGTGGCCACTGAGGCAGGAGCAGAACCAAGAACATGGAACCCATTATTTCAAGAAGGAGAGAGTGCCTAACTTGTGTCAAATGCTGCTGAGAGGGCTTCCCTGGTGGCGCAGTGGTTGAGGGTCCTCCTGCCGATGCAGGGGACACGGGTTCGTGCCCCGGTCCGGGAAGATCCCACGTGCCGTGGAGCGGCTGGGCCCGTGAGCCATGGCCGCTGAGCCTGCGCGTCCAGAGCCTGTGCTCCACAACGGGAGAGGCCACAACAGTGAGAGGCCCACGTCCCAAAAAAAAAAAAAAAAATGCTGCTGAGAAACACAATAGATGTGGACAGAGAATTGACTCTGAGGATGAACTGTGTTCCTGGTTTTCTCTTTTATTTTGGAAGCAACACTGAGGTCAGAGACTCTGCCAGACTCATCTTTCTCAGCTCAGCACCTTGCAGAGACCTGGTGCACACCAGGTGCCTTGACCATACGCAGGGAATAGATGAATGACTAAAAGCACTGGGCAGCGGTGAGATTAGAATGAGCCACAGACTGGAAGGTAGCAGCTCTGGCTTCGAGCCTTGGTTGTAGTTCCAGCTTGCTCCTTCTTGGGCTGGCTGATCAACTAGTGGACGACGAGAAGGGAGGCCCAGAAGTGCACTACGATTGATGTTGGGCTTTTTACAGAATTAAGGTGCCTTAATTGCAAACTTTCTGGCCTCCTGCAAGATCCGCATCTACCACTGCCTGATGCCTCTGAAGATGAACCCCCCTCCCATTTTGCTGAGAATGCGGGGGATTGGCATGAGTGAGCTTCTTGCCCTGTCTCTCACTGTTCCCCTACCCCCATCTAACATGTCTGCCTATCACCTCCTTCCCCTCCTGGCCCGTTCATCAGGGACCCCTCCCCTCTGCATTCTTCATAAGTCACCTCTCACCTACTCTGGTACCTGGACCCACCCGTTCTATCCATCTTTCATGAGCTGCAGCCCTAACCGGGGTTGGTCACAAGCACAGATATTGTCACCATCCCTCCTCAAAATCCCTTCCACTTGCTTTACTATCTCCTTTGTGTAAAAGGAGTCTGAAACCCTACAAACACCTCTCTACCAGCACTCCTTGAGGCTGCTCTTGATGAGGTAACCAGCGAGGCCCCTAGCGTTCGATGCAGGGCCACTCCAGCTCTCATCTCAGGGGGAGGAAGGGTAAGCCTCTGCCGGCAGCCCTGCTCTCCTGATGTGGCCCTGCAGGCTCCTCCCTCCCTGAGACTCCGTCTCTGGGGGCCTGTCCTCCGCAGTCTCCTCAGGACTCTCCCCTCAGCCTTGCTCTCATGCTGTGGTGGGTGAGGGGTGACGCTCATCCCCTCTCAGAGCTTTAACTGCCAGCAACCCAGGTGGTGTCCGTGTCTCCCCTCCAGTCCAGACCCCAGTGAGTGCTGGGCTGGTCAGAGTCGGCTGCAGCAGGCCTGGAGAGCGACTCTGAAAGCTCGAGGCCAGGCCGGGGCCTTGGGGACAGAGGGCAGTGAATGGGAGATTTTTGACACTTTGTGGGGGGACTGAGAACGGAGGCTGCTTGGAGCAGATGACTGAAGGTCTTTGGCTTGGGTGACTGCGTAGAGGACAGGTCCCTTTCTGAGTTAGGAAATTGGAGGAGAAGCTGATTTGTAGGTGAAAATGTCAAGGTCAGTTTTAGGTAGGTTGGGTTTGAGGCACCTCAAAGAAGAAGGTGTCCAGCAGGCAGCTGGAGATATGGGTGGGCAGCTTGGAAGAGACGCCTGGGTGGGGACATAATGGTAAGCGAGGTCTGGGACTGGATGAAGTTTCCAGAGCAAACGGGCAGATGGGAAGCAGTGGCCTAGCTGCCTGCGGGCTGGGGATAGCTGCCTGCCCTTGTTCCCTGGTGAGAGGTCTGAGGGGGCATTTCTCGTGAAGGGGCATGTGGGTGGCAGAGCATGCAGGGCAGCCGGACAGAGGGAAGAGCCTGTTCCTGGCAGAGAAGGAGCAGGGATCATGGGAGAGGAATCTGTCTTGGTGCCAGAAACTTACCGAGGGCATAAATGTTGTCATGTGCCCCCAGAGCTGTCCCTCTTGTGGGCTCAGTGCCACTGCTATTGGGGATGATCAGTAAGGAGGGGAGGGGTCCAAGTGGTGGCAGGCAGGGCCAACGCTGGCTCTCTATCAGCAAGAGGCTGTCCCAAGTCCTCGGCCTGGTGTTTGCAGCCTCCCTGGGTGGCCTTAGACCCCTCTGCCCTATTGCTGTAAGAATAGCTCACTCTGTAGTCCGGGTCCACCCTCCCACACCAGTGTCCCCTCCATACCTGCAGTGAACTTGACCTTCACTGCCCCTGCCATTCATCCCCTGGACAGTGCTCTAATGTGTTCCACTCTGGGCCTGAGTTCCAGCCCGTCTTCATCTTCAGGCTTCCAGGAGGCCAGCACCGAAACCTGATCAGTGCAAGAGGCCCCAGCTTTGTTTGCATTGCCTGGAACTTTCTGTCTCCATGGTCAGCCACCTCTAGGGTCCAAGCAGGGACTCAGCGATCCAGGTTCCTCTCCCTCGGGTTCCCTCATTAGCATCCTGGTGCCACAGTCCCACAGAGAGCAACAGGTGAGTGGCTCTGAGGCTGCTTGTTATTACCACTCACTGCAGAGCCCGACTTGCCGGCCATCGCCATGGTGATGACTTCAGAAGCTGGAACAAGCTTGGGGAGGGGGTTGGGATGATGAGCTCCAGCAGTAGGTAATCCGCGGGGTATGCTCATCATTTCTGACCAAATCTGGTGGGGCATGCCTCAGCAGGGAAGAGCCATCCTGTCCTCCCTGACCCCATGCAAAACACACGGTGGAACACCATCTCCTGTCTCTCTTCTGGATTTTTCCCTCTCAGGATGCTTCTTCTCAGTCCATTTTGTGGATAACTCCTCCTCTTCTCAATTCTTAAATGTTGGGGTTCTCCAGGATCCTTCCTGCGTGGCCTCACCCACTCGTTCTCCCTCACTCCACACGCCCAATCCCTTGCCCCTTGTCTCGGGCTTCACTGGCACCATCTTCTCCAGACTTCTCCCCTCTTGCTCCCCTCTAATCCAGTCTCCACCTAGCAGTCAGAAGGATCTTTCTGAAATATAATGCCGTCCTTGTCATGCTCCTGTTCAGCACTTGCAAGGCTCCCCATAGCCCAAAGGAGAGAGTCCTGGTTTGGACCACTGCCTATAGAGCCCATGGGAGCTCTCCCTTCTCTCTTCCGCACTCCTTGCCCCATCCACCGGGCTACCGTTTGTTCCTCAGCTTGGAGGTGCCGGAGAGAATGTGATCAGAGCAGAAAAGAAGGACCCCCAGAGTCACTGCCCCTGGTGAAAAAGTCAGTGAGAGATAGGACTCCCACCTGAGGAGAAGCAGAGAGCTGGGGATGGGGGCAGCTTCTTTGGGCCAAGGAGCTACATCTCCTCCCACAGGGCAGGAATTTGGGGGCAGTGGCTAGTTTGGAGGTGCTCAGCAGCTTCAGCCTGTGCCGGACAACAGAAGATGGCTTAAACTGTTTCTTTTTTGGTTTGGTTTACCTCTGTTAGTTCATATGTCAAAAAGTTCACTGAGGTAAAAGAAAAAGAAACACGTCATGCAGTTTAGCACTGTTTGCCTTTGAAATTGCCTATGGGGGTGGGAAGAGCAGCATCTCCTGGGTGCCTGGAGCCTGCCACGCTGGCGATGCAGATGGTCTTGCCCTGCACTGCCACAGCAATACCCAGGGGAGCTGGGGTTTGCCAAGTGGGCCCTGGCTCTGTTCTCAGTGCTCACCTGAGGCCCTCCCGCCTTATATGGGTGCCTGGGTGTTCTGTGACCTCCCTCTTGGGCCTCTCCCTGGCAGGTGAGAGTCCTGGTTGTACATGGAAGATGACAGAAAAAGCCAATGGAGAGAAGAGCTCCCTAGCCAATAACCACAACCATCATGCACCTCCTGCCATCAAGGTCAATGGCGAAGATGACCACAGGACCAGCAACAGGTGAGTCTGCTGAGGCTGGATCATTGCAGAGGTGGCCCTGAGGCTGCGACTTTCTCCCAACTGTGCCTCATTGTCACAGAGTAAATAATCTTTGGCTCAAGGACAGCCTCTAAAAGGACGATGGGATTTCTAGGCATCTCCTAGGAGGGGAGAGTTCTAATAGGAGACAAAAAACAAAGAAACAAACAAGCCCTTGGTCACCCCTGCTCCTTCCTCTGCAGGCCACAGTCTGCGGCCGACGATGACACCTCCTCAGAACTACAGAGGCTGGCAGAGATGGATGCCCCCCTGCAGAGGAGGGGTGGCTTCCGCAGGTGGGTTTCACCACTGCCCTGCTGCAACCCCTCCGTCCCATGGGGCCTGTCAGATCATGGGGTCCTCTCCGTCCCACAGGGCCTCTCTATCAAGACCTCTGGGAAGTACTGTCAACGCTGTCCTAGCTCAACTTTTTCTCGGGAGGAGGCTCCTGTGAGCAGGCTCGGAGTGGCAGTGCAGGTTTCTCTTCAGACTTGCCTGTGGCACTGTTGGGAGGAGAGATGCTTCCCAGCGGAAGGGTATAGGTAGAGGGCTCCCAGGTCTCCAGCCCAGAGTTGTAGGCCCCATGGGGAACTCAGGAAGCTTGAGCCAACCTTCCTCCTGACCTGTCCTCCCTTAGCATCATCTCCATCTTGCCCCAGAGACCCCCTGTTTGTTCTTCACAATCGACAGAGACGGCACCTCCTACAGGAAGTCTTCCCAGACTCGCCCCTTACCCCTCAGGCTGCTGTGTTGGGAGTCACACCCGAGCACCATCCCCCTGTCCTCGGCGCAGGTCCTCTCTCCACAGTGCAGTTCTCTTCTCTCCTCTCTAGTATTGCCTGCCTGGTGGGGGGTCATCAGAGAGTGGGCCAACAAGAATTTCCACGAGGAGGAGCCCAGACCTGACTCGTTCCTTGAGCATTTCTGTGGGCCTGAGCTCCAGACCGTGATGACACAGCAAGGAGATGGCAAAGGCGACAAGGACAGCGAGGGCGAAGGCAAGGCAGCAAGTATAGCTGTCTGGCCTGTGGGACTGGAAGGGCTCCCAAGCATGTGGTCGGAGGGTGTGCTGGGGTTTCTCATAGCACAGCCAGGGGCTGACCAGGGCCTATGCCCTCTCTAACAGCCAGTGGCCCACCTGCCACAGGAGCCCCTGCTGGCTTTTCTCACCTTAGCTGCCTCTTGCCGGCTGTCCTCTTGCTGCTTACCTGAATGTGGGCAGGGAGAGGGCTCAGCCAATGGTGCGCCAGCCCCAGCCTGGGTTCTAGCGGTCAGTAAATACAGAGGACGGTGCATATAGGGAATGCTGTGGAGGGGATGCCAGTACCGGTGCCCATGTGAGCACAGGGGTGGGTCTTTGAAGAGGCCATGCTGGGGGGCTGCCTGGTGGGAGAAGGCCCAGAAACAACTGAGCGAGACAGAACAAGCGGGGAGGCCAGAGAAGGCGGAGCTGGAAGGTCTGTTCTTTGAGGAATGAGCAGGCGACTGTGGATGTCTGGCCAGTAGGGGAAAAGAGCTCTTGCCAAGGCAGGACACAGCATCTGGGAAAGTGATTTGGGAGCTGGAGGCTGGGGACTAAACAGGGAGTGGGGGCGGGGGCGGGGACAGGAAGCACGTGACGCTTCCTTGTTTGGAGTTCCTCTCTCTTCCCCGGAGGGATGTGGGAACCGGCCCTGAGCCCTCATTACCATGCTGTGGACGTCCCTTCCCAGGGCCTGAAGCCTGCCTCAGTGAAAGCACTACCCCTCATGCGCCCTCTGGGCAAGAGACTTCCAGAGGACAGAAGAGCCAGTGGGCCCATGTGGGGTCTCTTCGCCCTCCACGCTCTACTCAGATGCACAGTGCCAGGTTGTGGCTTCCTGAAAAATGAGGCCCTAAGACAACCCGTCCCTCACACCACATATACCCTTAGGTGTTGCTTTTTCAGGGTCCCCTGGCTACTGGAAGCTGGGCTGGGGCCACACTGGGGAGCCAGTTCCCAAGCCTGGCCTCTGTCTCCTCAGGAAGAAATGTGAACTATTTGTCATCGCCATGCCTGTCCTCTACAACTGGTGCCTTCTGGTGGCCAGGTGAGCAGGGGGTGGTCTGGGAGGGTGTGGCCAAAGCAACCCAGTCCCAGTTGTGGACACAGAGCTCACCCCAACCCATCCCTCTTTCTGGATTCCCTGCTTGCCAGTGGCCCCTCCCTCTTCCCTATTAACCCCCAGCTCCTTCAACCCCATCCCGATTTAATATGCTGCCAAAAGCTTCATGTCTATCCTTTTCCTGGTGTCTGTAATCTCCTCCTACTTCCTCATCCACACCGATACTGTCCTAGGTGAGGCCGGCCCCCCTCTCTCCCTGGGACAAGTACAAAAGCCCTGCAGCCATTCCTTACAGACACTCTTGCCCTCTCTAATGCATCTTCCACACTTGCAACTAGCATGATTGATAGAAACTGGGATTTGATGATGTCAGGCCTTCCTCACAAACCTCTCAATGGTCCCTCATTGCCCACAGGATGAAGTTCAAGAGCTCAGCGTGGCCTTCAAGGCCCTCTGGACCTGGCCTTTCTCTCTAGCTCCACCTTCTGGACATACCCCAGCCCCAGCACTCACTATTCTTGGATCAGAACATGCTGTTTCCTCAAGAGAAAATTCCCTTTCCCCATTTTCAACCTATGGAGATTCTTCTTGCAGTCTCAGTTCTGAAGTCATTCTCCACATGTAGCTTTTCCTGACAGTGTTGCCCCCCCATCCCCTACCTCAGTCATTCATTCAGCAAGGATTTGACTGAGCACCTACTGGGTGCTAGGCCTAGTGCTCAGGGCTGGGGACAATGCGGTGAAAAAGACACACGTGGTCTCTGCGCTCCTGGAGCTCTCAGGCTAGTGGGGGACACTGACAGTGAACATGAACAAACCAATGCCCGAGATGAGTCCAAGGACCAGAGGCAGGGAGCTACTAGAGAAAGGGCATTCAGGGTGGACTTCTCTGAGGAGGTGGTACCTTGGCTGAGACCTGAGTGACGAGAGGAAGTCGGCTATTTAGATGCTTCAGGTTGGTGGAGGGAACATTCTGGGAGGAGGGAACAGCAAGGTGCCAAGCCCGTTTCAGGATGGCCTAGTGTGGCTGGAGGACTGCAGGTGAAGCATCAGACAGGCTTTGTGTGCCAGGGGAGGGGGCTGGGTTTTATTCTAAGTGTAACCAAGTAGTCAGAGCTCAGTGCTCCTCCCTTGACTTGTATGCTCACTGAGTCATCATCCAGGGTTCTGTCCCTTCTTCTGCCCTCTCCCGAGGCCCCTACCCATCCAGTCACCAAGTCTCGTCAATTCCTCCTAAAACTCTCCTGCCATCTCCAACCTCTCTTCATTCCCACTGCTTCGAGTCTAAGCCCAGCTACTGCTCTCTCTCTCATCTGGGTTGGCCAGTACTCTGCGTTGGGTTCTCAATAGGTGTGTGTTGAAGAGCCGAGCATGGAAGCTATTCAGCTGTGTATTGTGTGCATTCTTCCAACAACTCATTTTTCAGTCAACTCACTCTTGTTGAGCACTTGAATCCTGAGCTAAGATGTGCTCTGGGCTAAGATATGGGGCATGCAGTAATGACTAAGAGGCGGTGGCCTCTGTCTTCTTGGAGCTCATAGTCCAGTGGGTGAGACAGACAAGTAATCGTCAGTAGTGATGTCTACATAATAATAAGGGTTGGAGTAGTACTTGCTTGTGAACGTCTTCTTGGCAGCAGACTGACTGATTCATCAGCGCCTCTGGTGGCCACCCCAAGCCCTGCTCACAGTGGGCAAAGAGTTTGGGGACTTCAGGGGGCCTTGGCTAGCTTTATGGTGAAGCCCAGCCCTGTCTTCCTGAAGAGCCTGATTCAGTGACCTACAGAAAGATTACTACATAGTGTGGCTGGTGCTGGACTACTTCTCAGATGTGGTCTACATCGCAGACCTCTTCATCCGATTGCGCACGGGTGAGTGGATAACTGGGATGTGCAGGCAGGACCATGGCCCATGAGACCAAAGGCTTGGATCCACATTCTCAGGAAGCCCTCTTGGCACGGTGTTAGCCTCAAATGTTTGTCTGGGACACAGGCTGGTGGTGACTTGGGGGTGATCTCTTAGGGTACTTACGGCCAGCCAGGCTCTGAGTTTCCTATGCCCCTCCTTGCGAAAGAGAGTCGAGTGATCACTTTGTCCCTTGCTGAACACTAGTCTACCAGGGGGGACAGGCCTGAAGGCAGAGGTGATATGTTGGCTGTGTCTCCATCAGGTTTCCTGGAGCAGGGGCTGCTGGTCAAAGATACCAAGATGTTGCGGGACAACTACATCCACACCCTGTGGTTCAAGCTGGATGTGGCTTCCATCATCCCTACAGACCTGATCTATTTTGCTGTGGGCATCCACAGCCCTGAGCTGCGCTTCAACCGCCTGCTACACTTTGCCCACATGTTTGAGTTCTTTGACCACACTGAGACACGCACCAGCCACCCCAACATCTTCCACATCAGCAACCTGGTCCTCTTCATCTTGGTCATCATCCACTGGAATGCCTGCATCTACTACGCCATCTCCAAGTCCATTGGTTTTGGGGTCGACACCTGGGTTTACCCCAACGTCACTGACCCTGAGTATGGCTACCTGTCTAGGGAATACATCTATTGCCTTTACTGGTCTACACTGACCCTCACCACCATTGGGGAGACACCACCCCCTGTAAAAGATGAGGAGTACCTATTTGTCATCTTTGATTTCCTGATTGGTGTCCTCATCTTTGCCACCATCGTGGGAAACGTGGGCTCCATGATCTCCGACATGAACGTCACCCGGGCTGAGTTCCAGGCCTTGGCTACTCAGATCTCTTCTGCTTGTCCAAGGATGACCTTATGGAAGCTGTGATGGAGGACCCTGATGCCAAGAGGGTCTTGGAGGAGAGAGGCTGGGAGATCTTGATGAAGGAGGGATTGCTGGATGAGAATGAGGTGGCAGCCAGCATCGAGGCAGATGTGCAGGAGAAGCTAGAACAGCTGGAAACCAACATGGAGACCTTGTACACTCGCTTTGCCTGCCTGCTGGCTGAGTACACAGGGGCCCAGCAGAAGCTCAAGCAGCGCATCATGGTTTTGGAAACCAAGATGAAGCAGAATAATGAGGACGACTACCTACCTGTCAGATGGAATGAATAGCCCCAAGCCAGCTGCTGCTGAGAAGCCATAATGCCCTGGGCCCAGCTGCCTCTGCAGCCTTGGCCTTGACCCCGGGGGCTAGAAGAACTGTGTAGGTCCCCACATATATATGCATCACCCCCATGTCCCCTTGATTTCTCCCAGAAGCCTCTCTGTCAGCAGGTTTTTGGCTCAATCATCCAGAAGCCCTTCTCCAAGTCCAACTAACAGCCCATCTTGTGCAGAGTGCAGACCGTGTTTGGCTCGGCTTCCAGAAGCTTCAGCCTGTCCAAGTTTAAGGAAGGAAGAGGAGAGCAGCATCTCTCTGGGCTCCTTTGTACCTAGTCACCTCCCACTTTGTTCTTTTCCTTTTCAAAAAATTTCTTTTTAAATTTTTACTGGAATATAGTTGATTTACAATGTTGTGTTAGTTTCAGGCGTCAGTTATACATATATCGACTCTTTTTTAGGTTCTTTTCCCATATAGGCCATTACAGAGTATTGAGTAGAGTCCCCTGTGCTCTACAGCAGGTTATTGTTGGTTATCTATTTTATATACAGTTCACTTGGTTCTTTTCTAATATGTCTTCTGAATATCTCCATTTCCCTGCATGAGTATGTAGTTCAAGCACTGGCGGCAGACACTTAGCACTGGCCTCAGTGTCTGTCTTCCAAGGCAGACAAAAGTATGGAGGGGGGCAGGTAGGAGGTGCTCACTCCAAGTCCTGCTCTGTTGATCCGTCTGCCTGTCTGCCAACCAGGACTGCGACCCCTGAGGTCTTCTCTAGACCAGGGGGATGATGATGCTCCTGGTCTCGAGTCCATTCCAGAGCAGGGAGTGAGGAACTAGCAGTGGGCCAGCAGGCAATGCTGGAGAAGGTGGTGGGCAGGAGCTCTGACCATCATCTCTATGCAGAGCATTTCTGAAGAGGCCCTGAGGCTGGTGGTGGGTGGATGACTCTTCAAGTTAACATCTGCAGTAGAGACACTTACGAGTTAATAAATTCCTTTGAACTATTTGTGGTTATTGCTCCACGCTGCTGACATTCTCTCCCTTCTTACCTCAACCCCTCTCTTTTCCCCATATTTCTCTTTTTCCCTTACCCAGGACCCACTCCGCCTGGAATCCCCTCTGCTGCCTTCTGCTGCCTGCCTAAGCCCTACTGGTCCTTCTGGACTCAGCTCAGGTAACAACTTGTTGGAGAAGGCTCCCTTGACTGAACTGGCTCCCACACTAGGCCATCAATCACCCCCTCTCTAGGCGTCTCTGTCCTGGCTCTTTATCACACTGGGTGGTCCATTTTGATGGATCCAGTTTCCAGACTGTGGGCTCTTTGAGGGCAGGGCCAAGGCAGTCTCCTTCACTGCTCTGTCTGTAGCCTTGGAGACATGCCTGGCACAGAGGAGGAATTTGGAGAATGTTTATTCACTGGGGCAATAAGTGAACACACCAAAACTCCTATGTTTCCATTTGCCAGAAGCCATGTCTTTACAGAAGCGCCGGCTATGTCTGCGGATTTGGGGAGGATCTCCTGAAGGCTCAGATACTTGAGTGGGTACCACCAGATGGTCAGGAACCCCAAGGACAAGTGCTAATTAGTGGGCAGGAATATCTAGGTGCAGACTCAGATGCCTTTGTGCATACCAGTTCTCTCTCTCTCTCTATCGCTCTACTAATTGTGGTTCAGCACACATAAAATTTACTATCTTAAATATTTTTAAAATGCACGGTTTGGTAGTGTTAAGTGCATTTACATTGTTGTGCAGCCAATCTGCAGAACTCTTCAAACTGTGAAACTGAAATTCTATCCCCATTAAGTAACAACTCCTCGGTCTCCCTCCCTCCAGCCCTGGCAATCACCATCCTACCTTTTATCTCTAGATATGTTATATAAGTGGAATCCTACAGTATTGGTCCTTTTGTGACTGTCTGATTTCACTTAGCATAATGTCCTCAAAGTTCATCGTGTTGTAAAAGGTGTCAGAATTTTCTTCATTTTTAAGGCTGAATAATATTCCATTGTATGGATAGACCACATTTTGTTCATCTACTCATCTGACAATGGACACTTGGGTTATTTCCATCATTTGGCTACTATGAATAATGCTGCTATGCACATGAGCGTACAAATGTCTGTTCAATTTCCTGCAGCATATAGCAATTCTATTTTTGACTTTTTGAGGAAACGCCATACTGTTTTCCACAGTGACTACACCATTTTACATTCCCACTAACAGTGTACAAGGGTTCCATTTCTTCACACTCTCACCAACACTTGTTGTTTTCTGCATTTTTTGGACAGTAGTCATCTTAATGGGTGTGAGATGGTATCTCTTTGCAGTTTTGAGATACATTTCCCTGATGATTATTGATGTTGAGCATCTCTTTGTATGCTTGTTGGCCATTTGTTTGTCTTCTTTAGAGAAATGTCTATTTAGTTCTTTGCTCAATTTTCAATTGGATTATTTGTTTTTTGTAGTTGTTGAGTTGTAGGAGTTCTTTATATATTCTGGAAATTAACCCAAAACAGACATATTATTTGCAAATTCTCCCCATTCCATAGGTTGCATTTTCAGTCTGCTGATCGTGTCCTTTGATGCACAGAAAATTCTAATTTTGTTGTAGTCCAGTTTATTTATTTATTTCTTTTGTTGCCTGAGTTTTGGTGTCACCATTCATTTTTATTGGGATTCATTCTTCTAGCCAGACTTCTTTTTAAATTTAATGTAATTTCTTGGCCTCTTCCCTAGCTTGTAGTAATAAATCTCAATCAGGGGAAGACTTACTTGGAGAGATCTGGAACATTACCCATGCCTAGGCCCTGATCCCTGAGAGTGGCAGAGGTAGGGAGGCAGCATTCGTGATAGGCCAGTGTTCTGTGTATGCCCTCCCTTTTGGTATGGGACTGGAAGAAAAGGCTTTAATCTCCTTCACTTCCAGAGAGGCTAAGCCACTAAGAGGTAGAAGCCTTGGAGACCAGCCAGCTGCTTGCCCAGACTCTCATGGCTAAGGCTGCGCTAAGGACGTCAGTTTCCACCATGTGCTAGAACCGCAAGTAGATGTTAGTTTTGTAGCCCTAGGATGGCACTGGGCCCAGAGGCAGAGGGCTGACTGCATTGAAGAATGTTGCCCTGGTTTCAGCAAGAAATCTGCAGCATTTCTCCCTGGAGCCTGGTTCACCCTCAGTCCAGCACCAACGGGTACATGACTTTTAGTCCACATCAGTCAGGTGAACATTGTATCTTGGATCTGGTTTTCCCCAGGGCAAAGCAGGTGACACACCTGGGTCACATGGGGAGCCCACCGGTTTGAGACGCAGACTTTAGGGTTCTCAGCTCCCACTCTCTCCTTGGCTTCCCTTTCCCCAGACATCCTCGAGTTCAGTCACCGCTAATTTTTTGTGGTGCCTCGAATGCCTGTGTTCTCTTAGGCTTCTAGGACTTTCCTCATGCTGTTCCCTCTGCATGGATCATTCTTTTCTGCCTTTTCTTCCTCTAAGACTCAGTTCTTCCTTCCCTCAGCCCCACCACAGCCTTCTATGCGAGACTCCCTTGCACACTGGACTGCCAGTCTCTGTTTGGCAATTGGTCTCTTCTCATCTAAGCACAGTTTGTTCATTGAGAAGAGGATGAAGGAGTAACAGCAGGAATATCTGTGAGTGTGTGAATGCGTGTGTGCGTGCACCAATGTTAACCCCTGTGTGGATGCAGCGTGGACGCCTGAGTGAGCACATGGGTGTCACCCTAAGCAGACAGTGCTTATCTCTGCACCCTCCGTCAGCCTGTCCAGCCACCTTCTCAGTTGCTCTCTCGGCAAGAGCATGACTCTCTCCCTCTTGTCACTGGCCGCCAACCCCGCTTCTCTCCCGTAACTGGCTGTAATATAAGAAGTACATTTTCCATTACCGGTCATAGTATTTATTCAGCACAGTCTAATGTTCCCTGCTCTTAATTTAAAAATGGTTACATTGGAATATTTTTTCTTTTCCTCTGAAAATACCCACCGAAGGTAAATTGCCCTATTTGTATATGGTAATCAAGTTGCATTTCTCTGCATTGGTGAACTTCTATAGGAAACAAGAGCCCTTTCTCCCACCCACCACTTTCCCTCCCCTTTCGGTCTGACCCTTGGTGGCTCCTACCTGGCTTGCAGACTGCCGGCCCCACCTTGGCCCCGCCTGAGTCCCAGACTCAGCACCATCTATCTGTCCCTCAGTCTGGAGCCTAAAGTTAGTCTGACCTCTTGCCCCTTTCTCCAGGGAGAGGCCAAGGCAGAGGGTCCCCCTCTTCCAGAAACAGGAGCTGGGGAGCCCCCAGTGCACCGGTGCACCGGAACCCGGCCACCAGAGGGCGCTTGGACCTAAGGAAAGGATGGTGGGCTCTGCTCTGTGAACCCCCCATCCCCAAGCAGAGGGCTGAGAAGGGCCCGTGGAGGCAGTTCGGTGGCTACTTACAGAGCCTCACTGAGCTGTGGGACCACGTCTCTCTCCCGAATGCCCTGCTGTGATCCCTTCAAATGCCCTCAGATGTTCCTGCGTGTCAAAGCCAAATGGCTCAGTTCAAGTCTGTGTATGCTAGATGCCCAGACTTGGCTGGGTATGGAGGAAATGTCAGGGTTGAACTGCAAGGGGACCTGGTGGTTATTATTTTAATCTGTATTCAGAAAAAATGCTACTAACCCACAAAACACTTGATGTTATGGATATTACTCCTTAGCATGGAGCTAAAGAAAAATGAGAGCCGATTTAAGGTTGATTTAAAGAAAAGAATTATGTAAATAACTGTTCCAATGGCCCATGAAGGCAGAGCACGGATGATGGCGAAATATCCAAATACCTAACTGACACCACCATGGCGTTTCACAATGAACACCGTCATAACGCACCTCTTAATTACTTTTCTCCCAAACCGGCTCCCTCCCACCCTCCCCGTGTCAGCCATGGCACGTACACCTTTCCAGTTGCTCAGGCCAAACTCTTGGAGTTATCTTGGACTCCTCTCTTTGCTTCAGGCACCATATCCAACCATCCAGGAAACACTCTCTACTTAACTTTCAAAATAAAATCAGAATCCATGCACTTCTCCCGCCTCCGCTGGCCTCACCCTGGTCCAGGCTGCCACCAGCTCTCTCCTGGATGGCTGCAGTCATCTCCAGACTGGTATCCTTGTTTCCACCTTGCCTCCCTGCAATCCTCTCCACCCAGCCATCGAGGTTTTTAAAAAATGAAAATCCTATCACATCACTCCTCTGCTTAAAACCTGCCAGTGGTTTTCTATTATTCTTATAATAAAATCCAAACTCAAGACATGGTCTCCAGTTCCCGTGTGTTGTGGCCTTGCCGACTCCTCTCTCCCCCAGCTTCGCTCTACCCCAGGCCCTCCAGTCTCCTTTTAATTCCTTGCACACTCATGCCCAGCTTCTTCCTGTTTTTGTGCCCCTTGCTTTTCCTCTGCCTTGATTCCTCTGCCTTTGGACCTTGCTGTGGCTGGGACCTTGTCTTCAGGGCTCTGAAGGGGCCCTTGCTGAGATCCACATTGAAAACAGCTCCCATTTGCTCTGTCACGTTCCGTTTGATCACCCTGTTTGATTTTCTTCAGGGCATTCATCACTCTCTCATCATTCTGTATATTTGTTTCCCTGTTTACTGTCTGTTTCAAACCCCATTTGACTGTCCACACCCCCGAGGCAGACATTATTGCTGGTCCCCCTCCTGTCGCCAGTATCTCTAGCAGCCATTAGCCATCACAGTGCTATTTACATGCTGAATGCCTGGAACTCTCTGCGGGGCTGGCTCCCTCCTCTCTCTCTCTCTCTCTCTCTCTCTCTCTCTCTCTCTCATGGATTAGATCACATATCCTCAGCCTTTCTCTCTCTCTGCTAACCCTCATATGCCCTGGGCATGCTGCGGCCACATAGGACTCATAACCCACCTGAACCTGCCCCAGAGGGAATTCAGCTTACACCCACTTCCGCCCTCAAATTTCTGCTGCAACATCCTTCTCCTCCTTCAAAGTCAGTCCTAATGCCACCTCCCCCCCAAAGCTTTCTTTGATCCCTTACAAGCAGTTGTAATGCCCCTGTCCCCATTGCTCATCTGTATTTGTGTCTTTTCTTCTCCTTGCTCCTTGGGGAGAGGTCTGTGTGGAATTCATAATGCCCTCCCCATAGCTGAGGCTACTTGGGCCCGGGGGTGTGGGTGGGGACTTGGCCCCATAGGGCCCCGCTGAAGGCAGAGCTCCACAGCTGAACAGGGAGTGCTCGTAGGCAGGCACAGGGTGCCATCTGGTCCCGGTGGGAGGAACGGCTTGCCATACTGGCTGTGGGTTCAGCTGCTGGTCACCTCCGCCCGGCAGAGACAGAGCTGCCAAGGACTAAGTGATTTTGCTTCTTTCCAAGGCAGACATTTCCCTAGAAGGACAAGCCAGTCCCGATTTAGGACCCGACACCAAGCCTGCTACAGCTAGCCCCAATCAGAACGGTGATGAAGATGCATTTCGAGCTAAAAGGTTTGCTAAGCACAGGTCCAAAGGGGCTCAGTGCTGTGGCTGGGACTAGGGTCATGTGGAGGTCCTGATATGGGCACTGGCCTGGGAGCCCAGGAACTTGCTGGGGACTTGGAAATTTCTACCTTTGGAGACCTGCAGTACAGCGCAGTGAGGAAGTTGAGGAAGAAGACATTATCGTTATTTCCAATCAAATCATCCTTTCTTGGCTCCTCCAGGCTTGGCGAGGCTCTGCTCGTTTCCAGAACCTTCCGCCTAGTTGTACTCACATTACTTAAACTGGGCAGTGCTCTAAGGGGGTCTTCCCCTTTTGGGCTTGTTTTCCTACTTATTGTAAGGAACGATTTTCTCAGGGCCCCTTGCAGCCCTTCTGGGGTTGGGAGGAGAATTGATTTGTCTTATTTCCACTTACACCCCTGCATCACTCAAGTTTGTCCAATCGCTAACATCCAGTCAGAACTTCAGAGTTGCCAGTTTCTACGGATCAATGTATTTAATTAGAGGGTTTTCTTTTTTCTCTTTTATTGAATTGAGTAAGCAAATTAAATTGGGCAATTTGTTGTTAGGTCATTTAAATGCCAACTCAGTTTCATAACCTGGGCTTGTGCCACATCCAAGTCCTTCCAACTTCTTCCCGGAGCGGAAGAATCAGAAGCCAGCTGGAGGAGTGGGTATCCCTGGGATCTGTAGTACTCTTGAGGGTCTGAGTCCCAAGGGCATAGCCCGACTCTCTTTGTTGGTTTAAGAGGTCAAGCTGGGTTAGAGGGGCTTTGGGACTAGTGTTGGATGGGAGCAGTGGTGACACGATAATAATCAGAAGTTCTTAGCGTTGCCCGCGAACAAAGCCCTGCCTTGAACTTCCAGCCTCTGTTTTCCTATCTGTATGACAGGTAAGGTCTCTGGAGACCCTTCTGTTCTGGATTTTGGGGGCACTCTACTTCTGGGGAGGTGGGAACTGCCCCAGCCCCACCAGGGTACAGCTGGTCCGTCCAGTGCTGAAGGGGACAGCCTTTGGGGCCCAGGTCTTGGAGGCCCAGCGAAGTGGGGTGGGCAGGCGGCCGGGGTCGGGTGAACAGCAGCCTCTGCTTGGGTCAGCATCTTAGAGGTGCCCGCTGGCCAGGCTGCTTCGGGCTCAAGACCGCTCGCCCAGCTGCTGTTCCGCCTCCGGCCACAAAGCAGAGAGGGGGAGCTCTCGCGCCGCCAGTGGAGCGGGCCGCGGCGCTTTCCAAGCCCTTGCCAACCCTCCACATCGCGGGAACGCTTTTGCTCCACCTGGACTCCAGGGAGCGGGGGCACCCCAAGGTCTCCGGGCGAGAAGAGGCTTGGGCGCGGAGAGAAGCGCAGCCGTGGGCACAGGGCATGACAGGAGGAAGCTCTTGGACGCCTGCCCTAGGTCTCTCCATCCCCATCCCCCCAGCGGAGCCTCGCCCCTCGCCCCCTCCTCTCACTGCCCAGGTCCCTGAGCACATCTGCCAGGGACACAGTGCCACGCTGCAGAGCCATTGTTGGCACTCCCCCTTCTTGCGCGACGAAAGACAGGCGGGGTGTAGCTGTGGGACATTCCCCTCTGGGACCCGCTCTGAGAAGGGTGGGGCTGGGGCCCCTAGGCCACCTTTCTGGCTCCTGAGGCCGAAAAAGTGAGCAGGCAAGTCTGTAGATGGGCTGCCCAGAGCTGTTGAATTCAGGGAGGCAGTGACAAGATGTGACAGGCGCACAGAGACAATGGCTGGAGGGCTCGAGTAGGGGCTGGGGACAGGCATTCGGGGCATCTGGCTTGGTAAATAACATTATCAAAGTGACAACCCGAGCAGGCAAATTGGGAATGCAGACAGGGCTCCGTGACCACGCTGGCTGTCTGCCTGTGAGTCACCTCTGCCGATCGATTCATCGCGGAGCACTTGGATATGCAATGTGCTTAGAAAGAGAGGCCAAGTTGGAGCCCTGTCTCCAGACAGTGGAACTATTTGGGGTGCACCACAGTGGGCTGGGAACATTGCCTCCTCATACTGGACCCTGAAGCCATGGCCCTTGTCCTTTCCCCTCCTTGGCCCCTCTTTTGCAAGGGCTGGGACCAGTTCCCCAGTTTTCCAGTTGAAACTGACCTTTCCTAAAGCTACCCTGATCTGGGGGACTCCAGAGATCCCCCAGCCCTGCTGAATCGAGTCACCTCTTGTGGCTCCATCTCCTTGTCCCCGTTCAGTGCTTGGTGCAGAGCAGATGCCAATAAATACTTGTTGTAAGAATGAGGAAACCAGTGTATTTCTCTATTTTTAAACGTGCTTGGCTTTGTCTGTGTTTCCTACTAAACCTAGGAAATAAAAGGACAGCCCTTTAGGAAACAAGTGTGTGTCCAGTGTATACATAGCATAGCAGTGGTTTCAGGAAATAAACCAGTTCTGTGCAGATGTGGGCTGGGGGCAGGGGGGTTGGCAAACAGAGTCTGGAAAAGAGGAAATATGCCTGAGAAGGGTCCCGGGAACCTAGCTCATTTCACAGGCGCCGTCCTGCTCTTCCTTTTCAGTTCTGACCCTGTGGAACAGAAAACAGTTTTCCTTGGCCCAGAGACAAGGCAGGTGAGGCCATGACCATGGTACCCAAACGTGCTGAGAGTTAATTGTGCCCACTGCAGGACAGCTTCGACACTCTTCTCAGGAGATCCCCGTGGTGTGGGCAGGTCAGCACGCTGGTTGCCGAGGGCAAGCGACCTGGAAGCTACTCCTGAGTTCATCCTCCAGTGACAGCGGGCCCCCAAACCCGGGTTTCTGGTGGATTGTTTACCCAACTGCAGAGATAACATCACAGCCAGATGGAGTAAGCGCTGATTGGTGACATTTGAAGATTCTGAGTTGGATCTGGCTGGAACTTGGTTTTTTCCTATTTTCTTTCTTCTTTTTTTAAAACTTTTTGTTTTATATTTTCAAATGTTGCCGTGTATTGAATCATTTCTGAATGGCCTGAAAATCCCATCCGCTAGTTCGTATTTGCCTGTCATTTTAAGAGGATAGTTTTCATAGCCAGTGACCATAACTAGTTCTGTGTCATGTCCCCCCTTACATTTGGGGAGACCTAGTCCTTTGGACTAGTGGCCCTGCAAAGCCACAACTTGGAGAGGAGTGAGGGCTGTATAGGGAGCGGCCAGCTGTGAGGTGTTGCCTCACACACCTGGGTTCTGCCTGGCTTCCACTGTGGGTCTCACTGGGGCGTAGAGGGACTTGCAGGGGAGGTAAGGCTGTGGCCAGTCCTGAGTGGAGAAAGAAAGAAGGGAGGAAGGAGGGAGGGAGGAAGGGGAAAGGGAGGGAGGGAGGGAGGAAGGAAGGAGAGAGGGAGAGAGGGGGAGGGGCAGGGAGACTTCGGGGCCCCTATCCTGGTGGCTTACGGCAGGCAGCACCCAATACCCAGTGCTTAGTGTACAGCTCTGCGGGGTGGCAGGGCTCACTCCAAAGGGTGGCGCAAGTGTCACTCATGCAGTGGAGAGAATCTTGGCAGCATGCCGGTGTGCAGGCTTTACTCTTGGGGAAATGCCGCATTGTCTCCTGGGAGCCTGGCCAGCCGGCCACGATCATGTCCTCTTTGAAATGGGTCTTCACAGGCTTGGCCCGTCATCCCTCACACCCAGGTCCCAGGTGCCACCTGAAGTGGTCCTCCCCTGCCTTTTACCCCCCCTTTGGCTTCCTTTCCCTGGATCTTTCTTTCTTAGCTCTCCTCTCTCCTGTCTCCCTCCTTCCTTCTTCTGCCAGTTCCCTCTCTTTTTCTCAATCACTCGCCCTCTTTCTCCTGCTCCCCCCCCTCTCGTCTTTCTCCCTCAATAGCTCTCTTGCTGTCTTTGCACTTTCTGGCCCTTTCTCTGCCTTTCCTCTGCTCCTTCTTTCTCCTTCCCTTCCTCTTTCCCCCTTTGCCTCCCTTGCCCCCCTTCCTGGCCTCCCGCAAGGCTGCTCTCCCCTCCTTACTCTTACCCCTGTGATTCTTGCCCCTCAGGCCCTCCGCCTGCCTTTTGTCTGTGGAAAAACTTTAGCCAAAGAATAAGTTTAATCAGAGAAGTGAGAAAATGCAGAAACAAAGGAAATACTCAAAGGAGACAACATAATAATATAGTCATTAAGCATAGTCGAGGACTTTAGTTCCTTCTCAAGGGCTATAGGTCCTATTCTGAGCCACAGCCTGTGAGCTGTCTTATAGATACTGAAACCCTCGCCAGGTGGAAGAAGTTAACTGCATGATGACCAGACTGTAGCCATGACACGAGCTGCCACAATTCCTACAACTAGAATCAAGAAATGGAAACAAACCTACCCTGGAACTGAAGATTAACTGTACCTAAAACAATCAAGATGATGCTGGTCAGACCATCGGTGACCAATTTCAAGATGACTGCAGAGCTGACTGTGCTGTTTCTGCATGTAGCCCCCTCCCTCTGCCTATAAAAGCTCTTGCCCACTGATTGTCAGAGGGGGTGTCGGCCTTTGGACAGGCGTCCACCCTTACCTTCATTCCCACCCTCATTTGCCAGCGTCCAAAATAAAGCAAACTTTCCTTTCCACCAACCTTGCCTCTTTAATGGCTTTTGAGCGGCGAGCAGCTAGACCCCAGTTTTGGTTACAGTTTTTGGCGTCCAATGTGGGGCTTGAACCCATGACCCTGAGATTAAGAGTCTCATGCTCTACCAACTGAGCTAGAAAAATATACTGATTATCAATGCTTTATATGAAAAGATTTGCAATTAAAAGGGGAAAATGATGGAAGAAATGTTCACATATTGAAATATGGGGAAATCATTCTGGCTTATACATGATTTAATTTGAACTTTAGGCTAACTAAAACAGCCTGTTTGTGGCCTATTAAACATACATTATACCTTTGCTTTAACCATTAAGAAACAATACGTTCAGAGATACATTTTGACTATTATCCTCATTGTAATATGTCTACTAATTTTCAAATGTTTGTCCAGGTACTATGACAAAGTAATCAAAGAGAGAGGAAATGTTTTCATAATACAAAATATTGATGCTAAGCTTGGTGTACTCTGAGCTCTTGTCCAGCAGAAGCAGCTTGATGGGTGAGAAGGCAAACCCCCAAAGTGCTCAAGGGAGGTGATTGCCTTTTGCTCATTGTTTCCCTTTCATCCCCACTACAAGCTGAGCTGTTGGGCACTTTGCCCAAGGCATTGTGTGTTTTGTCATTGTTTCATGATGGCAGAGGCTCATAATGTTTGGTTAGCCACGTGCTGTTCCTGTTGCCTGCATCCTCTCTCCCCCAATCTCTACTGGCTCCTTCTTGGCATTCAGTACTCAGCTTAAATGTCACCAGGTTTGGCCACCTGTTCTGAAGTGGCTGTTCAGCCACTCTGTTACATCATCCCATCTTAATTTTCTGGCCAGCACTGCTTGCTTATATTGTCCTCCTTTATTTCTTCCTTTGTTCAGTCTCTCTCTCTCCTAACTAGACTGCCAGCTCTGTGAGTATGAGACCACATCCGTCTTGATCCCTTTTGTATTCCCAAGTCCTGGCACTGTGCTTGGCACCCAGCAGGGGCTCAATGAATATTTGCTGTGAAGCCCAGGGAGGCAGTGACTAACCTTGTCTGGGAGAATTAGGGAAGGTATTGAAGGATGATTAGGAGTTTTCCAGGCAGAGAAGCAGGACAGGAATTTTCTAATAAAGGGAAATATGCATTAGAGTGTTAGCATTACCAGCTCCAGCCTTGACCTTCCCTGACCAAAGGTGCTGGACTTGAACACCAAGACCTTGGAGGAGGGCTGCCTTCTTAAGCACCCTGAGACCCAGAGGTACCAATGAGGGAACTGCAGGGGCCTCCAAACAAATATAGAGCTGCCAGCAGCCCGTCTAAAGAAAGGAAATGTCCTAATGCCTCTCACCAGCTTGTCCCACAGCCTAGAAGTGTCCCACTCTACCAGAGCCAGCCCCTTTGAGGTCATCTCCATGCAGGGTCAGGATGGAGGCCCCTAAGCATGCAGCCTGGTGCATGGACCTGAACCTGCACACACACGCTATAGGCCTGGGGCTCTGGGATGCAGCAACCTTTGTTGGAGGAGCCATCCTGTGTCTGAGGGATGGGCTCTGAGCTTTGGCCCCTGGCCACCCCCCGCATCACATGTCTTTCAGTCTTTCAGTCGTTGTTTTAATTTGACATCAGGAGGGATGACCAAGTTTTTGGCAAGCCCTGAGGAAGAGGGTAAGAATTGTGATACTGCATCCTCAAAGTCCCAAGTCACTGAAATGGAAATTGACTGCCATGTCAGGAAGGAATAAGGGAGAGAAAATTGCCTTGTGAGCAATTTGGCTTGGTCATAAATATCCCCAATAATCCTTCACAGCAGCACGGCTCTCTGTCGGGTGCTGAGATCTTTCCTGTACATCAGCCCGCCAGGTCTTCTCAATGGCTTGCAAGGTAAACAGGGCCAGGACTAACTACCCAAGGAGGTATGGGCTGAACTGGGGCTGGAAGCCAGGCCTCAAGCCCCCAGTCCAGGGCACTGCCGTCTATGCCAATTTTGCATAGAGGTCCTTGCGCCGTAGTGGGGCACCTGGCTTCGGGGACCAGTAGACTGGAGACAGGGTTGTGGTGAGGAGAGGTGAGGGGAGTGGACTGCATTCTAAGGAGCCCTGAATGGCTGGCTCCTCTTTCTTTCTTCTCTTACTTTTTTTCCCCTCTTTTTGTTTGTATTGTTGTAAAATTCACATAACATGAAATTCACAATTTTAACCATTTTAAAGTGTACGACTCATTAGCATTTAGTACATTCACGATGTTATACAACCTCTACCCCTGTCTAGTTCTAGAGCATTCTGATCACCCCAAAAGTAAACTTCATATTCACGAAGCATCCAACTCTAATTCTCCTCTCCCTTCTTTTCCCTTAAAAAAAAAGAACCTTGGGCTTCCCTGGTGGTGCAGTGGTTGTGAGTCCGCCTGCTGATGCAGGGGACACGGGTTCGTGCCCCGGTCCGGGAAGATCCCACATGCCGTGGAGCGGCTGGGCCAGTGAGCCATGGCCGCTGAGCCTGCGCGTCCGGAGCTTGTGCTCCGCAGAGAGAGAGGCCACAGCAGTGAGAGGCCCGCGTACCGCAAACAAAACAAAACAAAAAATCCTTATTATTAAGACTTATTTGTGGAATTGAGGTACAGAGAGTTGAATTAAATCCACATCTCATTTCAGGGCTGGCTACTAGAATCACCTACGGGGTATGCAAGGCCCCGTTCTCCTTTTATGTTTTTTCTCCTTTATTCCATATCCTCACCTCCTTTCCCCCCTTCCATGGGCACCCACTCTAATGCATTTGAGATAAGTCTCTGAATATGTATGTGTTCTTGTAAAATATAGTGTTTTTTTGGTGTATGTGTCCTTAATTTGGGTAAATATTATTGTGCTATAAATCTTGTTCTGTTTCTTACTTGAAAAAAATCAGTACTATAATTTTGAGATCAGTCCATGTTGCACATACATCTGGTTACTTCAAACTGCTGCTTAGAATTCTATTTGGACTATCCATTCTCCTGGGGATGGAAAAATGGCCTGTCCCCAGTTCCATGCCATGCCCCAGTGGCCCTCCTTGGACATGTCCCGACAGTACCTGCATTGGGATAGGCCCCCAGATACGGGCTCAGTGGATCACAGAGTACACGTGTACTTAACGTTACTAAGCCCTGTCGGTTTGCTCTCTACAAGGGTAGGTTAAAAAAGAACAAAGTAATGCCATCTACAGCAACATGGATGGACCTAGAGATTCTCATAGTGAGTGAAGTAAGCCAGGCAGAGAAAGACAAATATCATATGATATCACTTATGTGTGGAATCTAAAAAATGATACAAATGAACTTATCGACAAAACCGAAATAGAGTTATAGATGTAGAAAATAAATTTATGGTTACCAGGGTGGGGAGTCAGAGGGGGAGGGATAAATTGGGAGTTTGGGATTAGCAGATACACACTACTATATATAAAATAGATAACTAACAAGTACCTACTATATAGCACAGGGAACTCTACTCAATACTCTGTAATGGCCTATATGGGATAAGAATCTAAAAAAGAGTGGATATATGTATATGTATAACTGATTCACTTTGCTCTACAATGGAAACCAACACAACATTGTAAATCTTTTATACCCCAATTAAAAAAAAAAAAAGGTAGAGGTCAGTTTATAGTCCCACCAGGAAGGCATGGGGGCTCGGGTTTCACCTAGTCCTTTCTGACACCTGGTATTTTCCAACTTTCTAATACTTGCCAAACTGATAGGGGCCAAGAGAATCTTATAGTCTTTTCCAATTTGCGTATATGCTTGATTACCAGTGAGTTTGGGCATCTTTTCCCAGGTTTATTGTCTACTATGTAAATTGTCTGTTTAAATGCTTTCTGTTTTTTTTTTTTAAATTTAGATTCCTGTCTCCTTTTTGAATGATCTCCTCTTGTTGGTTTGGTTTTAGACATCACGAATATATTCACCTCTCAGTCATTTATCTTTTTTTTCAATGATATCATTTTATGAATATAAATCCTTAATTTTGTTTATTCAAACCTATCAATTCATATGGCTTGAAGGGTTTATTTTCGGTCTGATCCATGTCCTCTCCAAGGCCTAAGGGTATTCTACATTTTCTTTCAATACCTTTTTGGTTTTACCTTTTATATTTAGGTTTTCTTTTTCATTAATTTTTCTTTTTGGCTGCGTTGGGTCTCTGTTGTTACTTGTGGGCTTTCTCCGGTTGTGGCGAGCAGGGGCTACTCTTCATTGCCATGCACGGGCTTCTTCTTGCTGTGGCTTGTCTTCTTGTAGAGCACAGGCTCTAGGCGCATGGGCTCAGTAGTTGTGGCTCGCGGGCTCTAGAGCGCAGGCTCAGTAGCTGTGGTGCACGGGCCTAGTTGCTCTGCAGCATGTGGGATCTTCCCGGACCAGGGCTCAAACCCGTGTCCCCTGCATTGGCAGGTGGATTCTTAACCACTGCGCCACCAGGGAAGTCCCTATATTTAGGTTATTTAATCCATCAGAAGTCATTTTTATTTGCAGTGTGAGGTGGGAATGCAGCCAGTTTTCTTTTCAGCACTATTTACTTAAAAACCCTTCTTTTGCTTATTGATTTGTGGTTCCAGCTTTAACTCTCCATTATTTTTCTTGGGGTCTGTTTTGTTTTTTCCTACACCAGTACATATTGCTTTTTAAGAAATTGCTATAACTTTGTATTATATCTTAATATCTGGTAGGACAAGTCTTTCTCTTTCCTCTTCTACACAAATTGACTTACCTCTTGCAAGGTCTTTATTCTTTCACTTTCTTCTTCTTCTCTTAATTCCCATATAAACAAGCTCACTGTATTGGCAGAATGGGAAGACCTCCTTCCTCTTGGGTCCTGAGTAGTGCTACTCCTTCATGGGAGCTAATGCTTCAACCATGACAAATTTCTTTCTAGCTTTTGTTTTATTTCAGGACCCAAAAGAAGCCCCTGAGGAAGGCAACCCCATTTTATGGATGAGGACACTGAGGCTCAGAGAGAGGTAGGGATTTCCAGACATGCACAGTGAGTTAGCCAGAAGGGTGAGACTCGAACCCATGCTTTCTGAGCCTCTGTCCTTGGCTATTATCACCACACCATGCTAACATACAGCATTCAACAACCATAGACAACTCATGCTCCAAAGCCCAAATACTTGCCACCCAGTCTCCACCCAAATGAGCAAGGTAAAGAGACAGTATGGCCAGAATTTCTTTGAAGAGGCAAAAGCTGAAGACCAATAGGCATTTCAAGGGAGGTCATCAAGCAGAGTTGGGAGGCTACGGTCAAAGCAGAGGATGGTTCGGGAGACAGTGGAAGTAGCTCTGGAGCCAGATGTGGGGACATTGCAGGGGTGGCCATGGCAACTCAGTGCTAGTGACATTGCAGTTTAATGGATCTTAACAAATCAAGTTCTCCTACACTTCAGCAGGCAAGCAGGGAGCATGGGTCAAAGGAGGGAGAAAAGGACATGGTGGCTCCTGTGACTGCAGTGAGAAAGCCAGCAGTAGGTTCTGCAGGCAGAGATGGTGCACATAGCAGGGGTTCCTTGAAGAGGGGCTGGGAATCTAAATAGGAACTCAGCCTGAGCAGCAGATCAGTGGAGTCTCACAGGACCCAGCTACTCATCAGCCCTCCTTGTCCCTGGAGGTGTGCAAGGAGTGGTTGCATGACCACAGGAAGGTGGAGGATGAACACGTGTGTTTGGGGTGGAGATCGTTCTACACCACGGGCCCACTGGTTCACAAGCACACTTGAGACTCACCTTGGGGTTGGGTTAAAAACACAGATGCCAGTTCCTACTCTGCTGATTCCACCCTTAGTCCGTGGAACCAGTAGTTTAGAGCAGTGCTTCTCAAACTATCTGGGATGGAAAGGCCAGTTTTTCAATCTCTATTTTGTCACAATCTATATTTTACAAAAGACAAAATCACACCTTTCTTTGTTGCAGCCCTGTCAAGTTGCCAAAAGAGTACCTAAACACCTACTCTTATTGTTGTACTTCCTTATCAGCCAGGACAGCTTTGCCTGGCATGACTGTAGAGGACCCATTCTTCTAGAGATCACTGCCAACCTGGAGGTTCTAGGCCACTGTGCCTCTGCTTCTGGTCAGCAAAGGCTGTCCTGCTTCTACTCCAACTTGTGAGGCTCCCCTGGGGCCAGGGCCTTTGGGCTTGGTTCACCAGCTGAGAACCCAGTTGGCTCTATGTTTGTCTTGGCTGCTCAATTTCCCACTCTGTGAAGGTAGCAGATGCCATAATTCCTTCCCAGAGCTCAAAGAGCAATGGAGCAAGATGCTTGTCTAGTCTTTCTTTCAGAGGGCCCAGGCCTTCCCATTCTGCACTGTGAGTGCTAAACAAAGCATACATTGATTTTGCGAAAACCTGGCCTTGGCCAAAGGGGTCCACTGTGGTCTCCAAAGTGGAGTTCCCAAACCAGAGGCCTAACTTCTTTGGCCGCACTCCAGAGGCTGTTGTCCAGAAGGTGGAAGAGCTTTAGGGTGGGTTTTACTGCAGAATAACAGCTGCACAAAAGCTCCTAGGGCAGGCCAAGGAAAGACTATGTTGAGGGAAATGAGCTATCTGATGTCAAAGGAATGGAATGTGCCACAGTGATCACTGAGGCTCTGTACCACTTGAATGTTCAAAAAGGGATGTTGGCTAAGATGCCTGGTGTGACTGATCTATGTTCACTTTCTCTCATGGCCACAAAGACAAATTCATTGCTTCAACACTTACTTAACATCTTCTAGCTGCTAGTCCCTGTGCTGAGCCCTGGCAAGACAGGTGAAGAATCACACGTGGTCCCAACTCTGGAGATGCATGCAGCTCACATTCCTGTGGGGAGATAGAAAGTAAACCTCCCTAATGGGGCACAATCACCAAAGCACTGACCAGGATGGGTTGTCAGCTCCAAGCGGGCAGGGATTGTCATCTGGCTTGTTTACTACTGTGTGCTCAACGCCTGGAGATTGCTCAGTATTTGTTAAATGAAAGCTTTTTAATGTTCCTAATGTGGGCACTGTGGTTGACGGACAGTTTTATCTGTCAACTTGGGCAGGCTATAGTCCCCAATTATTCAATCAAACACTAATCTAGGTGTAGCTGTGAAAGTATTTTGTAGATATGGTTCACATCTACAGTTGGTTGACTTGAAGTAAAGGAGATTACCCTTGATAATGTAGGTGGGCCTCAGCCCATCAGTTGAAAGACCTTAAGAAAAACCTGAGCTATCCATGAGAAAGAAGTTCCACCTATGGATGGCCGCATCAGCTCCTGCTTGAGAGTTTCCAGCCTGCCCTTCCTGATGGCCTGTCATATGGATTTCAGACTTGCCTAGCCAGCCCCACAATTGAGTTATAAAATGACTGCAATAAATTGAGTAAGCCAATTCCTTGCAATAAATCTACCTCTATCTCTATCTCTCTATCATCTATCTATCTATCTATCTATCTATCTATCTATCTATCTATCTATCGACCTACTTATCAATCAATCATCTATCTAAAGGATTCTACCAGAGAAACAGAATCAGTATATCTATATCTCTATTCTCTGGGACCACATTTCAACTCCACTCCAACCCTCAGGTTTCTTAGCCATTGAGCATTATTCAAGCTGGCTGTGAATTCTGCTGTCTTCCCCAGCAGTCTGTGAGTGCGCTGAGGGCAGGAACACAGTTGCCTTCCTGTGGGTAACGATGGTGCCTCATCATGGATTTGCCCTGAGTGGTCCTCCTGAATGATCTTTGGATGAATAGATGTGCAGATGCTGGGAAGCTGAGGGCAAGGTGTGCTGGTGACTTCTCCCTAGGCCAGCACATCCACCTGTGGCTTCAGTGATGAACTCTGTGCCTGTGACTGCTAATCCTCCAGCTCCAGCTAAGACCTCTCCTCCGATCACCAGACCCATACCTCTAATCACCTACTGGGCCTTGTAAGGCAACAAAGTCAATATTAGCAGCAACTGAGCCTGGTACATAGGCATCCAGACTCATGGGCCCAACTGCCCAGTTTAAATCTTTGCTCCTTCACTGACAAGGTGTGAAATTATTTAATCTACGGGACTAAGTTACCTCATTTAAAAATGAAACTCATCATCACCATCAGCAGCATCGTCATCTACCTTATAGGGTTTGAGGAAGAGTGAGGTAATATATGTAAAATGTAGAAAAAGGAGTCTGGAACACAGAATGTCCTCGACGGCACTAAAGACCTAATAGTTAATAATATCATGTTCCATTCCAATTGGTCTAAAGCAAAACTCAAGGTCTTCTCCAAGTTGTTTCCCTGTCTTGTATTCTCCACTCAGTAAATGTGTTTACCATCCATACCCCTTCCACTTCCCAATATATTATTTTTACTTTTTTTTATTTTTTTAATTAATTTTTATTGACGCATAGTTTATTTACAATGTATGTTAGTTTCTTTTTTTCCTTAAACATCTTTATTGGAGTATAATTGCTTTACAATGTTGTGTTACTTTCTGCTGTATAACAAAGTGAAAGTGAATCAGCTATATGTATACATATATCCCCATGTCCCCTCCCTCTTGTGTCTCCTCCCACCCTCCCTATCCCACCCCTCTAGGTGGTCACAAAGCACCGAGCTGATCTCCCTGGGCAATGCAGCTGCTTCTCACTAGCTATCTATTTTACATTTGGTAGTGTATATATGTCAATGCCACTCTCTCATTTCATCCCAGATTACGCTTCCCCCGTCCCGTGTGATCAAATCCATTCTCTACGTCTGCATCTTTATTCCTGTCCTGCCCCTAGGTTCTTCAGAACCACTTTTTTGTTAGATTCCATGTATATGGGTTAGCATACGGTATTTGTTTTTCTCTTTCTGACTTACTTCACTCTGTATGACAGTCTCTAAGTCCATCCACCTCACTACAAATAACTCAGTTTCGTTTCTTATTATGTCTGGGTAAAATTCCATTGTATATATGTGCCACATCTTCTTTATCCATTCATCTGTTGATGGACACTTAGGTTGCTTCCATGTCCTGGCTATTGTAAATAGAGCTGCAATGAACATTGTGGTACATGACTCTTTCTGAATTATGGTTTTCTCGGGGTAGTGGAATTGCTGGGTCATATGGTAGTTCTATTTGTAGTTTTTTAAGGAATGTCCATACTATTCTCCATAGTAGCTGTTATCAATTTACATTCCCACCAACAGTGCAAGAGGGTTCCCTTTTCTCTACACCCTCTCCAGCATTTATTGTTTGTAGATTTTTTGATGATGGTCATTCTGACAGGTGTGAGATGATATCTCATTGTAGTTTTGATTTGCATTTCTCTAATGATTAATGATGTTGAGCATTCTTTCATGTGTTTGTTGGCAATCTGTATATCTTCTTTGGAGAAATGTCTATTTAGGTCTTCTGCCCATTTTTGGATTGGGTTGTTTGTTTTTTTGATATTGAGCTGCATGAGTTGCTTGTATGTTTTGGAGATTAATCCTCTGTCAGTTGCTTCATTTGCAAATATTTTCTCCCATTCTGAGGGTTGTTCTTTCGTCTTGTTTATGGTTTCCTTTGCTGTGCAAAAGCTTTTAAGTTTCATTAGGTCCCATTTGTTTATTTTTGTTTTTATTTCCATTTCTCTAGGAGGTGGGTAAAAAAGGATCTTGCTGTGATTTATGTCATAGAGTGTTCTTCCTATGTTTTCCTCTGAGAATTTGATGGTGTCTAGCCTTACATTTAGGTCTTCAATCCATTTTGAGTTTATTTTTGTGTATGGTGTTAGGGAGTGTTCTAATTTCATTCTTTTACATGTAGCTGTCCAGTTTTCCCAGCACCACTTATTGAAGAGACTGTCTTTTCTCCATTGTATACTCTTGCCTCCTTTATCAAAGATAAGGTGACCATATGTGTGTGGGTTTATCTCTGGGCTTTCTACCCTGTTGCAATGATCTATATTTCTGTTTTTGTGCCAGGACCATACTGTTTTGATTACTGTAGCCTTGTAGTATGGTCTGAAGTCTGGGAGCCGGAATTCCTCCAGCTCCATTTTTCTTTCTCAAGACTGCTTTGGCTATTCGGGGTCTTTTGTGTTTCCATACAAATTGTGAATTTTTTGTTTCTAGTTCTGTGAAAAATGCCATTGGTAGTTTGATAGGGATTGCATTGAATCTGTTTATTGCTTTGGGGTGTATAGTCATTTTCGCAATGTTGATATTTCCAATCCAAGAACATGGTATATCTCTCCATCTGTTTATATCATCTTTAATTTCTTTCATCAGCATCTTACAGTTTTCTGCATACGGGTCTTTTGTCTCCTTAGGTAGGCTTTTTCCTTGGTATTTTACTCTTTTTGTTGCAGTGGTAAATGGGAGTGTTTCCTTAATTTCTCTTTCAGATTTTTCATCATTAGTGTATAGGCATGCAAGAGATTTCTTTGCATTAATTTTGTATCCTGCTACTTTACCAAATTCATTGATTAGCTCTAGTGGTTTTCTGGTGGCATCTTTAGGATTCTCTATGTATAGTATCATGTCATCTGCAAACAGTGACAGTTTTACTTCTTCTTTTCTGATTTGGATTCCTTTTATTTCTTTTTCTTCTCTGACTGCCATAGCTAAAACTTCCAAAACTCTGTTGAATAATAGCGGTGAGAGTGGACAACCTTGTCTTGTTCCTGATCTTAGAGGAAATGGTTTCAGTTTTTCACCGTTGAGGACGATGTTGGCTGTGGGTTTGTCATTTATGGCCTTTATTGTGTTGAGGTAGGTTCCCTCTATGCCTACTTTCTGGACAGTTTTTATCATAAATTGGTGTTGAAGTTTGTCGAAAGCTTTTTCTGCATATATTGAGATTATCCTCTGGTTTTTATCCTTCAGTTTGTTAATACAGTGTATCACATTGATTGATTTGCATATATTGAAGAATCCTTGACTTCCTGGGATAAGCCCCACTTGATAATAATGTATGGTCATTTTAATGTGCTGTTGGATTCTGTTTTCTAGTATCCCAATATATTTTTAATTGTGTCAACTGTAATTCTTAAAGATCTCCTTTTTCCATCCTTACTGGTACCATCCTGTTCCCAGCCACCACCATCTCTTGCCTGGATGACTGCATAAGCCTCCTAAATGGTCTCCCTGCCTCTGCTCTTGCCCACTTTCTCAAATTCTACTCCTAATACAGCAGCCCAGAGGAACCCTACACAGCCTGTAACTCTAGTTACAGGATAAAGAACCTTCCAGTTCTTTCCATGTCATGAAGAATAAAATCTAAACTCTTTCCCCTGGCTTCCAGGCTGTGCCTAATCTGGCTTCCGGTCACCTCTCTGCCCTCATCTTCTGCATTTCTCCCCATTCTCCACTATGTTCTGGCTACACTGACTCCTTGGCTCTTTCTCAAACACAGATGATCATCTTACTTCAAAGCCTCTATTGGTCTCCTTGGCTGAAACCTAGGTAATTCCTCCTAGTTATGCCTCAATTCATATACTATCTCTCCAAGGAAGACTTCCCTGACCTCCTACACTAGATTAAATTCTCCATTATGGGTTCTCATTGCACCCCAGATTCCACTTTCATAGCTCTTAGCCCAGATGTCATAACTTTATTGGTATGCTCATCTGATTAACATCTTTCTCTTTCACTAAAACTAAAAGCTTCATAAGGGCAGAGACTTTATCTATGTTGTTCAAATCTGCTTCCAGTAGCTAGAAGAGTATCTAGCACATAGTGGATGCTCAAAAGTTATTAAAAGCCTGAATAATTGAGGCAACTTTTGATTTGGTGTTGGGAGATGAGCAGGGTTTGTTTGTTTGTTTTTTTAACAATTTAATTTACATGAGATTGTCTTTTGGGTGTTGTAGAAAGAGGAAAAGGGATTCTAGGTGAGTAAACAACATGACCAAAGGCATGAAACCATGGAAATTGAGGGTGGGTTGAGATAAAGGTGGGGGTCTTGGAATGGCTGAAGAAGGTATATGCGGGGCAAGCTGGGAGGTGAAATTGGAGATTATAGCAGGGGCATGACATGTCAGACCTTGTGCTCCAGGCTACAGAGCTTCATTTTTGTCTGGAGGGCAAGGAGGGGCTATGGAAGGGGTAAGCTATGGGAAAGAATGCCCTAAAATGAAGACTCTGCCTCCTACATCTGGCCCCAGGCATCTCTCATTCATAATAAGCCACCTCCAAGTGCTTGGGGTGCATTTTTGCAAGCCAGGCTAAGCCCCATGGAGTCCCAACAATTCACCTTCTTTCTTATGTTACATTTTCCCAAGCTTAAGAGCCCTTTTTATTCCTTTGAGAAAAGCATGTGCTAAATCCTCAGCCCCAGATGTTCCATTAATACTCATTGTTCAAAGTTAGACAACTGGGGTCAAGGGCCACGGCTATAAGTTTGGAGAGAAACTGTTGGTGCTTCTGAGAGGGGTTAGAGTCACTATAACCTCCAGATTTCAGGGCCTGGGAAGTGGACCTATGGCCAGAGTGAGGACAGACAGAATGAGAAAGAGATGACAGAGAGAGAGACAAACAGACACAATCTGAAAGCAAGCCAGAGAGATGGTGAGAACGACAGAGACAAATGACCACGAAGGCCTAGGAACCACAGAGAAATGACACCAGTGAGAAAGGATCAGAGGCCTAGTCAGAAACACAGATGTGTGTAACTGGTGGGTTGACTTGCTCAGCTCCTGATAAACAACTTCTTCCTTTCAGTGAAAGGTATGTATGAGTTCTGGAGTTGGAAGTTAAGTGAAAAAAGAAAGAATACCAAGGGAAGCCAAGTGAAAAATAAGCTTGTTAGCTGGTTAAGAAGTTTACCAGCAAAATTTTTATATCCATTGCTTTTCTTCCTTTCAAGCCCAAACTGTGAAAAGTATGCATGAAGGTAGGTACACAGGATTCTCACCCACAGAGGGGAGCCCAAAATAACTAATGGCTGTCTGGGCACCCTGCTAAGGGTTTTGTCCCTAATCTGCCTCATAGTCTAGCTTCAGTCTTGGCATCTGGGAGGATCCTTGGAGACTCCACTCAGCCCTCCACTCATTCCCACACCTCAATCTGTGTCTTTAGGGCAGGAGAAAAGAGCCATTGCTGCAGCACTCTGGGATTTGCCTTGACACTGGTATCTGAGAGCTGGGTGGCATTCAATGCTAAATGGAAAGAAAGACTGATGTTTTCTGTTTTTTTACTGCTGTGCTGGGGAAGGGACTGTGCGGTGGCCTGTCTCTGCTTTTATTTTCAAAGTCAATTAGAAGGAAGCTTCAAGATACACGCACCCCAATGTTCATTTCAGTGCTGTTTACAATAGCCAAGACATAGAAGCAACCTGAAAGTCCATTGACAGATAAATGGATAAGGAAGATGTGGGGTGTGTGT
>NW_021703779.1:125590510-125732258 GCF_005190385.1 Monodon monoceros
GAAGCCACAACAGTGAGAGGCCCGCGTACCGCAAAAAAAAGAAAAAAGATGTGGGGTGTGTGTGTGTGTGTGTGTGTGTATATATATATATATATATATATATATATATATATATATATTATATATATATATATAATATACATATACATACATACAATGGAATATTACTCAGCCATAAAAGAGAATGAAATAATGCCTTTGCAGCAACATAGATGGACCTAGAAAATATCATACTAAGTGAAGTAAGTCAGACAGAGAAATACAAATGTCATAGGATATCACTTATATGTGGAATGTAAAATATGACACAAATTAACTTATTTATGAGACAGAAATAGACATAGAAAACAAACTTATGGTTACCAAAGGGGAAACGGAGCGGGGAGGGATAAATTAGGAGATTGGGATTAACAGGTACACACTACTATATATAAAATAGATAAACAACAAGGTCCTGCTGTAAAGCACGGGGAACTCTACTCAATATTCTGTGATATCCTATATAGGAAAGGAATCTGAAAAAGAATAGATATATGTATATTTATAGCTGAATCACTTTGCTGTACAGTAGAAACTAACACAACATTGTAAAGCAACTATACTCCAATAAACGTTTTTTTAAAAAGGAAGATTCACATACTCTGGTGATGGAGACGATGCTACCGTCCATGGTCCCCTTGTGAAGAGAACCTGCCGCAAGGCAGGGAGGACAAGGTCTGGATAGTATGGGGCAAGAACTTCATTCTGTTCTGCCACACTGCTGGCTTTGGGCAACCTCTTCCACTCTCTGGGATTCTGTATTATCTGTCCAACAAAGCAAAGGGACAGGTGATCACTGAGGGACCTTCCACTTATGACATTCTAGGAGTCTCAATGTTTTAAGACACCCAACCAAGACTCTCTTGACCATCTTGGAAATATAAGTTGAATGTTTTTACCACTGGGTAGACTCATAACAACCTGAGCAACTATACCAAAAGGGTGTGCATTGAGAGCTGGTGTTCAACATTGAATAGAGGTTGAATGTGACATGTCTTAGAACTCTGTTCTTGATTTTGATGAGCCCCAAATTTGAAGATAGAAGGTGTATTTACCAAATTTTCCAACAATACAAGGCTTGGAGAGAAGGATGTAGCCATTATTAATTGCAGCATCCTTGTCAAATTCAACAGAAGACTTTTTAAAGGGTCACATAGAAAGCCATCCTGTTTTTAAAAAATAAATTTTGTGCCCCTGATTCAAGATCTCTGGCTCAGAAGAAGCTCAAGAGAAAAAACCCTAGTAGGGTTGACCACAAAGCTCAGAAGGGGTCCAGAGTGTGATGTGGCTAGAGAATGAGCTGTCCAAAAGGAGGAGGGAGTGACTCTCCACTGAGCAGACTGGGCCCAGAGTCTCGAGCTTAGTTCTGGGCCACACACTTGAACAGGGTTGGAGACAACCTGGAGTGTGAAAAAGAAAACTAGCAGGATAGGTGAAGAGGAGAGATAAGTGAAAGGACTGTTCATCACGGAGAAGAGCAGATTCTTGCAGGGGACATGGCCACCCTCCGGAGGTCTCTAAAAGTCTGTCCTGGTGTGGAGAGAATAAGCCTGCCTGCTTATGGGCCCCAGAAGGAAATCCTAAGATGAGCCATCAGGCTGCAAGTTAGAGGAACCAGTTGGTTCCTGGAAAGGTGGAAAGCTGTTTTGTCAACATCAAAAAACAAGTGCCTTCTGTGGTCCCTGATCCCAGTAACAGATTGGACTTCTTCATGAGTACATTCTAGCTGTGAGTCTAAGGAAGTGTTCCCTGATGACTGTAGGACTAGATGTCAGGGATCCTGCAGTGGGTCCCCTGGCCATTGTGGAAGGCCAGATGAGTGAGCTGTACCCTTCAGAGGCTGAGAAGTCTTTTTCTTACACTCCTGGCCACACATTTGCTCATCATTCATTCATTCAACAACCCTTTCCTGAGAACCAAAGAAGACTCAGACCTTGTCAACAAGGAGCTTCTGGGCCAGAAGGTCTCCTGTGGAAGCAAGATGCCCCCCTGAGCTATGCATCAGCAAGAACTGTGCTGAGAGCAGAGAAACCTTTGCACAGAGGGCTGTCCCTCTGCTATATGACCCCTGTGCTGGAGATGGAGGCCGTCTGTCAGCTGGAGAGCTGGCCCAGCCTGGGATGCGACATAGAGCCCCACAGGAGCTACACTCAACACCTTGCCTGGGACTGAGCCGTGACTTTAACATCATTGGCACCATGGTGTTTGCAGCATCCCCCTCTTGCCTATCACCAGAACCATAGTGGCACTTGGTGGCATCACAGGCAGCAGAGACACCAGGGAGCCCTCCCTCAAGGAGGTGTGCCTCACCAAGGGTGAGAATGGCCAGACTGCAATGACACCAAAGCCTTGGAGATGAACTTGCCAATTAGTATGGAAAAGAATGAGGTCCCAGGGGCTTCAGCACTCTGAATCTGTCCCCTCTCTTTCAGAGCAGCAAGAATTTTGGAGGCAGCCTGGAGTTCCTCATGAAGCAGGAGAGTCACTGTGGGCCCCTGAGGGCAGAGCTGATGAGCCACAGCCCAAATCTCCACACTCCTCAGTATTTAACTGGCAAATTCATGTACCATGGCATGGAGGTGGATTTGGTTACCAGAGACGCTGTAAGAATGCACAATGTGGAGCTTGTTTGTCAGTCCCCCTCTCACAGGGCTCCCTGCTGCCTCCTTCCACTGGTCTGGGGTAGAAGCAGCCAACAGCCCCTTACCTCATAGTTTGCATACATAACCCACTGCCTTGCACACCTGGGCTAAAAGCCCAGGCTCATGTCTCTTTGGGCTGGGGGCTCCAGTTTTGCCTGGGCATACCAGGAGAGGAATTATAAGTGTTTGCTCTCCTAGGGCTACTGGCTAGCCAGGGCATCACCAAGCTTCCTTGGCATCCTTCCATCTGAGCTGACCTGTGAGGCTGGTGAACCACAGGTGAGCTTGGGTGCAAAGCTGCAGAGGCAAAACTGATTGCTCCAGGGGCTGGGCTCCCTGTATTGGGCTGCCCTGGTTGGATCAACTGCCCCTGGCTGCTCTAAGGTGATTTGGCATTTCTGCCCCTGCTGCAGAGGCCATTTATCAGCCTGATAGATATTTAATCTGCAACCAGAGCGGCAAGCACAGTGATAGCTGTAGATAGAGGCCAGGGGAGACTCACAGTCCACACGGACAGGGCTGACTTTATCATGGACACATAGATAATGAAGGGAGTTGATGATGAAGCTGCCTTTATGATCAGCATGAAAAGCCCTGATGCTCCATGGTTCTGCAGTGCACTGTATGCATTTCAACAAGGAGACAGGCAGCAAGTAAGCAGGCAAAGAGGCTGGGCAGGGAGAGGTTCCCCCCTCTGAACGTAGTAAGCAGGGCTACACCCTCCATTCTTACTACTGCCATTGCTGCCACCACCACTGCTGCCAGGGCCTTCTCTGGGCTCCCTCCACCCCCACAGCACATGCCAGGGTTTCCAGGGTCTTCCTAAAAGACTCCGAATCTCCTGTGGAGGAAGGAAGAGAGAATGGCCACTGATGAAGGTTCAGAGGATGTAACTGATTGTTCTTGGGATTAGTTGAGGCAAAACAAACTGGGCAGGGGGTTGGATCACAGGGCCAATCAGGTTCTGCCTTTCACAGCAGGTGTGTGGGAAATAGGCTTACGGTTGCTTCTGGAAGACCAGAGTTCTCCTTACATAGGACACCTGTTTAGTTTCAAAAGCTAGCTGAGAGGGGCAACTGCCTGCAGAAAAAGACCACCGCAGGATATTTATGATGATCTCCAATGTTTTTTTTTCCTTTTGCACTGCCACGAGACAAGAGGAAATAAAAGGGGTCAAGGAGCCATGGTAGATACCTCCTGGGTGAACAGGGCTCTCGGGGAGGCCAAACAGTTACCCCCCAAGTTATCCAACCAGCCACCACAAGTCTGTCCAGCTGAACTGAGACAAAATGTTGGCTGGTTGCCTGGGAATAGAACTTGATGAAAAACGTCTGGAAGGCCTCGAGCCTACCAGAGGCAATGCTGCAGGACTTTCTCTTCAAGCCTGGCTGTATCATTTGCTTTGTGGATAGTGGCGGGAGGTTGGTGACTAGGGACCTACCTTTCTTCAGCTGCACGCATTTAGAAACTTGTATCTCTTTTTAGAAACATTGAGTCTAATAAATATGTATACTTATCTATTTAAATCAGTAATACTGCTTCTGGGCTAACTGACTTTCAAATGTCAGTCCAACCTTGCAATACTCTTATTATGTTTTGTGATAATAAAGTATTATGGATAAATGGAAACACAGGCTACATTTTCTTTGATCCAGTTAGTGACGTTTGTGAGAAGCCAAGCTGTAAGACCATGAGGCAGTAATCTCAGTGCCACTATTCCCTCAAAGTTTATTTAAATTGGAACGAAGTGCAGGGCAATGGTCAACTGTTTCTGATATGCTTATCTCGTAAATTTAAGTCTTGACGGGGAGGGTCAAGAGCTTGGTGCGAAGCCTCTCTTACAGGGCTGGCTGCTCAGCAGGCCCTTGGAGATGCTTGTGAAATAAATAGGTGAATGAATGCCCAGCTCCTTATCCCCAACCCTCTTCTTTCCTAGGAAGTTTGACTGTTTCTCTCAAAATTTTCATTCTCATCTGCCAGCTTGTCCACAATAGTGTGGGAGTCGTGAGAATAAAGCTGGCTGAGATCCAGGATAATCTAAACTCGGTGTGTAGGTCAGCATTTTACTCTTCTTACAACTTTTCCTTTTTTTTGAGTTGTATTCTTATTGGAGTTTCTGCTCCTTCTTTCAGATTCCAGGTTTTTTAAGCCCTTTACCCTCAGATTTGTACTGTGCTTGCAATTGGTGGAGTCCTTAGGCTTCTGGCTTCGGCCCTCCTTGATTTCACAGGCTTCCATTTCAGCTTGGCTAGCAAGGCCAGCTCTGCCTGAGATTTCATACCTGGATGAGCAGCAGCTGGCTTTGTCCCCTGCTCATCTCCCAACAGCCACGCTCTACTCTGTAGGCTCACAGACACCCTGTGCTTGGGTCCCATCTTGGACGCAGAGGGCCTTCAACTGAAGGAATTCCAGGCATCTGGTGTCTGGCCCCAGTTTATCTCCCACTGACACTTCCCACACACTCCGCCTACAGGGGCCAACCCCAAGGGCAGCTTGTGTCTTCCAACCTTTTTGCCTTTGCAACTGCCTTTTCTTCTCCCTAGACTGCCCTCTTCAAAATGTATTAACAGAGTTTCCATTTTCAAATCTCAATTCAAATAACAACCTCTTCCTGCAGCCTTCCCTACTCCTTAATGGATTCCAAGAATCTTTAAGTTGGAAGAAGGCTGTGAACTTCTCTAATCCAATACCCCATTACACAGACAGGAAAACTGCAGCCCAGGGAGGGTCAGGGCACGCCAAACACCACAGAGCACATCAGAAGCACAGCAGGGACTCAAATGACACTCTCCTGACATTTTCATTGCCTCGTTCTGCTCCCTCTTCCGCACCAGGTTGCCAGTTGTCCCTAAGCAGTAGAAATAAAGCAAACACCTATAAAGCCTCACTGCTCAGAAAGATTAGGGGAAATATTGGAAGAAAACATTTCAAAATATTAATCGTGGCGATCTTCAGGTGGGTGGAATGTAGATGACATTTTCTGCATCTTTCTCTTACTTGAAATGTTTCAAATGTTCTTTAATGAGCATATACTGCTGGTAAAATGGAGAAAGTCAATACATATGCAAAAAATGAAAGAGGAATACGAATAGGAGGAGGAAGTTTGGGGGAGTGTGGGTGTGGGAAAATTTTGGAGAGCCCAGTGCTTCTTTAACAGACCTTACACATCCCTCATGGGTGGAGGAAGCAAGCCAGCTCTCCTTTAGATTAAGAAACACACAGCTCTCACGTCAATCCCAGCCCCAGCTGTGTCCCAGGGCAGAGGCCGCCTGTCCCAGAATTACTGATCTCCTGACCCATATCTGCAGTGGTGACTTCATGCTTCATCTTTATGGATTTTTTGGGTTACTGGGCACCCTTGCAAATACTGAGCTATCATCTATTCAGTGCCAGGTTCTAGGGTGTGGGCTATGGGATGAGTGTGATAGAAACAGGAATCAGATGCCATTGCTGGCCTGGAGGGACTCTCAGTTAAGTGAAGGAGACAGATGTACACACACAAATGAGGCAAAAGCGGGATGGAGGGGGCTCAGCAATCCCACCCAGATGCCTGGGGGATGACATCAAGCCTGCCCATGCAACACAGCTGTCTTCATGGAATGACATCGCAGCAGCTGCTTTCATGGCTGCAGGAATCGGCTTAGCTCCTGCCTGCTGAGCTTGGCATGACCAGGGTGGATCCTCACAGGCATACGTCGCCCCCTTCAGAAGAGGCCTGAGCTCTGGGACTGAGACCTCATCTCCACAGTCTTCTACCTACATCATCAGGGGTGAAGAGGGCCCATGTCTGGATCCGGTAGGGGTTCTTTGAACAGCCTCCCTGCAAAATGCTGAAGTACGCAAGCTGAGTGGCCCCTCGAGCAGTGCACTGGGCCTGGCACAGTGGGCCTTTGCCCTGCTTTAGCTCTTGGTTTTGTCTCCTTCTCTCACAGCGCACCCACTCCACCTCCAGCTCTCTGCTCCTATGGGCAGGACTGTCACAAAGCTGCATCCACTTGGCTTTCCTCCCTTCCTCTTTCTTCTTGCTGCCAGGGAGGCCTTTACAGCCCTACCACCAACCTCCCCACTGCCAGGAGTGAGGCCCTTTACCAGCCTGGCAAGCATTGCAGAAGAACCCGTGTTCTGCTTCTGAAAGCCAGGGCATAGCGGGTCCTCAAAACTGTCTTTCTGGAGTCCCCTGGTGGTCCAGTGGTTAGGACTCTGCGCTTTCATTGCAGGGGGCACGGGTTCGATCCCTGGTCAGGGAACTAAGATCCCATAAGCAGCACGCAGCCCAAAACGAAAAAAAAACAAAAGAAAACCCTGCCTTTCCCTGCTCGTGGCTAGGTGGGGGGAGGTGCACAGTACAGGAACATTGGAAAGTAGGACTGCCAGGACAGTAGCTCTGGGCCACCAGGAAGTGGAGCTGGAGGGAGGCTGGCCACAGTGGGATCTCATGCACTGTTAGAACCATCCCAACCCACTGGGCTGTTTCTCAGAGCAAACTGAGTTTTCCCAGTGTGAATGGACTCTGTGCTGGACGAGCAAAGGGAGTGGGGAAACCAGGAATCTACGCCAGGGGCTGGAGACTTCAGAGGACATGGCATTGGATTGGGCTCAAAACTTTCTGGGTCAGTGAGGATTGGAGCTGGCCCTTGCAAAGTGCCCGGGCCTTCCACAGAGAGCAAAAGGGCTGTGTAAGTAAAGGTCTCTGGGGACAAGATCTTCAGTGTATCTGGCATGTCAGGTGTGGTGTAGGAGGAGCACCCAAAGGGCCCGGGATAGTTCAGGTCCCATTGGGTTGAGATTTGCAGCTTCCATGATATGCTTGTGGGCAAGGCTGGGCTGTTCCACATGCCACTACCCCTCAAGTCACTGTGGCCCAAGGACGCAGGGTGTGGCAAAAGAGGGGCCACCCTTATGCATCCCTCCTGGACATCATCTTCATTTTCTGCTATCTTTGTGAGTGATGATGAGCCCTGATGGTTTCATTCGAGTTACATGAGTTTATCAGTTGCAGGGCATGAAAGACAATATTTACTGTGCTGGCGCTGAGCCAGAGTGGTGGGTGTGTGTTTCCTGCCACTGGAAGTATGTCTTCCATTTGGTTTTGGGTTAATTGTGGCCCCTGCAGACATGCAGACAGAGCCAACTTGCACACCTGACAGTCGGAGCCTTTCTTCCACACGTCACCCATGCACACACCCACCATCCTCAGCTTCCTGAGGGTCCTCAGAGGCCTCAGGTGGGCTGGGAGATATGGAAATAGGAAGCAGGGCTTCCTGCAGTCAGTGCTCTAAAACAACATGCTATTGCTTTTAGAGGGATAGGAGGTGGGAGGAAGAGGGAGAGAAAGAGAAATTACTTGTTTTTCACTAGGAAAGGGGCTTAGGAATCATATTTTCAGTCAGTGCTTCTGTTATGGGCTGAATTGTGTATCCCTAAGATTCATATGTCGAAGTCTTTATCTCCAGTATCTCAGAATGTGACTATGTTTGAAGATAGGGTCTTAAAAGAGGCAATAAAATTAAAATGGGGTCATTAAGGTAAGCCATAATCCAATAGGACTTGTATCTTTATGAGAAGAGGACATTAATACAGACATATACAGAGGGAAGACCATGAGAGGACCCTGGGCCATCTACAAGCCCAAGGAGAGAGGCCTGGAACAGAACCTGCCCTCTCAACCCTCAGAAGCAACCAAGTGCCCACACCTTGATCTTGGACTTTTCCAGCCTTAATGACCCCAATGCATTGCTGTTGTTTAAGACCCCCAGTCTGTGGGACTCTGTTTCAGCAGCCTGAGTAAACTGATACAGTCTTCTTTAATGCTAGGAAGTCTAAACATCACAGGACAGCTGGTTAAACTGCAGATTCATGGGCTTATGCTCAGATACTGTGACTTAGTAAGCCTGGGATTGGGGCCCCCTGGTTATGCTTGCTCAAGAAGCTCCGCAGGGCACTCTGAAGCATATTGTCCTTGGGCCACACTTTGAGAAATTGGGACTAAGATATTGGACTTGGACTCAAAAGTACTCAGTTTGAATCTCAGCCCCCAAACTTAGTCATCTTGTGACCTTGGCCAAGTGAGGTTGCTTTCTGGGCCTCAGTTTCCTGCCCTGTAGAATGGGGTTAACACTTCCTTTCATACCTAGCCCATAGGATGCTGATGAACATGTATGTGAAGAGAAAAGCTCTGGTTTTCTGTCAGGAATGGTGTCTTAGTCGGGACTGCCTTAACAAAATCCCATAGACTGGGTGACTTAAACAACAGATATTTATTTCTCACAGTTCTGGAAGCTAGAAGTCTGATATTAAGGTGCCAGTATGATCGGCTTCTGGTGAAGACTCTCTTCCTGGCTTGTAGATGACCAACTGACCAGCTTTTCACTATGTCCTCACATGGGGGAGAGAGAGAAAGAGAGAGAGAGAGAGAAGGAGAGAGGAAGAAGAAGAAGAAGAAGAGGAGGAGGAGGAGGAGGGAAGGGCATGAGCACTCTCTGGTGTGTCTCCTTGCAAGCGCACTAATGCCATCATGAGGGCCCCACCCTCAGAACCTCATCTAAACCTAATTTTTTTCCAAAGACCTCATCTACAAATACCATCATATTGTGGGGTTATGGATTCAACATATGACTTTTGGGGGACACATATTTCAGTCCATTCCAATAGTACCCATGAGCTTGCAAGTCCAACTTAGACCCTATATGTGATTCCCCAGATCTCTGAGACTCAGGGTTTGCCTTTCAAGTGACTGCACCATGAAATCAACCTTGAGTCCTTGCTCCTTCTTTGATTCTTCCTTAAGATTACTCACCCTTCCTGAGCAGAGGGGCTTCTGTGGCTTGGTTGCCCCAGAATGGAGGATATGGAGATAGGGGTGGGTGAGTAGCTGGTGGGCCATCAGACAGGCCATACTAGTAAAACTTTTCTATATGCAACTCAAAGGTGCTGGGGCTTCCTTAGGTGATACCTGATCTGGCACCAGGCCTTTCTGGAGGGCTGTCTCAGCATATTGCTCAGACATCAAAAGGTATAAATCCAAAAGCAAAAATACATTGACAGTTAATATGGCATTTCACTGAAGACTTCAAGGAGAGGCCAGGGAGCTATTATATATCATAAAGGAACATTTATTAAATACCCTCTTTAAACATGTTGGCTCTTTTCTGAAAATTAATCTTTTATGGTGGCTGCCTCATTCCTTTTTTCTCTCCCCCAACCCTGTGCTCCTCAGCCTTTCTAGCCTCTCAATCCATGTTCCAGCTCAAGCTTTGGCAGAGCATTTTCTCAGTCAGAGACTATTGCATGTCTGGGAAAATCTAATGTCCCTGTCTGCCAGCCTTTCTTCGTGGGCTATACTCCCCACCTCCTAATCACAGGCCCAGTTGGCTCTGGGTATGCTGTGTGAGCACAGAGCCCTTAACCATGGTCTTTTTCATAGTGGAGGCTGTTTCCATGCCTTAGTTCCTGCAGGCCAGGTCCCTGTCTCAAGCCCACTCCTTCCCAGCTTCTGCTTTTGCTACACATCAACCATGTATACAGTCCAGCACCCTCCCATCTCAAAGTTCATGGGGCAACATTGTTGGAAGGTTCTCAGTCAGGAGTAATTTAGACCAGCTTTTCATTTTACAGATGGGAGGATTTGGGTCCAGGAATAGGAAGGATCTTACCCAAGGCCCCACAACAAGGTAAGCAGAGGATCACTACAAAGGTGGTGACAAATACCAGTTGGGCTTTCACAGTCAGTTCAGAGGCCTGAAGTTGCTGGGCAGGAGCACCCTGGGTCTGCAGGGAGCTGGAAGCTGATAGATCTGAAGCACCCGCTGGAAGCAGAGCTATATCTTCCAATGTTTAATCAGGTCTGGCCCCTCCTGATCCACCAGGTTGCCAATGGTCCTGGATAATTGGCATTCATTCTGGCAAATGAATCTCACCTCCCCTCACCATCCTTGCATCCCGTGTTACCCCTCACACCATCTCTGGTGTTCACCTAATTCTGTCTAACTCCTTCCCTCTGCCTAACTCTGGCTGTCTTTCTGTCCTATGCTGTGAGGTGAAGTGAAATCTGAGCCTGAAGGCAGGAAGAGAAGGACATGGCGGGGAGGTTTCTATTGCTGAGGTGGCAGGAGAATGAAAGGGGTTTGTTCTGCTGGGAATGTGGGCTTGGCAAGGGAATTGTGGTTTCCTGCTTCAAAGCCATTCTCTGACTCTTGGTTTCTCTCTTGGAAAGGCCTGGCAGCACTGTGGGGTGGAAAAAAGCATGGTGTTGGGAGTCTGGAAAGCTGGATTCAGATCCTGACTTGGCTTCCTCCTCTGAATGTGGCCTTGGGCATGGCCCAGACTCTCCCTGGGCCTCCTTCCTGTCTTCCTGGTGGGGCAAGTCACAGCCCCTGCACAGACTGGAGGTGGCAAGCAATAAGAGGTGGGAGGTGCAGCATTCAGCCCTGTGCTTTGCATACAAAGGTCCTGCCTGTGTGGGCACTGGCTGCCAATCTCCCAGGCTAGGCTCTTCCAGACTGTAGTCAGAAAATATGATAAGGGGGGCCTCAGGCCTTTCTGCCTGGAAGAGATCGTGGGAAGATGTTGCCCAGTTGGTGAATTTCTAGCACCATGACATTGAAATGGCATTGGTAAGGCAGAAATAGACAGACATCCTGGGGATGGATCTTCAGGAGAATCAGGAACCAAGGTTAGTGTGCCTGTGGGTAGAGGTATCTCTGTCTCTTGACTCCCCATTCCACTTATCTTCTTGCTTTCAGGTGGACTTCTTTAACACTTGGGGGAGGAGAGGGACTGTCACAGCAGGCATCTCACTCTCTACATGTACAGATGTGTAGCAGCAGACCTGGCAGAAGACCTCTGAGAGTGTTCCCAGCCAGAGCATCCTTGTTAAAGCCACTGTCACCTCCCCCTCTGTAACTGGTCTTCCTGTGTTATGGACTGCATGTTTGTATCCTCCCAAAATTCTTTTGTTGAAGCCTTTATCCCAAATGTGATGGCATTAGGAGGTGGGGTCTTTGGGAGGTGATTAGGTCATGAGGATGGAGCCTCATGATGAGATTAGTGCTTTTATAAGAAGAGACATGACAGAGCTTGCTTCCTCTCTCTCTGCTCTCCACCATATGTGGGCACAGAAAGAAGATTGCCATATGCAAAACCAGGAAGAGGGCTTTCACCAAGAACCCAACCGTGCTGGCACCCTGATATCAGACTTTCAATCTCCAGAACTGTGAGGAATAAATCTTCTGTTTAAGCCACTCAGTCTATTGTATTTTGTTACAGCAGCCTGAGCAGACTAATACACTCTTGGCTTGCCTCCCAACCTGTTCTTTGCTCAGCAGCTAGAGTGACTTTTTAACCACTTTACTGAAGTATAATTGATGTACAGAAAACTGTATGTATTCAACATATACAATTTAATGATTTTGGAGTTAAGTATACAGTGTGAAACCATCACCACAATCTATACCATAAACACATCCGTCACCTCCAAAAGTTTCCCTTTGCCCTATCTATCTATCTATCTATCTATCTATCTATCTATCTATCTACCAGCTACCTACCTACCTATTTTGATAAGAACACTTAAAATAAGATCTACTTTCTTAGCAAATTATTAGGTATACAGTACAGTATTATAAGCTACAGGCACCATGCTGTACAGTAGGCCTCTAGGGCTTATTCGTCCTGTTTAACTGAAACTTAGTATCCTTTGACTAATAACTCCCTGTTTTCCACTTCCCTGAGCCCCTGGAAACCATCATTCTACTCTCTGCTTCTATGAGTTTGACTATTTTATTCCTCATATAAGTCATATCACGTAGTATTTGTCCTTCTGTGTCTGGCTCATTTCACTTAGTATAATGTCCTCCAGGTTCATCCATGTTGTTGCAGAAGACAAGATTTCTTTCTTTTTTTTGAGACTGAATAATATCCCATTGTGCATATATTTATATACACCACATTTTCTTTATCCATTCATCTGTCATGTCAGTGGACATTGAGGTTGCTCTACATCTTGGCTGTTGTGAATAATGCTGCAGTCTATGTGGGAGTGCAGGTATCTCTTCAAGACCCTGATTTAATTCTTTTGGATATATACCCAGAAGTGAGATTTCTGGATCACATGGAAGTTCTAGTTTTAGTTTTATGAGTGATCTCCATGCTGTTTTCTACAGTGGCTGCACCAATTTATATTCTCACTAACAGTGCACATCTTCATCAATACTTGTTTCTCTACATCCCATCCCTACCAGCACTTATTTAACTTTTGTTTTTTTGATAATGGACATTTTAGTAGGCGTGAGGTGATATCTCATTGTGGTTTTGATTTCCCTGATGATTAGTGATGTTGAGCACCTTTTCATGTACCCATTGGGTATTTTAATGTTTTATTTGGAGAATAAATGAATTCAGGAAAGCTGCATGATACAAAGTACAAAAGTCAGTTATGTTTCTATACACTGACAATGATCTATCGAAAGAGGAAATCAACAAAGCAATCCCATTTACATTAACATCAAAAAGAATAAAATACTTAGGAATAAGCTTAAGCAAAGAGGCGAAAGACTTGTACACCCCATACTACAAAGCATTGATTAAAGAATTTTAAAAGACACAAATAAATGGAAAGATGTCCCATATTTATTAATTGGAAGAATTAATATTGTTAAAATATCCATACTACGCACAGTGATTTACAGATTCAATGCAGTCTTTACCAAAACCTCAATGGCATTTTGCATAGAAATAGAAAAAAATCATAAAATTCATATACAGCCACAAAAGACCCCGAATAGCCAAAGCAATTCTGAGCAAGAAGAACAAAGCTGGAGGCATCACACTTCCTGATTTCAAAATATATTACAAACCTACTGTCATCAAAACAGTGTGGTACTGGCACAAAAACAGGTATATAGATCAATGGAATAGAACAGAGAGCCCAGAAATAAACCTTCACATATACAGTCAAGTGGTTTTTGACAAGCATGCCAAAAAATACACAATGGGGAAATGCTACTGGGACAGATGGATTTCCACACACAAATAATGAAATTGGACCCTAATCTTACATCATATACAAATATCATCTCACAATGGATTAAAGACCTGAAAGTGTAAAACTCTTAGAAGAAAACATAGGGAGAAATCTTCTTGATATAGGCCTTGGGAATGATTTCTTGGATATGACATCAAAAACAAGGCAGCAAAAGCAAAAATAGACAAGTGGGACTACATCAAACGAAAAAGCTGCTGCACCACAAAGGAAACAATCAACAAAATGAAAAGACAACTACACATGGGAGAAAATATTTGCAAACTACATATCTAATATTGAGTGATTTTAAAATGCAAATTAGCTCTCTATCCTGCTAAAATCTCCCATGGTTACCTATTGCAGAGAATAAAACTCACCCTTCTTATCGACCTCCAAGGCTCCAAGTTACCTGGCTCTACCTACCACTCCAACCTCATCTGGTACTACTCTTGCCTCATTCCCCATATGCCAACCCCATGGGATTTCTTTCCTCCTTTTCCTTAAATAGACCAAGCTCAGTCTCTCTTTAGAGCTTTAGTATTTACTTTTTCATTTGCTTGAAAAGCTCTACCTCTCAGATCATTATGTGACTGACTCCTTCTAGTTAATCACTTTCAACTCAAATGTTATTTCCTCACAGAGGCCTTCTCCGAACCAGCCAAACTAATGCAGCTACAGGGCTATAAACACGTTGTCCCGAGTCTTCTTCCTTAGGGCACTTATCAATCTCTGCATTCTCTCTGTATGTGTGTTTGTTTACTTGCTTTTTGTGCATCTCTTCCGCTTGAATGTAAGCTCCACAGGGCCAAGACATTGTCTCCCTTGACCTTCACTGTATGTCCAGTGTCTGATACTCAGCAGGCACTAGGAAATGTTTGGGGAGTGAATGAATGAATGAATGAGCAAGTGATGTGTAGAAGTTATTCAAGGAAAGGGAAAGGTGAGGAAGGCAACCTTATATAATCCCCTAGGCAGAGTTAGACACCCTGGTCTTTTAGCCCTCATGCTTTGATCACAATGTGTGATAATGTACTTGCTATATGGCCACCTCCCCACCAAAGATGCTAAACCCCATGAGGGCCAAGATCATTTCTGTCTTATTCACCACTGTATGATTTGTGTCTCAGTATACCTGGTACAAAAGGAGGTCCTCGATAATTTTTTGTTCGTTGGTTGAATCTATCCTCTTCAATTGATGGAGCATAGATGGAATGAAACCCGACAGAACTATCTTTTACAAATGAGAAAAATGAGACCCAGAGAGACTTGTCCACTGTCATACCCAAGTCAGTCCAGAATGTAGGTGTTAGCAGCAGGACTATTTTCCTGTAAGTGATTTAAAAGTTAGCTCAAGTGAGATGGCTTTTCAGAGCTGAGTAACTAAGCAAACAGAAGGCCAATCTATTATTTTTGCTTGGAGATGAAGGGAATCTAATTACAGAGGCAAAGGGCATACTCGATGAAATACCACATCATCCAGGGCAGGACTAACCTGGCAAGATACAGGAATAGAGCAGCTACGCTGAGCCCTGGAGTGCAACTGCCCACCCTAATAAGATCCAGACTATCTTTCCACTCTTCCAGTGCCTCCTCTTCCCAGAAACACCAGCCAGATGCCCTCATCCTATAGAAGGTATTGCCCCAAGCATTTGATGTGGCGGTCACTGGCAAGGTCAATGTTTGCTTAGGCCAGGCTTGCAGAGGTCTTAAGATCTTAAGAAGACAGGCTTTAGAGTCATACAGATTTAGATCTGAATCCTGTATTTTCTACTTACAAAAATTGACCATGGTCAAGTGATTCACCTCTCTGAACCTCAGTTTCCTCCTCTCTAATTTGGGTATAGTAAGAATAAGATCTATTATGCAGGGCTTTGTGAGAATTAGATGAGAAAATGTGAGTACTTATGCCACTCTGGGTTCATGTTCTTGGATCTTTAGATGTCTGCCCACTTTGCAGTCAAGTGACTTCTTATGATCTTTAAGGATAGAACTGTTGTGTTTAAATCTCTTGGTGTCTCATTTGCTCCCAGAACAAAGCTGAGCATAGAGTGGGTACCAGTGCAGGCTGCCACCTGTCTGGGATCGAAGACTCAATGAGGATAGGAAGAGCTGTTGCCAACAAGCTGGCACACTTTGTTTTTCACATGTGTGCAGTTGAAGTAGGGGATACCATGCCTAACTCTAAGGAAACAGGCAGACCAAACTTCTGAGGGGACAGGCAAGCAGGATGGCTTGTTTTCAGGTTACCCCATGGCAGTTACAGTACGTGAAGGCAACTCCAATACAGCAGAGTTGTATTCTGGGACGAACAGTGCTTTCCAGAATAGATTCACTGGTAGGTACATGCAGTTACTAAGCACTACCTCTGCCCCAGTCTGTCACTTCTTGACCTAGGCTACTAGATACCAAACTAATAGGAATGGAGATGGGCCAGGAAGCCATGGCTCCTGTGTTCTTAGCTACAGGAAGCAAGTCCTTGGCTTGGAGATCTGAAACACAGGCAAGGGAAGAGACAAGATTGAGGTTGTGGAGAAAGGATTGGTCTAGAGCACTGTTGGATTAAAGATCTTGCCTAGAAAGGAGCCAGAAGCAAAGCCTGCTCCTTGGCTGCAGCCTGAGCTACAAACTACCACCCAACCAACTCGGAATCACTCAAAAAGCAAGACCGTGATAGATTCAAAAGCTGCTTTTTTATTGCCTGAAATGGAGGCAGGGCTGACTTTGGAGAAGATGCTTATTTAGTTGGAAGTATCACTGTGAGCAGCTGTACTGATTATGTCCATAGTAAATATTGATATATGGTAAATCCCAAACCAGCACCTATATTTGTACAGCCTCCCCATCTATCACAAGCCCCAGCCATGCTTGTGATGAAATGCAGAGTACATCATTCATTGGAACCCATTAAATTGGAGAGAAGATAGTCATCAAATATGGTGAGGTCTAATAAATGAATTTAAATTTGGTGTCTAGCAATACTTTATTCCATTGCTTATCATTTCTCTCTTGTGTCTTCAATCTCTCTTGAATTTTTATTCCTGCCCAATGACTGTCCCAATCTTTTCCTTCTCTTTATCAACAAACTTTTTTAAAAAAGTAGTCTGTTCTCACTCCTTCTTGAAGCCACAGCAATAAAGTTACCACCACCAACACCACTCTACATAATAGTTCTTTCACAAACATTGAAGTGACCAAATCCAGAGGTCTCTTCAATCTTTACTGATCTTGAATTCTTGGTCACCAGGTCACTTTCTCAGGTTTTCTCTTCTGGTGTCAATGGCATCACACTATTCATCTAGATTGTCTTTGCTCTCTTCTTCACTTATTCTTCCTCCTCTTAGGTGTTGGTGTTCCCCAGAGGTCTTCCATAGGTCCTCTTCTCATTCTACAGTCTCTCTAGGAAAGAGCATGTTTATCTACATATTGATGACTTCCCACCTTTATATTTAGGCTCTTGAATGTGAGACCCTAGGTGGTCTCATTCATGTCCATGGCTTCATTTATCATCTATATGCAGAAGACACACAAGCTTATCTTTAACTCACAACTTTCTTCTGAACTCAGACCTATATGTCTGGACTGTCTACTCTACACCTTAACTTGGATATCCAACAGGCACCTTAAATCACACTTGTCCAAAACTGATCTCCTGCCCTCTTTCAGTGTCCCAATCTTAGTGAAAGCTGTATCAGCCACTCACTTGGCCAAACTAAAATGTGGGTGTCATCCTTTACCTCTCCCTTTGCTTCATGCCTCCTCCCATACCCTGCTACTTAACATCATTGCTCTTAAGATAAAGACAAAAATATTTAGTATGGCCTACAAAGCCTTATACATCCTGGCTCCTAGCTATTTTTTCCACCATATTTGGCACCATATTCACCCATGATCATGCTGCTTAAAATGCAATGAGCTTATTTCTGTTCCTTGAACACACCATGCTTTCTTCTACCTAAGGCTTTTACACTGACTGATGCTTAGATCTTCAACTACTTAATCCCTCCTCATTCCTTAGATCGCAGATAAAGGGTAACTTCCTCAGGGAGCCCTTCTTGGACCTTAGTCACCCTTAGACCATGCCTTTCTCCTTTAGAGAAACTAAAAAAATTAATAGACTTTATTTTTTAGAAAGGTTTTTGATTCATTGAAATATTGAACAGATAGTACAGAGAGTACCCATATACCTCTCCACCCTTCACAGTTTCCCCTATTATTAACATACTACATTAGTGTGGAACATTTGTTATAACAGTGAGAGTTATAATATTGACACCTTATTAACTAAAGTCTGTAGTTTATTCAGATTTCCTTAGTTGTTACTTATTGCCCTTTTTGTATTCCAGGATACCACAACATATTTAGTTGTCTAAATATATGTCTCTGTAGGCTTCTCCTGACTGTGACAATTTCTCAGACTGTCCTTGTTTTTGATGACTTTGAAAGTTTTGAGAACTGTTCAGGTATTTTGTACAATACCCCTCTATTGGGATTTGTCTGATGTTTTTCTCATGATTAGACTGGGGTTATGTTTTCTGGGGGGAGCAGAATCACAGAAGTAAAGTGAATTTTTAATCACACAATATCAAAGCAACATACTACCTACATCACTTATGATGGTTGAAGTTGACCTTGATCACCTGGCTGAAGTAGTTTGTCAGGTTTCCCCACTGTGAAATTACGCTTTTCCCCCTTTTCCACACTGTACTCTTTATAAAGAAGTTACTATGTGCAGTGCACACTTAAAGAGTAGGTGTTTAGCTTCCCTTCCTTTAGGGTAGAGTATCTACATAATTTATTAGGAATTATTCTGTGTGAGAGGCTGTCTCTTCTCCCCCATTTACTAACTTATTCAATCATTTATTTATATCACTATATGAATATTTACTTTACACTTTGGGTTATATTCCAATGCCACTATAATTATTTTGTCTTTCAGTTGGCTCCTTTGTGTCACTTTGACATACTCCCATCATAGAGAGATTTTGTTTTGTTTTGTTTTTAGCACTTCTTTACTTTCTAGTGCTACAAGTTTCTTGGCTTATCTTGTATATTTTCTGCCCCTGCCCTAGAATCAGCCATTTCTCCAAGGAGACCTGGTTCCCATTATTGGAGAAAGAAATTAGAAACCAAGATTTAGGTGCTAGGTGTGCTTTCTGTAGAGCACTTTTATTAGTTGCAAGTTTACATCTACTTGTGTGATTATCTAATAAATGTTTTTCTCATCCACAGGGTGTTCCAGTAAGGTGGGGACCATGTAGGCTTTTGTTCTTATTGTGTCCCTAGTGCCAAGCACAGGCTCTGCTACATAATAAGCATTTAATTGTTTCTAGATTAAAAGCAGTGTATGTTTCATGGAAATGTCATCCTCTTGATCATCCAGGACAGAAATATCTGAGTAATTTAAGTCTTAATCATCTTTCTCACTCTTCACTTTTAGTCATCAAATCCTGACAATTTCTAGAATGCATTTTCTAATTTCCACTCTACTGTGGCATCACTTCTAGCACATACTTTCTATCTATGGACAACCACAGTAGCATGTGGTATCCATGCTGCTAGTTCAATCTATACTTCATATTGCTACAAAATTAATCTCTCTAAAGCACAGATCTGACAAAGATACTTCTCTAATTAAAAACCCATTATAGGAATGGAAATATATACCATGACATCATTTGTGAGATGTCAATTCTCACAAATTGACTCATATATTCATAGATTTTATTTATAGAATTACTGATTTAACACAATCATGTCTTAACCATGACAGTTTTTTTAGTAGAAATTGACAAACTGTTTCTAAATGGAAATCTTTATTAATCAAGATAGTGTGCTACTGGCATAAGTATTGACCAAAATATCAATGTGACAAAATAAAGATCCCAGAAGTAGATGCACATTTATACAGTAATCTTATTTTTTTGTTGTTGTTGTTTGTTTTTTGCTGTACGCGGGCCTCTCACTGCTGTGGCCTCTCCCGCTGCGGAGCACAGGCTCCGGACGCGCAGGCTCAGCGGCCATGGCTCACGGGCCCAGGTGCTCCGTGGCATGTGGGATCTTCCCGGACCGGGGCACGAGCCCGTGTCCCCTGCATCGGCAGGCGGACTCTCAACCACTGCGCCACCAGGGAAGCCCTACAGTAATCTTATTTTTGACAAAGATGCCAAAGCAATATAATAAGAAAGAAAAAAATATTTTCAACAAATGGCACTGGAATAACTGTCCATCGATATGGATAAGGGAACATTGAACCTAGCCTCACACCATACACAAAAATTAATTTGGCATGGTTCAGGGACCTAAATATAAAGTAAAATACCATAAACATTTTAAAGGAAATCATGGAAGAATATCTTTGTCACTTGGAGGTAGGCAAATGGTTCTTAGCCAGGACACAGAAAATACAACCAATGAGAAAAATTGATAAATTAGACTTCATAAAACTTTAAAACTCTGCTCATCAAATGATACTGCTAACAAAGTGAATAGGTAAGCTATGTAAACTACGTAAGGTAAGCTACTGGGGGAAATTATTTTTTTAAAAACTTATATTTGACCAGGATATGTAAAGAACTTCTACAGCTGAATGATAAAAAGACAAACAGCCAATTAAAAATGGTCAAAAAAATTGAAGAACGCTTCACAAAAGAAGATATACAAATAGCCAATAAGCACATGAAAATTTGCTTATGTCATTAGTCATCTTGGAAATGAAAATTAAAATCACAATGAGATACCACTACACACTCACCAAAATAGTTAAAGATAAAAGGACTGAAAACACCAGATACTGACGAGGATGTGGAGAATGAGGAACTGTCACACATTGTTGGTAAGAATGTCAAATGATATGATCACTTTGGGAAAAAGTCAAAAATCTGGTTTCTTATAAAACTTAAAATTCCACTCACCTTATGATGCAACCATTCAACTCCTAGGTATTTACCCAAGAGCCATGAAAATACATGTCTATAAAAAATCATACAACAAAGTTCATAGCAGTTTTATTAGTAATAGTCTAAAACTGGAAACAACGCAGGTGTCCATCAACAGGACACTGATAAACAAACTGGATAGACTTGTATATACAAACAGGATACACAAACTGGATAAACAAACTGTGGCATATTCATCCAGTAAAGCACTGCTCAGCAATAAAAGAGAATTACTGATGCACGCAGCAGCATGGATGAATCCCAAAAGCATCATGCTGAGTGAAATAATCTAGACACAAAAGAGTACATTGTTGTTCAGAATCAGATTTCTGCTTCCTCCAGACAACACTGTAAAAGAGGCTAGTATTAGATTGTGGCTTCCCTTTGCTTTCCTCTACTTGGCAAATCTAAGTTAATTTTTCCCCGAAATACTTATCCATTTATCTCAACATATTTACATACTGATTTGAAATACCTCCTTTATCATATACTAAATATTCATATATTTGAGTACGCTTCTAGATCTGTTCTGTACACTAATTGGTCTCTTCTGTCACATCTCATTGTGGTTATTGTGATTTTAGAATAGATTTTAATATTAGAGTGTGTCCCTTATTTGTTTTATAAAAACATTTCTAGCTATTATCAATTGCTTATATTTCAGATAAGCTTTAGAATCATCCTGTCTAGGCCCCCTAAAATCTATTTGGGATTATGTTAAATCTGTAGATTAATTTGGGGAGAGTTGACCTTTCTTTGATAATGAGGTTTCTTACATAGGAATAAGCTCTCTTTCTTCATTTATTTAAATCCTTTTAGATGACAATGGAAGTTTATAGTTTTTTTCATATAGGTGAAACGTGAAATGGCCAGTGAGGCTGGGATATAGCAAAGCAAGGTAGGACCACCAGTTCAAAGCTCCTCACTGAGAAGAGAGCTAGCCTAGGAAAGACAAAACATGAGGATCCCTATCTCTCTCCCCATATGGCATCAACCCCCTCTTCTGGTCTGGCCCCTTTGTCAGTTTAGCTGTTCACTAGTCATTTGTATATTCTTTCTTCATCTGTACTCCAGAAATTCCATTTGGGGAAAAGCATAATGTTCTATATCCGCACTGTCCAATATGGTAGCCACTATTGGACAGTGCCGACCTGGGATACTGGTTTCTAGGTAAGCCTGGGGTTTGAGAGGTGGTATGGTGATTCTGGTTATTCATATGAGCACTTGGGACACCAAAACTACACCACCAGGAGGTTTTTAGTTGTCTTTAGCCCCAAATGTCCATATGCACTAATTCCATTTATGGACAGGCTCCTCTTGACTTCCCCTGCTGGCTATAACCTCTGGCTATATGAGTGCCCCTGGGGCAATCCTGGCTCAGCCAGGGAACTCTCTGATGACTCTTTAGACAGACAGAGTTCTCCAGCCTCCTTAGTTTCACTCATTATCTCTCATCAGACTTTGATGCTATGAGCCAGGGACTTGGATAATTTGCTTTGCTATAACCCCCACCTGGAGGCAAGAGTACAAGCCTCTCTAGGCCTCTCGACTGTCACTGCCACATAGGCTGATTGGAAAATGGGAAGAATATCCAAAGCTGAGGTAGAGCTGTACACCAACATCTGGGCTGAGGCCTGGATTGGGGAAGGTATCCAGGAACTTGAAGCCCTGTCCAACTGCTGCAAGTAATCAGTGAAAGGGTCCAGCCAGCGGTCAGTGCCATGAGTCACAGAGCAAACAGAGCCAGGGCCAAGCCACAGGTCAGCAATGAGACACTGAGATTCTGGGATCAGGCAGCCCCTTCATAGACTTGGCCAGGAGGGGTAGCTGGGGAGGCTAGAAACACAAAGCAATAAGGGAAAGAAGGGATGCTGGCAGATACCAATCTTCTGGCATCCAGAGTCACTCTAAAGAGGGTTGGTCATTTGTTCTAGAGAAGAGCTCACTTGCAAGTCTCCTCAGAGCAGATCAGCTGAGGCCAGAAGCCAGATGAGTGGCTGGGCCAGGAGGGGAGTCATAAACAGCAAAGTTAGGAGGAGACATACCACTGATTTGGGAGAGAGGCTTCTCTGGGTCTGGACTGGAGATCTAGGTTTCTTGGTATGGACCTCTGGCCAGACAGAGGCTGATTAGGGAGAAGAGTGATGAAGGGATCAGCCTTGTGGGAGAATCCATGCCAATCCAAAGTGGGCAGAGGCCCTAGTTGAAGTCAAGAGTTCTACACTGGTTAGTGTAGAAATGCTGGGTGAGACTGCAAGGACTTGTGGTGTCTCAGATCTTTCTATTGACAGTTAGGGACTGACAAAGGGCTAATAGGAATCTCTGGGGTCTGTGAAACCCTCAAGGTGTGTCCTAGAATCTGGGACCATTCCTAGAACTCCTCTCCCTTCCTGCCACTCTAAGGCCACTGTTTGCTTCCACTACCCTCCCCTTGCTCCTTTGGGCTCCTCTCCTTCATTTGGGCAATGACCTGAGAGAGTCTTCCTGGTTCCCACTTTCATTTCTCCTGCCCTAAAAGAAGTCACCAGCCTTTTGTATTAGGGACTTCTGGGGAATGTTTTGGAATCTTCTAAAAGTCTCCTGTACCACCCTTTGTCTCTGGTCCTCTTCATCTACTCCCTCTTCCCCAACTTCTCTGTTATAGTGCCCAGAACCCATGCCTTATGGTTCCTCTATTATCCTGGAGAGGTAAGCTCACCACATTTCCCCCATTCTCAGCACTTTTCTATTCTCTAGATCTACAGGTTTTTGCTTCCAAAACTTCTTTCTAACTTTTTATCTAAACAAACAAACAACAACAACAAAAACGGATGCCTATCTCCCAATCAGACTCAAGTGAGTCATTCCCACCTCAGGATCCACAGGTCAAGCAACCCCAAAGTCCCTGGGTCCCTATCCTCACCCTACAGAACAAAATCGTTATTGGTCATTTCCTACAAGGAGCCTAGACCAGAGCTACAGTGGAGGACTCTGATGTTGGGTCTGATTTCACAGCACATGTGGAAAAAACATTTACATATGGTTGTTTAGAAATCTGCTTATGCTCTTGGAATATTCTCTTAAACATTCCATTCTGGCATAATTCAGTTTCCCAAGTCCAAATCCTAACAGAAAACATTTTGAAGAGTGGTGATTGCTAAGGAACCATCCAACATATATTATGAATACCATACGTTTTGGCTTTAGAAGGCAAAGAACTTAGGTTTGGAGAAGGAACATTTAATCCCTCTTGATTGGGGAAAAGACAATCACAGGGTTTCGTGCTGGGAAGCAGCCCATACCTGGCCATTTTTATTTCCCTTTTGGATTCTCTCAGATTCCTTAGAAACAAAGGCAGAAGCACTATGATGGGAAGAAAATGGCATATTTGATTAATAACTTGAGTAGAGAGGGCTGTTAGGAAACAGCCACAAGAATGATTCCTTCAACATCACAATTCATGATTGGGGAGGATGGTGTCAAAGGAGAGATGCCCAAGTTGTTCTTCCTTTCTTTCTTTGCTTGAGATAGCCATTAAAAATTTGAAGGAAGGTCAGTACCTTACATAGAAACCAGCAGATTAAAGAAAGGGAAAGAGTAGACAAGTACTAAATTGATCAGGTTAGGCTTAGCAAGGACATTTCATTGAAGTTCCTAGGGAGTTGTGTTTCTCTAAACCTTGTTTTAATTGTGTATCCCATTTACTCATTTTAGTTTATCTTGATGCCCAGCTGTATTAATTAGGTTAAAATGGAGTAGTAAAGTTTATTAACTTTATTTACTTAGCCATTCCCCAAAAGAATTTAACTATTTTTACCAGAGGACATAACCAAGACTCTGATACCTGCTACTTGGTGACTGTCCTAATTGCAGGATAATTCTAGAGAGGAAACAGCCATCTTTTGAAAGTCTGCCTATACAATCTCACATTTGTAAAATACTGGTGATTCCCAGTGTGTTTGATGGACCTGGAGCCCACTTTAACTTCCTTGTGATGCGGGGGGCGGTCTGTGGGGAACAAGGTCCAGCTGAGACTTCTAACCTAGAGAAACTTGGATACTTCATTTGTGCCATTTATGACTTTTGAGGGATTATTGGTGTGCCTGGCTTTGCCTTAGAGATTGGCCCTCTGTTGATAAACCACATATGGTCTTGGAAATCACAGAAAGAAGAGAGACAATAAATTATTCTCTAATTGACTAGAACCAATGAATCTGACCTTTCCTGAGCAAAGCTATGAATCTTTTGATGATGAAGCTGCCACTTGGCAGATTAGTCATTGTCAGATTTGTAAAGGGCTGACCTACCCAGACACAACAGCTTCCCAATACTAACAAGATGGAGGAATCCATGCTCAAAGACACTGCTAAACCTACCTCTGCATATTGGCAGTGATTTTCCTGCTTATGTGTGCTTGGGGGGAAGGGGAAGACTAGCAGACAGGGCAGCAATGATTGGCAAATTGGTGAAGATCAAGGGCTAGCTAGGTCATATAGGCATCAACATTAGCATAGAGTACCAGAGTTCAGAAACAACCAGGAAACAGGCTGGGTCAGGCAATGGGAGGAGGAGTCATAAATGTCTCCTGAAAAACATTTAAGGGAGGGTGAGGAGCATAAGAATTCCGGAGTGCTCATGGCCTTCCACTCTCTAGTAGAAAGCTGTGTGGCTGAGGCACAGCTTGGTCATCCTGGGGCCCTGGAGATACCTGCACAGAGACCTGCATTCCTGAGCTGCAGAGGACATGGCCAACCACTCCTTTAGGATGCACTCGATTCTGCTTTGGTGGGAACAGCCCAGACTAAAGGTTCAACCATGGAGTATGTCTCATCAAGCAAAGATACCTTTTTCTAACACCTACATTGCTCAGAACCCTGTGTGAGGCAAGGTCAGGCCAGGGCAGTTGGAAGGCACTGGTCACCAGTGCCTCCCCATTGCCTACAGGACAGAGACCAAGCTCCTCAGCCACCTCGAGAGCATCCATGAGCTGAACCCAATCCACCTCTCCAGGTTCATCTGTCACCTTTGCCCCTCACTTACAAAGCTTTATTTTCAGTCACATGGATTGATTTGCTGTTCTCCAAACTCATGCCCCTCCCTGCTACTGTGATTTTGCTCAGGCTTTTCCTCTCATCCATCTGACAACTACCCCTACCCCTCACACCTCCCTTACCTACTCATCCTTCAAAGCCCAGTCCAAATGCCACTTCTTCCAAGAAACCCATCCTGATACCTACACCCTCTGCTTCACTTTTCGTCTGTTTAGTGGCAGAGCTAGGTCTGTGCAAGTGACCTGAGGGAACTGTTGGCAAACAGGGACCAAAGCTGGCCCAAACCCTGTCACTGCAACAAGGCTTGTCCAAATCCTGGTCTGGATCAGGTTCCAAATACACTCTAGCTAGAATGAAATACATTCCTTCCACCTCAGACAAGTAGAAAGTCTTTTCTTTCTTCTTCCAAACTTTCTCAGCTTTGATTTATAGAGTTCATTAACTTAGTTATTTTCCTCTCTTCTCATCCTTTGTGGCTGTTTCTCTAGAAAGCTGATCTTTTAGTTCCAAGGTAGAATTAAATAACTAACCTTTATGGGGACACTTTGTTTTCAACGTTTTCAAAGCACTTTCCCATCTACTACCTAATTGATCCCCACATTCACTTGTGAATTATCCCCACTTTAGAGCTGAGGAAACTGGCTCCTGTGTGAAGCAACTTATCCAGGTCAGAGAAATTAAGTGGTCAGCCAGAGACTAGAGCCCAGACTGTCTGTCTCTAAATCATGCTCTCCCCACTAACAGCAACCACAGCAACGGAAACAACCACCAAGGAACACTTATTGACCACTCAGTGCTATGCACCTCCTATGGATTATCATGTTTTATCCTGACGACAGTCTTGTGAGGCAGGTGGTATTATTATTTCCAGTTTGCAGAGGTCTGGAGGTTTAGGAAGCTTGGGCAACTGACTGGAGGGCACATGGCCGATAACTGGAATTGGCACTTAAATCCGGATCTGGCGGACTCCATTGAGCCTAGTTGCTTGGAACAGCAGTTTCCAAGCCATGCTGTCCTTGTGTGCTGGGAAAGGCTGTGCCATGACATTCCCAGCCACCTGTGTGCATCCAGCCACTAGACTAGAAGAACCAGCCATTCCCTTGGAGTCAGAAGATCTGTGCACCAGTCCTGGCCCAGCTATCTATGCTGGAGAAATCACTGACTGTCCCTGGACATCAGGTTTTCATTTGTAAAAGGACTTGGACTTTGTTGTGTCACAAACCTAGGTTGGAGTCCTGTCTGTCTCACTAGCCAGTAGTGGGATATTGGACATGTATGAGTTTTATTTCTTTCCTCTGCAAAATATGGGTCATAATCATACCTGTCTCATGGGTTATTGTGAGAATGACAGCACATAATGCCTGAGGAGCACTCAGCCTTATGCCTGGTACCATGTATACACTTAAGAAGTGGCAGTTGCTGATGGCATCATTTCTTCTCTCAAGCCTAAAATGTTGGCATTTTGTCCATCTCAATATTTCTCCTCTCCTCGAGTCCTGAGGCCCAACCCTTTCTACTGGCACTATTAATCCCTTCCCCATCCAGCTTCCTGAGATCCCAGCCTTGCAAACATTACCATCCATGCTTACTTCCCAGCCTCTTTTGCTGTATTGACTCTCTGCAGCCTAGAAGATGCTTAAGCATGTCTTAGTCTCCTGGAGCTACTTTGATTTTTCCTCTCTCTTCACCCCAAGCATCTGGAGAATGGAGACTGCCTTCAAGGCAACCCCATCCTTACCCTGGCTCCATCCTTGGCTCCCAGCCACCTGTCTCTGTCTCCCAGTACTCCCCAGAACCTGATCCCACAACAGACATCAATATTCCTGACTGCCAAATCCAATGGCCTCTTCTTGCCTAAGGCTCTTCCTCAGGCTCTCTGTACAGAGCTGCTCGCTCCACTCTCCTGAGATTGGTTTTCTTTTCTTTCAGCAAACATACCTTATATTTGAGTCTCCCAGAAAGTTTCTGAAAACTATCATGGATGAAGCACCGAGACAGGAATGTTGGCCTATTCCCAAACTTGTTGACTCCCCCTTGACTCCTGTCCATCCTCCCATCTCCCAACACAGATACTCCCAAGCTTCTGTCCTTGGCCCAGTTCTCTATCTCAACACTTTCTCCCCTGCAGATCTCTCATGCTCCCACGATTTCTGTGCTCACTTCTGTGTGGATGGTTTCCAGGTCCCTATCTTCATTCCTGTTCCCATCTGAGCCAACTGCTTATTGGATGCCCAGCTGAAGAATCTTCACACATCTGAAGCAAAACTAATTGACTCCCCCATCAAACCTGCTATGTCTGCTTAACCTATTTCTGATCACAGTACCAACACCTCCTAATCATCAAGGTTTGAGCCCTATGAGTCATCTAGGAGAACCTCCTTTGTGTTTTCCCCCACCAGAAACCAAGTCCTAGGAAACCTGCTCCTGTTCTGGAACTTCTCCCCACCCTTCCTTTCCAATCCCACCAACTTTGCCTCATTCAAGCTCTCACTATTCTCACCTGGATGACTATGGTGTCTCCTACCTGGTGTCCTGACGTCCAACTCCCCTTCTTCCCAATCTTTCTCCCCACCACAGCAGCCAGAGAGATCTGTTTACAACCTAGACCTTATTACCTCTTTCCCTTGAGGTGTCACCTCTTCTTTAAGAGAAGACACCTTTTATTAAATTGAAAGGAAATTAAATTTTTAATTTTTTGTTTAAGATAAGATTTATACACGGATACCGTTGAAACTTATTCACAACCCTTCTCTCTCTCCCCACCTCCCTGCTCTCTCTCTTTCTCTCCCTCTCTCTCTCTCTCGATCTATCTCTGTCTCTATACCCATCCTCATCTCTAACCATGAACATAAAGGCAAGGGTTAGAATGAGGCTTGCTCTAACAATGGTTATTGTGTGGGAGTTGAAGTTATTTTTAATTTCCTTCTTTGAAGTTTTCTGTATCTGGTTAATTTCCAATTAGGAGAACACATAAATTTTATAAAAACAGTAAAATCATTATTCAGGGAAAAGAAAAAAGAAAACCTCCAGTGGCTCCTCATTGTCACTAAGACAGTCCAAACTCCTTAACCTAGCTTAAGAGGCCCTCTGTGATTGACCTCTGCCCATCTCTCTCTCCTCATTGAAGACCACCCCCCCTTCCCTCTGTTCTCCTGAAATCCAGCCCCTGGACTCTTAAAGACTCACCATTCCTAGTATGTACATTGTCCTTCCCCTTCTCCCTTCTTTACCACCTGAAAGCATTTCTATCCTGCTGGGTGAAGCAGGCAATGGGAAAAATGAGATATCTCTGTGGACATGTAGGTCTCTTTGTTCCTCAAACACAGCTCTGGCTTCAGAGTCAAGTCATTGGTAGCCAGAAAGGCAACCCTCCCCTCTGGTACAGCCAGCCTTCTGAAGGAGGGCAGGTCTGGGGACAGGAACTGGCACAGGTGGATTGAGCCCTGACTGTGGATGGGGAATAGAAAGAGTGGCTAAGGAAAGGAGTTGGTAGACCAGGTGGCCAAGGTGAGCTTTGCCACTCCTTGCTCCTCTGCTATGTACATGAGTTTGGTGAGCAACTTTCTTCCCCAAACAAACCAGAGGAGGTAGAAGGAGAATATGCTTTTAGGCACCAAAGGGGCCTCAACTGTTCGGATTCCAGGTAGCCCAACAGCCCCCACCCCAAACATGGCTCTGCTGTGGGACCACAGAACCTGCAAACAAATGTCACTGCTTTGCATGGTCCCTATACCCCTTTTCTCAGTCCTGGTAACCCCCACTGAGAAGGTGGAGGGCAAGGTGTCCCACGCAGGTCACCATCACCATCCCTCCTAAGCCCAGCTCTGTCTTCACAGGGAGCTCTTTGAAGAGATTGCTTAATGACTCCTTGGGCACCTCAAGCACAATATGTCCAAGACAGAACCTAACCTTTCTTCCCCACCTCCGCCACCACCACCACAAGCTGTTCTGCCTTCTGTGTCCCAGATCACAATTAATGGTGCTACCATCGCCTTGTCCCTGGCTCCACACATGCATCATGCTCTTTCACACCTCACTGCCTTCACATATGCTGTGCGCTTGCTCACAGTACCTGTAACCTCTTCTCTTCAACTGGTCCCCATCAAGACTCAGCTTAGCTGTTGACTGTTTTGAAAAATTTCCTTTTAGCCTTCCTATCTTCTTGAGACTAGATTTGGAGTCCCTCTTTTGTGCTCCTCAGCAACTAGGGATACCCCATTATTACTGTCACTTTCCGGAATGGCTTTTCCATCAGACCTGGAGCTACTTGAGTGCAGACACCATGTATTATGTGCCTATGAGCCCCTATTGCCAAGCATAGAGCTCTGTATACATTTGGTGCTTAGTAACAGCTAGTTAATATATTTATGGATTCATAGATCCTTAACTTTTTCCTGGCTCTTATGTCCTGAAATCAGTCAGTCACTATGTCCTGTTCCTTTATCTTCTTAATAATGTCTTGGTCCAGTCTACTCTTCTTCAACCCTAGGACTTTATTACTAGTTCAGGCCACCACCATCTCAATGCCCAAACACCTCAGCCTCTTGAGTGGTCTTCCAAACACCACGCAACAGCCAGACAGAGCCTTTCAAAGCACATATTTGCTTGTGTCACCCTTCTGTTCAAGCCTCATTTCAGAGGCTTGGCACCACCCTCAGCACAAAGTCCAAACCCTGACGACAACTCATGTCAGAGATCCTGGGGAATTCAGCTCTTGCAACCCTCTTCAGCCTTGTTCCCCAGACTCCTTTTCCAGAATCCAGGAGTCCAAGCAAACAAAGCAACTTGCCATTACTTTTAACCACTGATTTTCCACCTCCATTCCTTTGCTCATGCTCTTAGCTCAACCTGTAATCCCATCCTCAACAGGGAATCTCCTCCCTTGTGTGCTTTCTGTCAAAATCTGTCCTGTGTTTCAAGGCTCCACTTCTTTGCCCTCATTTAGGAGGCCCTGGGGAGCCTGGCCACCACCAGGTCAATGGCTCATACCAGGGATGCAAATCCCTTGGGCTATCTGAAAAAGGACAGGCACCATCTGGGTCGGCCCTTGGCTGGGACATGGGGCTTCTGAGCCTCCCTGTCTCAGCAGAGACCTCTTTGTCCCAAAGAAGTTACTTATCAATTTAGGGGTTAGATGGTGCCCCTTGACCCCTCTGGATGCCTCAAGGATACCACTTTGCCCTTCAGCTGAGCTTTCGCTATAGCTGCTGGCAATGCTGTAGGTTGCTATCTACACATGTAGGAAGCCTTGGGGACACTTATATGGGTGACTAACGCTGAGACCTGGGATTCTTCCCCAAAACACAGCCTTCCCATCAGCCAAGCCAAACTCGGGACCTGACTTAGGAGGTGAGGCTGAGGAAGCCAAATGGAAATCAACTTGATCCTGTGATGTACTTGTGTGAGAGCTATGGTTTTTCCTGAGATCAGGAGAAACTTGAGCCCAGAGTTCTCCTTGTAGGCAGATGGATGACTTGGCTGAAGTGACAGGGGACTTTTAACAAAACAACTCTGTGCTAAGTTAGAAAGGATGATAAGACAGAATGTAAGACTGAATAATGTGGGAGTAGGGTAGAAGGGGCTCCTTTGCCCAAAACTATGCCAGAAAAGGTAGACTTTAGTCCAGGGTATACCTGTGGGCAGAATTCAGGGACTGCTAAGTCAGGGCTGGGGGATTCCTAGGAAAGCATCTTTTTTTTTTTTTTTTGAGGTCAGGGAGGGAGGCAACAAAAGCAATATTAACAGAGTGCCTACTTGGTGTCAGGCACTGGGTAGGCAGTGGGGACACAGAAATGACACAGGCGACTCTCATTCTATCCCTCCTTCAAGGATCTTCTGCTGTGGACTGGAAGTTTGTTACAGCCTCAGTAAGCCTGGGAGCTGAAAAGCTGCTGTGTACCTGGAGCTGGGAGGGAGGGAGGAATAGATGTTGGGAAGAGTCAGTGAGGTTCCCAAGCCTACTCCATGGGGACATGGAGACCCCACCCCCACTCTCAACATGTAGTGGTCCTTGGAATCTGTCCAGCTTCCAGCTTCATATGAGTTAGTGTCCAGTAATGCTTTGCACTGTGGAGGGGAAGTAGAGGTCAGGGGCTCTCTGTTGGGTTGCTTCCAATTTCCTTATACTTCCAAGATCTGGGATTTTTGAAGAATAGCTCATGTGGAATTTGTTGGCCTATTCTCTCTTTTTTCTTTTCCTCTCCTCTGGAATGACTTAAACTTCAACTCCCAGCCCTGCCTTCTTGCATTGATAGATGTGTCTAGAGTGCCATCGTGGCTTAGGAGGTGAAAAATGAAACACAGCTGGTCCTAATTGCTTGCTTTGTCAAGACCAAAAGTGCTTTATTGACCAGTATAGCTATGGCCTTACTCCTCAGCTTGTCTCTGAGTCACTGTGGCTGTGTCAATAACAATGCCACTGACGTGTTCTCTTAATGGCTGAGACTGATTGACCGTTTGCTGACCTGATTGATTAATTGACTTCCAACTTGTATCTGCCTCAAAATAGCACCTTCAGTAGAGCACATGGCCTCACTCTATGTGGTTTTAGCGCAATCACTTCAACCTTCTGTGCTTTGGCTTCCCTGTTGAGTCAAGAGATTTGTCGTGAGTGGGTGTACCGATTTGCTGAGAACACCCAAGTGTTTAGTGGAGGCTGAGGACAAATGTGCCAGAGTGAGTAAGCCTTGCTGGCCCCAAGATGTTCCTGGAGGCATGTTCTTTGTCTTAGACAGTTACCTTAGGACCTCCAAATGTAGGAAGAGTAGATGCAAGCCATGTGTGTACCCATGTGTGAACATGAAGATCTTTCCTCATCAAGTACCCTCCCAACCACCCGTGCGACCTAGTTACCTCAGATCTCAGATTCCCCATCAGTTCCTTGGGGAAGCCTCCCCTGATACCCTGGGCGATATCAGGTCATCTTGGTCTTCACTCTCAAGCAGCTCGCATTTTTTCTTCTTAGCACTTACCCCAGTTGGCAATGATATTTATTTCTGTGACTATTTGAGTAATGTCTGTCTCTCCCACTAATACGTTACACAAAGAGGGGACCACAACTCTTTTATCCCTTGAGCGCAGCACATATTCCAGCATATAGCATGATCCCATTCTTTTTCTACCTCTTAGGCACCACTGTACTCTATACACCCCTTTCCTCCTTCCTCCCCCTTACTTTCCTACTTCCACTGGCCAATTGTTTAAATTTAGCCACCAGTCACCAGACTTCCCTCTTGCTCACTCTGCTCTGTCTCTACTCTTTGCAGCCCATTCAGATGCACAGAGACCAGATTCATCTTCCAAAAGCATCTGGCTTTAATAATCTGAAGGGGCTCCTGGATCAACTGGACAGGTATGTCCTTTCTGTTGTTGCTTCCACCTCCACCTCTCTAGCTTCATCTTCTTATTCTCCACTTCAGTTTTTCTGTTTTAGTCAAGCCAGTCTTCTTAGGTATTGTATTCCTTCCGTTGATTCTACCTTGTTATGAAATCTAGGTCCACCACCCCTTTGTTATCTGGTATAAAATGTAATTCCCTTCCAGGAATTTTCACTGATTAAACCAACTCACCTCCAACGTCTCCTTGCTTAGTCCATCAAACACAGTGCTCCATAACAGATCCAATGCTCTTACAATGAGGGGTATGTATGTATGTGTGTGTGTGTGTGTGTGTATATATATATATATATGAATTGGCTCATGTAATTGCAAAGACTGGCAAGTCCACATTCCTCAGGGCAGGACAGGCAGCCTGGAAACTCAGGTAGGGTTTCTGTATTACAGTTGTGAAAACAGAATTCCTTCTTCCTTGGTAAACCTCAATGTTTGCTCTTAAGGCTTTCAACTGATTGGATAAGCCCCATCTGCATAACAGAGGGTCCTCTGCTTTCTGCCAAGTCTACTGATTATAAATATTTATTACATCTAAAAAAATACCCCCTCAGCAACATCTTGGCTCATGTTTGACAAAAGAGTTGGGCACCATAGGCTAGCGAAGTTGACACATAAAATTAACCATCACATGTACTTTAATTTTTACTACTCTGTGAGAGGGTATCATTGTGCTTACAGTGCAGATGAGAAAACTGAGGCTCAGCAAAGCTAATTAATTTACCCCAACCCACCTGGCTAGTGGATCACTGTGCAAGGATTAAAATTCAGGAATACCGTATGCAATCACATATATATGGAATTTAAGGGAAAAAATGTCATGAAGAACCTAGGGGTAAGACGGGAATAAAGACACAGACCTACTGGAGAATGGACTTGAGGATATGGGGAGGGGGAAGTGTAAGCTGGGACAAAGCGAGAGAGTGGCATGGACATATGTACACTACTAAATGTAAGGTAGATAGCTAGTGGGAAGCAGTCGCATAGCACAGGGAGATCAGCTCGGTGCTTTGTGACCACCTGGAGGGGTGGGATAGGGAGGGTGGGAGGGAGACGCGAGAGGGAGGGGATATGGGGACATATGTATATGTATAACTGATTCACTTTGTTATAAAGCAGAAACTAACAAACACACCATTGTAAAGCAATTATACTCCAATAAAGATGTTTAAAAAAAATGAATGCTGAAGAAGAAAATAAAGTTTTAAAGGATTTCTACAAAAAAAAATCAGGTCTTCAGGACTCTACAGTTTCTCTTGAAACCAGAGAGACCAAAAGTCTATTTCTCTGCTGGTCCTTGAGACTTAGGCTCTGTTGCCTGAGGAATGGAGGACTTAGCAGTATTCCTCTTCCTTCAGTCAGAGGGACAAGAGGCTTTCTTTTCTCTCTTCTTTTCATATCTGCTCCTCCCCATGACTCTCTGCAGCCAGCCACCCTTTGCTCTTTGTGAGGGTATAGGGTCTTTCCATGAACTTGCTGAGGACATGACCTTCCTTTCTGACCCAGGGACTAACCCACCTCCCTCTCCCACTTTCCTTCCCAGTTAGAAATCAAGCCTCAGTCAAGGCGCCAACACCTTGAGGAAATAAGTTCTGTTTGTAGCTCTGGGTTTTGCTCTGAAGAGCAAAGGATCGGGCATCATCCCGTGGCTCATCTTTCGCCTCTGCTATACTGGCATCTGTTTGGTGGGATTTGATGTTTCTGCTCTCATTTCAGAAGGTTTTTTAGTCCTCTTCCTTTAGGGAAGCCTGGGATCTAAAGCTCTGTCTTTCGAATGATTCTAGATTGGTGTTCCAAGCACCAACCTGTTAGTGCAAATGATAGATGTTCTAAGGGATTTTGCAAAAAGAAAACAAATCTCCATTTGCAATTCAGTGGGAAACATTTCTATAACTCTTGCCTCTGGCATCATGGTTTTCTCAACAGCTGTTTGTTCAAGTATGTGGTGTGAGATCATTGCTCCAGCAGGAGAGCTGATTTCCCTAGAGCAGCCTCTAGGCCATTCAGGGTGTCTGAGAGAAGCTGGGAAGAGGTTGAGGAAGCTGTTAGTCTGATACCCAGAACAAGGAAGAAGATGATGAAACCTGTTAGAGCCAAGTTGTTAATCTGGTGAATTCTCAGAGAGACTGGGGACTTTCCAATTCTTGCTCTTGTTGTCCCCAGGTTTTAGCTCTACCAAGCAGGCTCACTAGGACCCACATGGGCTGTACGCCTCAAGGTGTCCCAGCTCAATCAGAAATTTCATTCAGTTTAGCAAACATTCCCTGAGTACCCATTCAGCACCTGGCCTAGGGTGACTCAGAGAAGAGCTCTGCCCCTGAGGACTTCATAGGAAATTATAGTTGTATGCACAGGAGCACAGAGGAGAGGTGCAGATGTTGAAAGGAAAGGGGTGAGGGAAATTTTCTTGGATAGTATGTTGCTTGAACTAAATCTTGAAGCAGGGCTCACTGAAGACCTCAGGAAAGGATATTCCAAGAAGAGGGATAAGGTCAGTGGTGTGCTGGTAAATGCTCAAAAATCAGTTTCCTGGAAAAAGAGATCTCTGATTTATAGTGTTTCCCCAATTTCCATGGTGTAAGTAATCCCACCATGGCCCATTTCAAGCAACCAGCTTGACATCACTGAATGTGCGGTTGCGAAGGGATACACACAACGAGCTGTCAGGACCAGTGAACTGGGCTGCTTCATGGTCCTAGAGGCTAAAGAAATGGCTCTTGTGCTGATGGCAGATAATGTTGGAGCAGTCATCAGGACTAGGTCATGAGGGGCTTGGGTTATGCTGAGGGCAGCGGAAAACCATTGAATGGCTTTAAGCAGAAGATTGATACAATGAAAATTATATTTTAGAAAAAACTAGATGATAATGGACTGGTGTTCATAATCAATATTTGATTACCTGCCTTGTCAATAAAACGTTTCAAAAAGATCTACTGAAAAATATACAAACATGTACAATTGAACAGAATACAGAGTGTACATAAATAGACCTAAATAAAAATGAAATGATGAGATGACAGCTAAACAAAGCTGGATAAAAGTTCAAATCTTTTCATTCTACATCCTAGTGGGTCATCCTGCAGTGGGCTCCTGGAGTCCCTGACAGGCTAAGGTCCCACAGGAACCGCCAGAGACATGGGTACCATTTTAATGGAACCCACAAGAACCACAGGCCATACCCATGATGCGCTGCGCTGCTTCTTTAGGCACTTGGGCCTGTGGGTGTGCAGGCCTAAGGTTTCCCTGCTCCCTCGCTATGTTTTTTCCCTGACCACCAGGGCAGGTCACAGCATTCCGGCACCACTTGTGTAGAGCATGATCTTGAGACTGGAGGCTGGGCACCAGGTTAGTCTGTAGCCCAGGTGTGAGTGATAGAGGCCTGGATGGGGGGAGCCAAGGAAATGGAGAGAAGTAAGAGAGATTTGTGGAATCTTACTGAGGCAGGATCCACAAGACTCAGTAATGGATTGAACTTGGGGGTGTGGAAGAGGGAGGAAACAAGAGTGATTGCCTTTGGCCAGCCCCGTGGGTGAGGCATCACTTACTGAGATGGGGAATAATAAAGGGCAACCAGAATCTTTTTTTGGTGGGGGAAGAGAGGTGAATCCTGATTATCATAAATTCAATGTTTAGTGAGTAACTACTGTGTATACAGCCCTGAGCAAGGCACTGCGAAGGATGCAGAGAGCCACTGGACACTTGTCCTGTGCAGGAGTAATAGCAGTGTTTTAAATTGGTCCACTTGCCACCCCTGGCCCAGAGGCCTGGCCTGCTCTGTCCTTCCCTTGCAGCCTACAGAGCACAGAGTCTGCAGCTGGATGGGGAAGTGAGGGGAGAGAGCTTGCAGAGACTGAGTTCCACAGCGTCTGTCCTCATAATTGTCTTTAAATACAGTGAGGATGGCTTCTCTTTCTATGACAGTTGTGGTCCAGACAGCTGCAGCTCACTGAAGGCTTCAGGCTGGCCTTTGTTCTCCTTGACTGTTTCTTACTGTAACAACAATATTATAACACCATTAAACAACATTATGGGAAATTTACAAAGAAAACAATAGCTCATAATTCCAACATCCTAGTTCATAAGAGATTATTTTCTATCCCACACTGCCTCCCAGGCCTTAGCCTCATGTGTGTATTATTTTTTACATTGCTGTAATTACAGTGTATTTGCAGTCTTACATTCAGCTTTTGCCACTTACCATGAACTTGTAAGCATTTTCCATGTTGCAACACTGGCTTCATAATGATCTTTTTTTTTTGTTTTTTTGGGTTTTTTTTTTTTTGCGGTATGCAGGCCTCTCACTGCTGTGGCCTCCCCCGTTGCGGAGCACAGGCTCTGGACGCGCAGGCGCAGCGGCCATGGCTCACGGGCCTAAGCGCTCCACAGCATGTGGGATCTTCCCAGACCGGGGCATGAACCCGTGTCCCCTGCATTGGCAGGTGGACTCTCAACCACTGCACCACCAGGGAAGCCCCATAACGATCATTTTTAATAGCTGCATAATATTCCTTGAAGATGATGTACAACAATTTTCTTAACCATGTCTATATTGTCTAACATCTAGATCGTGTCTAATTCCTTGCTATTATGGATAATGAGGCATGAATTACTTGTGTCTGGGTTCTAATTTTGGCTAACCCTGACTTGCTTGAAGTAAAGGGTTGCCCTAATTCTCTCCTCTTGAAGGGAATGATTATGCAACATAGTTTCCAGCTGAGGGGGCCAGAATACTCTACTAGATCCAAATACAGCTTGGATTTCCATTTCTTGGTGGTGGAAAATAACTTGTCTCTTTATGTTCAGTGGTAAATTGAAAGACACTCAAGGCAGGAGCTGGAATCATGTGAGGTAAGGCAAGGACTGAGACCAAGGATGGAAGGTATAAGGTGTGTGCGTGCACGTCTGTGTATGAGTATTTATTTGTGTGTTTGTGTGCACGCACGTGTGCGTGTTATGAGGTTAAGGATCAGGATGCGGGCACATGAGAGTAGGCAAGACTCTGGGTTGGGGGGTAGTATTTGTTATTTGGACCTTGTGACATTCTTAAATTAAAAAGCACCCTTAACATGTCAGCTGTTTTAATACTATGTAAGTATGCACGGCAACCTCAAGACTTCCCAAGTCTTCCCAGAAGCACCTCCATCCCACTCCCATGTAATCCCACACCTCTCCTAGGTCTGAGCCTTCTGTGAACCTCTCTCATTGTGGACTTGGCCTCAGAATCTGCAGAGCTATGCTAATCAAAGGCTTTGTATGCTTTAGATAGGTTCCCCAGCTCTATTTTCTGTGCATAGTCTGGAGTGGGCCATGACTCCCCAAGTGACAGGCCCAGGGCACTGGGCAGCCCCTGCTGGGAAGATCTGAGCTGCCCTGATTGGCCTGGCCTCTTGCTCCTAAAGGCTCTGCCACCGGGGAGGGATATTACAGTTAGTAAGTGAGGAACTGCCTTGGACACAGGGACATCGCCCAGACTTGATATGTCTCAGCCACTTCAGGCAGCACAATTTCATCTTTCACATTAGGAACAGTTGAAGTTTTTAAATAAATTCCAGGCAACAGGATTAATCTCTTGCTTCTGCTCCCTTTGGTATGAATGAATCCCAGCTTATTAGGCAGATAAGATCTTTTCTCTTGGGGCCTGAGACATCACTTTGAGAAATTACTTCCCATAAACAAAAGAGAGCAGGTGACATTGCAGTCAGTCTTGGTTCAGAGAACGGAGAGTCTTGGACAGGAGCAGCCTCCCTCTACATTTTAGGGGCCACTGTATCCCCAAAGAACAGGAGATCTGATGGTTGATCCTTGACAGAGCATCTGTTCCTACAGAGCGAGAGTGGCCATGGTGACCATAGAAGAAGACTAGGTTAGACTTTATATGCAACAGGATTCCATCCCAGCTCTGTAATAATAATAATAATAAAATTTATTGAGCACCTACTATATGTCAGGCAATGTGCTGAGTGCTGGTGATACAACAGTCAACAAAACAAACAAAAATCCCAGTTCTCATGGAAACAGACAATAAAGAATCAAATAAAATGTATAGACTATCAAATGGTGATAGTTGCAATAAGGAAAAAGATAAAGCTGGAGGTACAGTTGAGGGTGCAATGTGATTTTAGATAGAGTGGTTAGAGAAGGCCCCCACTGAACCAAGACCTGAAGGAAGTGAAGGAGAGAGCTGTGTTAGTCAGGGTTCCCCAGAAAAGCAGAACCAATATGAAATATTTGTTTATTAATTTTGAGGAATCAGCTCAAACACTTTTGGAGGTTGAGGAATCCCGTGATCTGCCATCTGCAAGCTGGAGCCCCAGGAAAGCCGGGGGTGTCGTTCCTAAGGCTGGAGAACCACAGAGCCAAAGAGGAGGAGAAGATCCAGCTCAGGAGTCAGGCAGAGGGAACCAATTCGCCCTTCCTCCACCTTTCTGTTCTATTCAGACCCTCACTGAATTGGATGAGGCTCACCCACTTGAGAAGTGTGATCTCCTTTAGTCAGTTCTCCCATTTAAATGCTCTTTTCTTCTGGAAACACCCTCACAGACATACCGAGAAATCCTGTTTAAGCAGATCTCTGGGCACACTGTGGCCTGGTCAGGTTGACATGTAAAATTAACACAAGACCCATGTAGCTATCTGGACAAAGAGGCTTGCAGGCCAAGGGAACAACTTGGGGCAGATTATAACTGTAGATGATTAACAAAGACATCCTTAGTTATTAGGTTCCCTAGTGTGTCTACTCAACTAGCTCAGATGCACATGAGGAGAAGCAGCCTTGGTGGTCAAGTCTCACCTCACCATTGCCCTGCTTATAGTTTCAAAGGTCCAAGGCCTCCCCTGTTATGCAGCAGGGATTTTCCCATGCCAGGTCTGTGACCTTGAGCCAGCCATTTTCTCTCTTTGGGCCTCATTCTTTCATTTGGGACATGGGGACATGATGGTTTCTACCATTGGGGGTTCCTGTGAGGCTCCTGTGATTTAGTGACTATGGAAGTGCTTTGTACCCAGCTCTCTGAAAATAGCAGGGATTGTTCCTACTTACGTGAAAAACATCCTGCCTGCCCGTGGATCAAGTCAGTCATTAGCTCATCCTCAGCAACTCAGTAACCAGCAGGCCCTTAGTGAGAGAAGTTCTGTGACAGGATTTCAGCTCAGGGCTGGAGAGGGGAACAGGGGCCTTGTATACAGTGTACACATCTTGATCTCACGCATGCAGATGGCTGACATGTAGGCTTGACACTCTTGGGGACTGGTTAGATGTCCTGTATTAGTTTTCTATGGCTGTGTTACAAATTACCAGCTGTAAATAGCACCCATTTATTCTCTTATTGTTCCCATGTCAGGGGTCCAGCCACAGCTTAGCTGGGTCCTCTGCTTGTGGACGGTGGGTCTCACAAATCAAGATGTGGGCTGAACTTGGCTCTTCTCTGAGATTCTGGGGAAGAACCTGCAAACTCTGCTTTCAAAGGGCTCCTGTGATTAGACCGGACCAGCCTGGATAATCTCCATATCTTAAAGTCAACTGATTTGAAACTTTAACTACATCTGCAAAATCCCTTTACAGCACTATCTAGATTAGTGTTTAATTTAATAACCTGGGAACAGATGTCTTGGAGAACCATCCTTAGAATTCTGCCTACCACATGTCTCCACTGAGTTATTAAAATCATGTCAACAATTTCTCTCTGGAGGCTACTTCAAACCCCACAAAATGAAAGAAAGATTGTGTCTCATGATCCTCAGTGCAGAAAGGAAAGAAGACCTCCTCCTCCTAGTGTTTGTGTGCCTTTTTCTCTAGTGGTCTGGCTAAGACTATACCCTGAGCACAGGGGTCATGTATGTCCAGAAGGAGTTGTACTTCCAACTGTCAATCATCATCAATAGGGAAGAGTCTATTTCTTAGGCAGGAAACTGAAAGTCCAAGGCAGCCCCTAGGCAGGTAGTTAGAGACACGTCTCTCAGGACAGTTGGAAAGGACCAAGGGCCAATTGGGTCACAGTCCTTCTGGAAAAATGACGTTGAGACTCCTAAGGGGGAAGAGACTTTTCAAGGCTCAAGAGGTGGGGCTATGTCAGTCTATCTGCTATTCACCACATAGATGATCTCCCCTCATGTCCCTCTGGAAGGTGATGTTTAGTCCTAATTAAGTTGAATTATTTCTAAATAATGACACAGCCCACAGGCTGTAGACAGGGCTTGGTGTTGGAGGAAACGATAATGCCTGCCTAGAGTGATGCTTAGTAGGCTATCTATCTGGGTATCTATGGGCACTTGGGTCAGTTGGGGGTGGAACATTGTCTTTTGCAGACTTTCCACTGGAGTTCAGATCAGTGAGTGACTCAGTCTACTATTTCTTCTGATGAGAAGACTGCATTCCCATCCAGATAGTAAATGGTGTAAGAAACTTCGATCCCAAACACTAAGGCCAAGCAAGGAAAGATATGGTTGAACCAGGAATTGGGGGCAACGTGGAGGGCAGGGTGGGACCTCTCTGACAGTGCTGCTGGAGAGCCTCTGCCATTAACAATCCCCAAACGATCAGAGAAAGGTGGGAGAGACGGAGCTCTGGGATTGTACAAAATGACTTTTCCTAAATGCAATTAAAACAGCACTCTGTGTAATTCAGAGAGAAGGATCCTGAAACTTTCATCTCAGGTCTAGGGTGGGAGGGTAGGAGAGCTGGCTCTGTCCTCATTAAACAAACAAACCTGGCTTGGTTCTCACTGCAGCTCTCTTTTCACAGTGTGATTATGCCAAGAGACAAATCACATACTTCTTCCTCAAACATCAAACCAGCAAAAACCAGTGAAGCCTGCATACAAGGTGGTGCTGAGTTAATGTGACTGAATGAGTGAAAAAAAACCAGAATACAGTGAAGTAAGAAAGACAGTCTGAGAGAGAGTGTGATCCTGGTACTGCCTTATCACATGATGAGGTGACATTTTGCCTCAGGAAACTAGGGGTTCTAAAGATTTTCTGCCTAAATGTGGTGGCGGGTCAGGAAGAGTTCTTTCAAAAGACTTCTTACCAGGTTTGATCACCCAGGGTATAAAAATCACGAGGCTTGGCAGACAGGAATCACCTGACAGCTGCTATTCTTTTCCTTCCTCTTCTTTATCCCTTTTTCATTGTATCTGAGCTGAGTTAACTGCAGCTCTTAAGAGACAGGAGTCGACAATTTACCTTAGTGTCAAAAGTACCATTAGGGATCCAACTCAGCCTAGGTCTTGGATTTTCAGGGGTGGTGTTACGAGAAAGCTGGTGATGAAACAAAAGACTGAATGCCAGAGAAAAGAGACGAATATCTTGATTTTTATAAACTGAAAAAATTGGGCTCAGGAAAACTGAATGGATCAGTGACCATATAAAGTTGCAGTGGTGATTAAAAGCTCAACCCACATGCCCCCCACCGAAAGGACCAGCTCCAGACAATTTTATGGGTTGATTGTTTTATCAAACTTCACAATAAAAGATAGTCTCTCTCTTCTACATGTTGTTTCAGAGATGAGAAAAAGTGGGAAAGGTGCCCACTTGAGTTAGGTGGCTACTATAATCTTGATACCACATCTGCATAGGGACAACAAAAGAAAAGACCATTGACAGGAAATGTCACGTGAGAATATAGATAGCTACTGGTAAACGGAATATTAACTAAATCTGACAGTGTGTTAAAAACAAAACCAAACACAGCAAGCAAGCAAGCAAACAAAAGACTGCACCAGGGCAAAGTAGAGTATATTCCCAGGATGCAAGAATGGTTCAGTATCAGGAAATCTGTCAATGACATTTATCACATTAATACACTTGGAGAAAACAATGAAAAAATATTTATAGATGCATAAAAACATTTTATAAAGGTAAATATTTATTTGCACTAAAAGACAATAAAATTATTAATAAAGGGATCCCTCTCACCTCTATTAAGACTACCTATTAAAATCCCACAGCAAGTATTTGTTTTTACATCTTTATTGGAGGATAATTGCTTTACAATGGTGTGTTAGTTTCTGCTTTATAACAAAGTGAATCAGTTATACATATACATATGTTCCCATATCTCTTCCCTCTTGTGTCTCCCTCCCTCCCACCCTCCCTATCCCACACCTCCAGGCGGTCACAAAGCACCGAGCTGATCTCCCTATGCTATGCGGCTGCTTCCCACTAGCTATCTACCTTACATTTGGTAGTGTATATATGTCCATGCCAGTCCCTCACTTTGTCCCAGCTTACCCTTCCCCCTCCCCATATCCTCAAGCCCATTCTCTACTAGGTCTGTGTCTTTATTCCTGTCTTACTCCTAGGTTCTTCATGACATTTTTTTTCTTAAATTCCATATATATGTGTTAGCATACGGTATTTGTCTTTCTCTTTCTGACTTACTTCACTCTGTATGACAGACTCTAGGTCCACCAACCTCATTACAAATAGCTCAATTTCGCTTCTTTTTCTGGCTGAGTAATATTCCATTGTATATATGTGCCACATCTTCTTTATCCATTCATCCGATAATGGACACTTAGGTTGCTTCCATCTCTGGGCTATTGTAAATAGAGCTGCAATGAACATTTTGGTACATGACTCTTTTTAAATTATGCTTTTCTCAGGGTATATGCCCAGTAGTGGGATTGCTGGGTCATATGGTAGTTCTATTTGTAGTTTTTTAAGGAACCTCCATACTGTTCTCCATAATAGCTGTGCCAATTCACATTCCCACCAGCAGTGCAAAAGTGTTCCCTTTTCTCCACACCCTCTCCAGCATTTATAGAGTCTAGATTTTTTGATGATGGCCATTCTAACTGGTGTGAGATGATATCTCATTGTAGTTTTGATTTGAATTTCTCTAGTGATTAGTGATGTTGAGCATTCTTTCATGTGTTTGTTGGCAGTCTGTTTATCTTCTTTGGAGAAATGTCTATTTAGGTCTTCTGCCCATTTTTGGATTGGGTTGTTTGTTTTTTTTTTATTGAGCTGCATGAGCTGCTTGTAAATTTTGAAGATTAATCCTTTGTCAGTTGCTTCATTTGCAAATATTTTCTCCCATTCTGAGGGTTGTCTTTTGGTCTTGTTTATGGTTTCTTTGCTGTGCAAAAGCTTTGAAGTTTCATTAGGTCCCATTTGTTTATTTTTGTTTTTATTTCCATTTCTCTAGGAGGTGGGTCAGAAAGGATCTTGCTGTGATTTATGTCATAGAGTGTTCTGCCTCTGTTTTCCGCTAAGAGTTTGATAGTTTCTGGCCTTACATTTAGGTCGCTAATCCATTTTGAGCTTATTTTTGTGTATGGTGTTAGAGAGCGATCTAATCTCATACTTTTACATGTACCCGTCCAGTTTTCCTAGCACCAGTTATTGAAGAGGCTGTCCTTTCTCCACTGTACATTCCTGCCTCCGTAATCAAAGATAAGGTGACCATATGTGTGTGGGTTCATCTCTGGGCTTTCTATCCTGTTCCATTGATCTATCTTTCTGTTTTTGTGCCAGTACCATACTGTCTTGATTACTGTAGCTTTGTACTATAGTCGTAAGTCAGGGAGCCTGATTCCTCCAGCTCCATTTTTCGTTCTCAAGATTGCTTTGGCTATTCGGGATCTTTTGTGTTTCCATACAAATTGTGATTTTTTTTGTTCTAGTTCTGTGAAAAATTCCACTGGTAGTTTGATAGGGATTGCATTGAAACTGTAGATTGCTTTGGGTAGTAGAGTCATTTTCACAATGTTGATTCTTCCAATACAAGAACATGGTATATCTCTCCATCTATTTGTATCATCTTTAATTCCTTTCATCAGTGTCTTATAGTTTTCTGCATACAGGTCTTTTGTATCCTTAGGTAGGTTTATTCCTAGATATTTTATTCTTTTTGTTGCAATGGCAAATGGGAGTGTTTTCTTGATTGCACTTTCAGATTTTTCATCATTAGTGTATAGGAATGCCAGACATTTCTGTGCATTCATTTTGTATCCTGCTACTTTACCAAATTCATTGATTAACTCTAGTAGTTTTCTGGTAGCATCTTTAGGATTCTCTATGTATAGTATCATATCATCTGCAAACAGTGACAGCTTTACTTCTTCTTTTCCGATTTGGATTCCTTTTATTTCCTTTTCTTCTCTGATTGCTGTGGCTAACACTTCAAAAACTATGTTGAATAAGAGTGGTGAGAGTGGGCAACCTTGTCTTGTTCCTGATCTTAGAGGAAATGGTTTCAGTTTTTCACCATTGAGGACGATGTTGGCTGTGGGTTTGTCATATATGGCCTTTGTTATGTGGAGGAAAGATCCCTCTATGCCTACTTTCTGCAGGGTTTTTTTATCATAAATGGATGTTGAATTTTGTCGAAATCTTTCTCTGCATCTATTGAGATGATCATATGGTTTTTCTCCTTCAGTTTTTTAATATGGTGTATCACATTGATTGATTTGCATACATTGAAGAATCCTTGCAGTCCTGGAATAAACCCCACTTGATCATCGTGTATGATCCTTTTAATATGCTGTTGGATTCTGTTTGCTAATATTTTGTTGAGGAACTTTGCATCTATGTTCATCAGTGATATTTGCCTGTAGTTTTCTTTCTTTGTGACATCCTTGTGTGGTTTTGATATCAAGGTGATGGTGGCCTCGTAGAATGAGTTTGGGAGTGTTCTTCTCTCTGCTGTATTTTGGAAGAGTTTGAGAAGGATAGGCGTTAGCTCTTCTCTAAATGTTTGATAGAATTCACCTGTGAAGGCATCTGGTCCTGGGCTTTTGTTTGTTGGAAGATTTTTAATCACAGTCTCAATTTCAGTGCTTGTGATTGGTCTGTTCATATTTTCTATTTCTTACTGATTCAGTCTTGGCAGGTTGTGCATTTCTAAGAATTTGTCCATTTCTTCCAGGTTGTCCATTTTATTGGCATAGAGTTGCTTGTAGTAATCTCTCATAATCTTTTGTACTTCTGCAGTGTCAGTTGTTACTTCTCCTTTTTTATTTTTAATTCTATTGATTTGAGTCTTCTCCCTTTTTTTCTTGATGAGTCTGGCTAATGGTTTATCAGTTTTGTTTATCTTCTCAAAGAACAAGTGTTTAATTTTATTGATCTTTGCTATCGTTTCCTTCATTTCTTTTTCATTTATTTCTGATCTGATCTTTATGAATTCTTTCCTTCTGCTAACTTTGGGGTTTTTTTGTTCTTCTTTCTCTAATTGCTTTAGTTGCAAGGTTAGGTTGTTTATTCGAGATGTTTCCTGTTTCTTAAGGTAGGATTGTTTTGCTATAACCTTCCCTCTTAGAACTGCTTTTGCTGCGTCTCATAAGTTTTGGGTTGTTGTGTCTCCATTGTCCTTTGTTTCTAGGTATTTTTTGATTTCCTCTTTGATTTCTTCAGTGATCACTTCGTTATTAAGTAGTGTATTGTTTAGCCTCCATGTGTTTGTATTTTTTACAGGCCTTTTCCTGTAATTGATATCTATTCTCATAGCGTTTTTGTCAGAAAAGATACTTGATACAATTTCAATTTTCTTAAATTTACCAAGGCCTGATTTGTGACCCAAGAAATGATCTATCCTGGAGAATGTTCCATGAGCACTTGAGAAAAATGTGTATTCTGTTGTTTTTGGATGGAATGTCCTGTAAATATCAATTAAGTCCATCTTGTTTAATGTATCATTTAAAGCTTGTGTTTCCATACTTTTTTTCATTTTGAATGATCTGTCCATTGGTGAAAGTGGGGTGTTAAATTCCCCTACTATGAATGTGTTACTGTCGATTTCCCCTTTTATGGCTGTTAGTATTTGCCTTATGTACTGAGGTGCTCCTATGTTGGGTCCATGAATATTTACAATTGTTATATTTTCTTCTTGGATCGATCCCTTCATCATTATGTCGTGTCCTTCTTTGTCTCTTCTAATAGTCTTTATTTTAAAGTCTATTTTGTCTGATATGAGAATTGCTACTCCAGCTTTCTTTTGGTTTCCATTTGCATGGAATATCATTTTCCGTCCCGTTACTTTTGGTCTGTATGTGTCTCTAGGTCTGAAGTGGGTCTCTTGTAGACAGCATATATATGGGTCTTGTTTTTTTATCCATTAAGCCAATCTGTGTATTTTGGTGGGAGCATTTAGTCCATTTACATTTAAGGTAATTATCGATATGTATGTTCTTATTCCCATTTTCTTAATTGTTTTGGGTTCGTTATTGTAGGTCTTTTCCTTCTCTTGTGTTTCTTGCCTAGAGAAGTTCCTTTAGCAGTTGTTGTAGAGCTGGTCTGGTGGTGCTGAACTCTCTCAGCTTTTGCTTTTCTGTAAAGGTTTTAATTTCTCCATCAAATCTGAATGAGATCCTTGCTGGGTAGAGTAATATTGGTTGTAGGTTTTTCTCCTTCATTACTTTAAATATGTCCTGCCAGTCCCTTCTGGCTTGCAGAGTTTCTGCTGAAAGATCAGCTGTTAACCTTATGGGGATTCCCTTGTGTGTTATTTGCTGTTTTTCCCTTGCTGCTTTTAATATGTTTTCTTTGTATTTAATTTTTGACAGTTTGATTAATATGTGTCTTGGCATATTTCTCCTTGGATTTATCCTGTATGGGACTCTCTGTGCTTCCTGGACTTGATTAACTATTTCCTTTCCCATATTAGGGAAGTTTCCAACTATAATCTCTTCAAATATTTTCTCAGTCCCTTTCTTATTCTCTCCTTCTTCTGGAACCCCTATAATTCGAATGTTGGTGTGTTTAATGTTGTCCCAGACGTATCTGAGAGTGTCCTCAGTTCTTTTCATTCTTTTTTCTTTATTCTGCTCTGCAGTAGTTATTTCCACTATTTTATCCCAGGTCACTTCTCTGTTCTTCTGCCTCAGTTATTCTGCTATTAATCCCATCTAGAGTATTTTTTTTCTTTTTTTTTCCATCTAGAGTATTTTTAATTTCATTTATTGTGTTGTCCATCATTGCTTGTTTCATCTTTAGTTCTTCTAGGTCCTTGTTAATTGTTTCTTGCATTTTGTCTATTCTATTTCCAAGATTTTGGATCATCTTTACTATCATTATTCTGAATTCTTTTTCATGTAGACTGCCTATTTCCTCTTCATTTGTTAGGTCTGGTGGGTTTTTATCTTGCTCCTTCATCTGCTGCGTGTTTTTCTGTCTTCTCATTTTGCTTATCTTAATGTGTTTGCGGTCTCCTTTTTGCAGGCTGCAGGTTCGTAGTTCCCGTTGTTTTTGGTGTCTGTCCCCAGTGGCTAAGGTTGGTTCAGTGGGTTGTGTAGGCTTCCTGGTGGAGGGAACTAGTGCCTGTGTTCTGGTGGATGAGGCTGGATCTTGTCTTTCTGGTGGGCAGGTCCACGTCTGGTGGTGTGTTTTGGGGTGTCTGTGGACTTATTATGATTTTAGGCCGCCTCTCTGCTAATGTGTGGAGCTGTGTTCCTGTGTCACTAGTTGTTTGGCATAGGGTGTCCAGTACTGTAGCTTGCTGGTCGTTGAGTGAAGCTGGGTGCTGGTGTTGAGATGGAGATCTCTGGGAGATTTTCGCCGTTTGATATTACGTGGAGCTGGGAGGTCTCTTGTGGACCAGTGTCCTGAAGTTGGCTCTCCCACCTCAGAGGCACAGCTCTGACTCCTGGCTGGAGCACCAAGAGCCTTTCATCCACACGGCTCAGAATAAAGTGAGAAAAAGTAGAAAGAAAGAAAGAAAGAAAGAAAGGAGGGAGGGAGGGAGGGAGGGAGGAGGGAAGGAAGGAAAGAAAGAAAGAAGATAAAATGAAATAAAATAAAGTAAGATAAAATAAAGTTATTAAAATAAAAAATAATTAATAAGAAAAAAAATTTTAAGAAAAAAAACGAAAGCAAACAAACAAACAAAAAAACCGGACAGATAGAACCCTAGAAGAAATGGTGGAAGCAAAGCTATACAGACAAAATCTCACACAGAAGCATACACATACACACTCACAAAAAGAGGAAAAGGGGAAAAAACCATAAATCTTGCTCTCAAAATCCACCTCCTTAATTTGGGATGATTCGTTGTCTATTCATGTATGCCACAGATGCAGGGTACATCAAGTTGATTGTGGAGATTTAATCCGCTGCTCCTGAGGCTGCTGGGAGAGATTTCCCTTTCTCTTCTTTGTTCTCACAGCTCCCAGGGGCTCAGCTTTGGATTTGGCCCCGCCTCTGCGTGTAGGTCACTGGAGGGCGTCTGTTCTTCACTCAGACAGGACGGGGTTAAAGGAGCCGCTCATTCGGGGGCTCTGGCTCACTCAGGCCAGGGGGAGGGAGGGGTACAGAGTGCGGGGCGGGCCTGCGGCGGCAGAGGCCAGCGTGACGTTCCACCAGCCTGAGGCGCGCCGTGCGTTCTCCCAGGGAAGTTGTCCCTGGATCCCGGGACCCTGGCAGTGGCGGGCTGCACAGGCTCCCGGGAGGGGCGGTGTGGATAGTGACCTGTGCTCGCACACAGGCTTCTTGGTGGTGGCAGCAGCAGCCTTAGCGTCTCATGCCCGTCTCTGGGGTCCGCGCTGGTACCCGCGGCTTGCGCCCGTGTCTGGAGCTCCTTTAAGCGGCGTTCTTAATCCCCTCTCCTAGCGTACCAGGAAACAAAGAGGCAAGAAAAAGTCTCTCGCCTCTCAGGCAGCTCCAGACTTTTCCCGGACTCCCTCCCAGCTAGCTGTGGTGCACTAACCCCCTTCAGGCTGTGTTCACGCCGCCAACCCCAGTCCTCTCCCTGCGCTCCGACCGAAGCCTGAGCCTCAGCTCCCAGCCCCGCCTGCCCCGGTGGGTAAGCAGACAAGCCTTTCAGGCTGGTGAGTGCCAGTCGGCCCTGATTCTCTGTGCGGGAATCTCTCTGCTTTGCCCTCCGCACCCCTGTTGCTGTGCTCTCCTCCGAAGCTTCCCCCTTCCGCCACCCACAGTCTCTGCCCGCAAAGGGGCTCCTTGCGTGTGGAAACCTTTCCTCCTTGACAGCTCCCTCCCGCTGGTGCAGGTACCATCCCTATCCTTTTGTCTCTGTTTATTCTTTTTTCTTTTGCCCTACCCAGGTACGTGGGGAGTTTCTTGCCTTTTGGGAGGTGTGAGGTCTTCTGCCAGCGTTCAGTAGGTGTTCTGTAGGAGTTGTTCCATGTGTAGATGTATTTCTGGTGTATCTGTGGGGAGGAAGGTGATCTCCGCGTTTTACTCTTCCACCATCTTCCTCACTCTAACCACAGCAAGTATTATACTTAATAGAGGAGAAACTTTAGAAGCATTCCCTTTACGGAAGGAAGCAAGATGAAGATGCTGCTATCACATCTGGGAAGTCCTAGAAAGAAATAAGAAGTCTAAGGATTGTTAAGGAAGAAACAACATGAGAGTATTTAATAATGGTGTGATCATTTACATAGAAAGACCAAGAGAATTAGACAAACTGTTAGAACTAATGAGAAAGTTCTGCATGTTTACAAGATGCAATATCAATACTCTAACATCAATAGTATCTTCTGCACTGGCAGTAACCAATTAGAAAATATAAAGGCACCAATATGGGTCTGGATATAGGAAATACAGAAGATGCAAATGATGGAGAAATACATCAGTTAAAGGGGAAGAACTATGAACATGGGTAAATCTCTAAATAGTACTGTAGAGTGACAAAAATAAGAGGTGTAATCAGACCACACTACGAGCTACCACTTCTTTGTGCTAAGTGCTTCCCAGTTAATCTTCACCACAACTTATCAGGTTGATATTTTAGAAATCCCTTCTTTATTGGTAAGAGGATAGAGAAGAAATGGAGTACTGAGACCTTAGTACGTCATGAAGGTAGGGTCCGAATGCAGCCTGACTTCTGACTTCAGTGTCTATGCTCTTACCACTGTGCTAGTACCCAGGGTCACTTGTGAGGCAGGGGTGTGGAATGGCCACAGAATGGTAGCATCTTCACGATTTAGCCCTCACTTAACACTGCACCTTACAGTTTGTAAAGCACCTTCTCACCCAAGATTTCATGTGGTCCTCATGAGACATTTACAGATGAGAAAAGTGAAGCTCAGACATTAAATGACTTCTCCAAGGAGATGAAGGAATGGGATGAGAAGTCTTATCATTTTATTTTTTATTTTTGCTGTCTACAAGTACTCATTTTATTTTAAAAATTAAAGTCTAGTTAATTTACAATGTTGTGTTAGTTTCAAGTGTACAAAAAAGTGATTCAGTTACACACACACACACAGACACACACACACACGTTCTTTTTTCATATTCTTTTCCATTATAGGTTATTAGAAGATCCTGCGTATAGTTCCCTACTATATATAAAATAGATAAACGAGAAGTCTGACCTTTTGACTCCCACCTCAGTGCCTTTCCCGTTATAGCCAGGGGTGCCATGGCAAAGCTGGCAACCATGTGCTCTGAAGCACCTATTTTTTGTTTTGCTTTAGTTTGTTTTGTTTTGTTAAATTATGTTTTTAGATTTCCAAACTGCATGGACCAATACTTTGTTAAATTGCAATAAAGCTGAATTACTAGAAGGGTGAAAATTAAGACATAAATTATATTTTTATTATTTTATTAGGAAATTTAATAGGCTTTATCAAGTTGCTCTAAAAGTTTTCAAACAGTTACTCTCCATTTGTCTACTTACCTCATTGCAGTCTGGCACCGATCCATGGACCACCTTTTCAGTCATGCTCTTCTAGGGTTGTATATCCGTTCAGCCTTCCATCCCTGTCATTCTCCTCACCTTTTCCCAGAGACCTATGAAGGAAGCATCTTTCTTTCTAGTATTACCTGAGAGATTACCAGAGAGCCACCCACTAAGGCTCAAGGTCACTGTCAGGATGAAGAGTGGGGCCACTTGGCCCCTCCTCTAGAGTATGCCTGTGCTGGGGGCAGGAGTGTGTAGTGGAGGGGTTGGGAGAGTGGAAATCGCCTGGAGTGATTAGAAAAAGTAACAGCAGGAAGAAAGGCAGTTGCTGGTTGATTACAGTTAGAGGATACATAGTTATCCCCCAGGGCTGCAGTGCCAGAACTCTGACTCCAAGGGCTTTAGCCATCCATAACCACCTGGCATCTGCCCAGCCAGCTTTTTGGAGAAACAACCTGGAGGGAGCTCTTTGCCCAGAAGCGAGTCTTCCAGTGCAAACTTCTGTCAGATGAGCATACGACTTTGTTCTGGATTCTCTTTCAACAGGATCACAGCACTGGGGATCAATTTGGAGTAGGGACCATTTCATGAGTGCACAATCAGTGTCATCACATGGGGCCCCATGCTGGGTTTTAATGCTCTACTGTTATTATCTTGAAATCCTTAATAATTCTGAAGAAGGGGCTCCATGTTTTTATTTTGCATTGGACCCCACAAATTATGTAGCCAGTCCTGATATGGGGTTTGTGTTAAACAGGGTAACCCACAGTGTGCCTCACTGGGTGAGGGATAATCAGGCTGGATTTCCTCCTACATGACAGAAGAAAAATGCTGAATCCCCTATGGAGCAGTAGAGAAATTGGTAGTCACTGCGAGTCGCATATTTCTCCTTGTAAGTCAGAGAGCATCCATTGTGTGTGTTTGGGGGATAAAACCATATTGAGAATACCTAATGAGATGTTAAGATCTGCTGTGTTTCCAAGCTGAAGGGAATCAAACGCTGTGGTCTTAGTTCCTTCTCATGAGATTCCATTTGCCTCAGGAGAAGAATTAACACAAATACCATATGATATCACTTATATGTGGAACCTAAAAAAAGATGCAAATGAACTTATACACAAAAAAGAAACAGACTCACAGACATAGAAAACAAACTTATGGTTACCAAAAGACTTGGGGGGGAGATAAATTAGGAGTTTGGGATTGACATATACACACCACTGTATATAAAATAGATAACCAACAAGGACCTATTGTATAGCACAGGGAACTCTACTCAGTATTCTGTAATAACCTATAAGGGAAAAGAATCTGAAAAAGAAGAGATATATGTATATATACATATATGTATATTCACTTTGCTGTATACCTGAAACTAAGACAACATTGTAAATCAACTATACTTCAATTAAAAAATTAAAAAAAAAACACATAGTTGCTTTGCATGCATCTATGTTAATCCTCATGTCTTTTCAAGGTAAATGTTATTAGCCCCATTTTGCAGACAAAGAAACTGAAGCACAGAACAGTCAAGTAGTTTGCTTCAAAGCCTATTCTCTCACACACAATAGCACTCAATCTCTCTGATCCTCTGGGCTCTGTGTCAAGTAGTGCCTCCACATACTGGCACGAGCCTCTAAGCAGTGACCATGTGAGAGAGCCACCAAGGGGGCTATAGTCTGTGAGGAATCCTCGTCCCTGGGACTGAGAAAATTTGTGGAGTGCAGTGGACCTGGGAGTACAGGGTGACTTCCATTGGTCTCACACATACACATAGTATCTCAGCACAGCCACCTACCTCCTACTGAGTTCCCTCTCCTCTGTCCCTACCTCTCTCAATCTACCCTGCCTGTCACCCACTCTCTCCTCCTTGCCTTCTGGAGCCAAGAGCTATGCATTTGATCTTCTCTCCTCAACAAGAGCTATGCATTTGATCCTGTGCTTCTGCGTCCTCCTGAGTCCCTCTGCATGAGTGGCTACCAGGCAGCTCTAGGGCAAAGGTGATTGGAGAATGGGTGGAAGGCAGCACAGGAGGGACCACAGGGCAAGAAGGAGGCAAAAATGGTCCAAAGATGTACCCCGCTCTCCTGCACAAGTGTGCTGCTTCCATTTCACCTTGGAATTTGTCACCTCCTCTTTTAACCACGTAGAGAAAACTTTGAACTGAAGATATCAACTAAGCTTAGGATCTAAGAATGAGTATGGTCAAGTATTGGTGAGTGTGGAGTCAATCAAGTAAATCTTTAAACCGATTTAATATGCCTCTTGGTAATGTGTCCAAGATTCTCTTCCCTGCAGTTGTATTGATATTTTGATTGGCCTCTGAAGCATGTCTGACTGCCTCACCCTCATCCTTCACATTCAGTTTTTTTTTATTCCGCCTCCTGTACAATACTCACATTTACTTTTGCTTCTGCGTTTCTGTCCCTACTGCTCTACTTTACTCTGTCGGGAGTCTCTGGCTCCTTCAAGGATCTGTCTGCGTAGTCTCTGTGCTCTTTCTGATCTCACTTCCAAGTTCATCTCTTGAGCCCAGCTCTCATGATGACACAGCTCTCCTCAAAATCCATCCTTGGCTCCTCCTCTTATTCTATAATCAGACCCCAACAGTCATTCAAACCCTTGCTTGAGGGTTAAGCCTTATTTCCACCAACTCCCTATGACATATTCTTTGCTCTAGAAAAATAGGACTATTTACCATTATCCAAACACACCTTAAGTTTTCTACCCATGGATCATGCGTGTGCATCAAGCACTTTCCTTTCATCTACCTTTGTCCAACAAAATCCTACCCTTTCTTTAAAGTCTAGAGCTAATGTTGACTCATTCTTAAGCTTTCCATGAACAGAGTTCATTACCTGATTTTTGTATCATTTTGTCTTCCAGCAACTCAGCTTACTCATATTTAATGCCGGTTGTCTACTCTTGTGTCTTTCTCCACTATTGGATATTGAACTCCGTGAAGGTAGGCCAAGGTCTTAGTCCTCTCTGTATTCCCAGGGTCTAGTTTATAGTAGATGCTCAGACAAGTTCATGAGTGGAAGCCTGCCTGCAGTCTTTCCGCCAGAATCAAGTGATTCCTGTTTGGATTTCTGTATCAAATATAGGGATTTCTGAAAATAGTTATCTCCCTCAGTGAACTGTAAGTCAGGGAACAGCATGGTCAATGTCATTTGTACCTCTCTGCTCCCTGCACAGAATAAACTCATGCAGCATAATTGAATGAAAGGAGTACAGGATGAGCCAGCTAATATTATGGAAGATCATAATTTTCTTTGTACATTAAGGTGTGTTTGTAGACAATCTATAGTCAGCTAAACCCTAAGTCACCATGGAACTGTGGGTGGTACAGTGCAGGGGCAATGTGTGAGAGTGTGTGAGGGAGGAGGTGAGCAGAGAAGAGAAAGAAGAAATGATCTCGTTTGCATGCTAACTAGTTAGTGAGCAGATGAGGAAGAAGGGAAATAACTGGGCTACTGAATGAATGAATTAATGAATGAGTGACTGAGTGAGTGACTAAGTTAACTAATTTGATGAGCAAGCGAGTGCGTGATTGATCAAATGAGCAAATGAATACATTCTTTCTCCTCTGTCTTTGGGAAACTTGTTTAGCTTTCTGGGCTTCCTGATTTCTTGGCAGGGGTCTCAGGAACAGTTTGGAACGGTCTTTGCTTCCTCAGGTTTTAAATTGCATCGGACACTTTCCTTTCATCTCATTTCCTTTCCTTTTATCCGTAGGCTGTCTCCAAGGATAGTGTATTCTCAAACTTTATATATATATATATATATATATATATATATATATATATATATATATATAATATTAAAAATATATATATGTCTTATCATGAAAGCAGCGCCACTTGAAAACTCGATTAATTGCTAATGTTCTTCATCATTTATCAAGTGCCAGCTGTGGCATGTAATCTTTAAAGGGAATGAAATTAAAAGAATTAAGAAACAATTACATCTGGAAAAAGAAATAACTCTCCCCAAATCTAATCACCTTCTGATGGAGAGCTTCATGCCGAGGTGGCTGCGGGGGAGAGGCAGGAGAAGCACTCATGTGCTGCTGAGGTTCCTGCGGCTGGTCTGGGGGGAAAATGAGTCGTGATCTGCCAGCATTATGTGGGAGAGAGCAGCTCCTGACATGGGCTCAGGACGTGGGGCTGTGTCGTGCTTGCCTGTCTGGTGAAGCAGAGCTAGTGCCTGTGGGGCTGTGTCTATTGCTATTGCTATTGCTGTACATCCCCACACCGGGGGTCCAAGACTGCCAAGGGCGCCCTGGACTTCTGAGGCTGTTGCCCCCTCCCATGCTTTCTTCCCCCTTATCACTGGGGACAGGAAGAGGTTTGGCTTGGGGCAATTGGGGAAGGGCAGAAGTTCTAGGGCAAGAGCCCACCAGGCGGACAGCCAGTTGCAAGAGTGACAGGGTCAATGTGGGGCTCCCCACTTGAGCCATTTCTCAGCCCTTCAGCTCACTGCAGGCATCAGGTAACTCCCACACACGCTGGCTGCCACTGCCCACCTGTACTGTCTCTTGCTCCAGGACCTGGAAGAGAGGCTGAGGCTTCACTGTGGCTGGCCTCCACCCTTGGACTACTGCGAGGGCCTGAGACCCTTTCTCCTGGGCAAATACTCCAAACATTTCAGGCTGACAAGGAGTCCTGACACTTACTCCTTAAAAATCTGGAAACAGATTATTTCTGGGTGCTAGACCCACAGCTGAAAGAGAGGCTATTCTGTAGAGAAGTGTCCAAGAAGGTCCATGTGAGAAGATGGCCTCTTGCCTCCCAGAATGTGGTCCGGCTAGTTTACCACCTGTGCAGTGCCCACAGGCACTTCTCTGAGGACTAGCCTCTCTTTCAGCCATGTGACTAGCACCTAAAAATGCCCCATTTGCAAATTTGTAAGGAGTAAGCATCAGGGCCCCATGTTCAACCTGAATTTTTTGAGGTATCTGCCTAGGAGAAGGGGTCTTTGGTACTGCTCAGACTGGTGTCCCAGCAAGAGTAACACCTGGGAGGCAAGACACTTTGATCTCATGGGTACCCTACCGGACTACCTTGGGGCCATCAGTTCCCCTAACCAGCACCTTGCTCCCTGTGAGTGTGCAATTCTTAGACTTTCTCTGGTCCTCCATTTCCTTGTCTTTGTGAGTTTGGATTAGAAGAGCGGTTCTCAAGCCCTTTCATGCATTGGATTCCGCTGAAGGGTTTGGTAAAACATGGATTACTGGACCCACCAACTGGAGTTTCTGAGTGCAAAGCAGTGTCCTACCTGTTTCCTTATCAGCTTCTGAAACAACCCGATAATCTGAGGAGTCTCTACCCCTTTTAGAGTCGGGGAAGTAGGCTCATGATGGTACCCAGACTTGCTTAAAGTCCCACTGCCAGTGAATAGTGAAGCCAAGATATAAAGCCAGGCTTTTAGCTCCCAGACCTTGCCCTGCTTCTCCCACACCCCATGGCCTAGGGGAAACCCAACTTATTTTACAGCTTCCACATTTGCCACTCCTATATGTAGTTCCATGAAGATGGCAAGAATCATAATACTTGCATATAGCTTAGTACATGCCAGGCACTGTTCTCAGAGATTTAAAGGCATTACAGCATTTAATTTTCACCCTAACTCTAGAAGTTGATGTGCTATCATTACTTTCACTTTTTAAACATTTTTATTGGAGTATAATTGCTTTAAAATGGTGTCTTAGTTTCTGCTTTACAACAAAGTGAATCAGCTATACATATACATATATCCCCATATCCCCTCCCTCTTGCACCTCCCTTCCACCTCCCTATCCCATCCTCTAGGTAGTCACAAAGCACCGAGCTGATCTCCCTGTGCTATGCAGCTGCTTCCCACTAGCTATCTATTTTACATTTGGTAGTGTATATATGTCCATGCCACTCTCTCACTTTGTCCCAGCTTACCCTTCACTCTCCCCATGTCCTCAAATCCATTCTCTACGTCTGTGTCTTTATTCCTTTATTCCTGTTCTGCCCCTAGGTTCTTTAGAACCACTTTTATTTTTTTAGATTCCATATATATGTGTTAGTGTACGGTATTTGTTTTTCTGCTTCTGACTCACTTCACTCTGTATGACAGACTCTAGGTCCATCCACCTCATTACAAATAACTCAATTTCGTTTCTTTTTATGGCTGAGTAATATTCCATTGTATATATGTGCCACATCTTCTTTATCCATTCCTCTGTCGATGGACACTTAGGTTGCTTCCATGTACTGGTTATTGTAAATAGAGCTGCAATGAACATTGTGGTACATGACTCTTTTTGAATTGTGCTTTTCTCACGGTATATGCCCAGTAGTGGGATTGCTGGATCGTATGGTAGTCCTAACTTTAGGTTTTTAAGGAACCTCCATACTGTCCTCCATAGTGGCTGTATCAATTTACATTCCCACCAACATTGCAAGAGACTTCCCTTTTCTCCACACCCTCTCCAGCATTTATTGATTGTAGATATTTTGATGAAGGCCATTCTGACTGGTGTGAGGTGATGCCTCATTGTAGTTTTGATTTGCATTTCTCTAATGATTAGTTATGTGGAGCATCCTTTCATGTGTTTGTTGGCAATCTGTATATCTTCTTTGGAGAAATGTCTATTTAGGTCTTCTGCCCATTTTTGGATTGGGTTCTTTGTTTTCTTGATATTGAGCTGTGTGAGCTGCTTGTAAATTTTGAAGATTAATCCTTTGTCAGTTGCTTCATTTGCAAATATTTTCTCCCATTCTAAGGGTTGTCTTTTCATGTTGTTTATGTTTTCCTTTGCTGTGCAAAAGTTTTGAAGTTTCATTAGGTCCCATTTGTTTATTTTTGTTTTACTTCCAATTCTCTAAGAGGTGGGTCAAAAAAGGATCTTGCTGTGATTTATGTCGTAGAGTATTCTGCCTATGGTTTCCTCTAAGAGTTTTACAGTGTCTGGCCTTACATTTAGGTCTTTAATCCATTTTGAGTCTATTTTTGTCTGTGGTGTTAGGGAGTGTTCTAATTTCATTCTTTTACATGTAGCTGTCCAGTTTTCCCAGCACCTCTTATGGAAGAGGCTGTCTTTTCTCTGTTGTATATTCTTGCCTCCTTTACCAAAGATAAGGTGAGCATACGTGCATGGGTTTATCTCTGGGCTTTCTATCGTGTTCCATTGATCTATATTTCTGTTTTTGTGCCAGTGCCACACTATCTTGATTACTGTAGCTTTGTAGTATAGTCTGAAGTCAGGGAGCCTGATTCCTCCAGCTCCATTTTTCTTTCTCAAGACTGCTTTGGCTATTCGGGGTCTTATGTGATTCCGTACAAACTGTGAATTTTTTTGTTATAGTTCTGTGAAAAATGTCATTGGTAGTTAGACAGGGATTGCATTGAATATGTAGATTGCTTTGGGTAGTATAGTCATTTTCACAATGTTGATTCTTCCAATCCAAGAACATGGTTTATCTCTCAATCTGTTGGTATCATCTTTAATTTCTTTCATCTGTATCTTATAGTTTTCTGCATACAGGTCTTTTGTCTCCTTAGGTAGGTTAATTCCTAGGTATTTTAGTCTTTCTGTTGCAATGGTAAATGGGAGTGTTTCCTTAATTTAAAATTCAGATTCTTCATCATTAGTGTATAGGAATGCCAGAGATTTCTGTGCATTAATTTTGTATCCTGCTACTTTACCAAATTCATTGATTAGTCCTAGTAGTTTTCTGGTAGCATCCTTAGGATTCTCAGTGTATAGTATCATGTCATCTGCAAACAGTGACAGTTTTACTTTTCTTTTCTGATTTGGATTCCATTTATTTCTTTTTCTTCTCTGATTGCAATGGCTTAAACTTCCAAAATTATGTTGAATAATAGTGGTGAGAGTGGGCAACCTTGCCTTTTTCCTGATCTGAGAGGAAATGGTTTCAATTTTTCACCATTGAGAACAATGCTGGCTGTGGTTTTGTCATATATGACCTTTATTATGTTGAGGTAAGTTCCTTCTATGCTTACTTTGTGGAGGGTTTTTATCATAAATGGGGGTTGAATTTTGTTGAAAGTTTCTTCTGCATCTACTGAGATGATGGTAAGGTTTTTATCCTTCAATTTTTTTGTATGGTTTATCACATTGATTGATTTGCGTATATTGAAGAATCCTTGCATTCCTGGGATAAACCCCACTTGATCATGATGTATGATCCTTTTAATGTGCTGTTGGATTCTGTTGGCTAGTATTCTGTTGAGGATTTTTGCATCTATATTCATCAGTGATATTGGCCTGTAGTTTTCTTTCTTTGTGACATCTTTGTCTGGTTTTGGTATCAGGGTGATGGTGGCCTCATAGAATGAGTTTGGGAGTGTTCCTGCCTCTGTTATATTTTGGAAGAGTTTGAGAAGGATAGGTGTTAGCTCTTCTCGAAATGTTTGATAGAATTCGCCTGGGAAGCCATATGGTCCTGGGATTTTGTTTGTTGGAAGATTTTTAATCACAGTCTCACTTTCAGTGCTTGTGATTGGTCTGTTTATATTTTCTATTTCTTCTTGGTTCACTCTTGGACGGTTGTGCCTTTCTAATAATTTGTCAATTTCTTCCACGTTGTCCATTTTATTGGCCTATAGTTGCCTGTAGTAATCTCTCATTATCCTTCGTATTTCTGCAGTGTCAGTTGTTACTTCTCCGATTTCATTTCTAATTCTATTGATTTGAGTCTTCTCCCTTTTTTTCTTGATGAGTCTGGCTAATGCTTTATCAGTGTTGTTTATCTTCTCAAAGAACCAGTTTTTCGTTTATTGATATTTGCTCTTGTTTCCTTCATTTCTTTTTCATTTATTTCTGATCTGATCTTTATGATTTCTTTCCTTCTGCTAACTGTGGGGTTCTTTTTTTCTTCTTTCTCTAATTGCTTTAGGTGTAAGATTAGGTTGTTTATTTGAGATGTTTCTTGTCTCTTGAGGTAGGATTGTATTGATATAAACTTCCCTGTTAGAACTGCTTTTGCTGCATCTGATTGGTTTTGGGTCTTCGTGTTTTCATTGTCATTTGTTTCTAGATATATTTTGATTTCCTCTTTGCTTTCTTCAGTAATCTCTAGGTTATTTACTAGCATATTGTTTAGCATCCATGTGTTTGTGTGTTTTACAGTTTTTTTCCTGTAATTTATATATAGTCTCATAGCACTGTGGCCAGAAATGATACTTGGTACGATTTCAAATTTTTTAAATTTACTGAGGCTTGATTTGTGACGCAAGATATGATCTATCCTGGAGAATGTTCCATAAGCCCTTGAGAAGAAAGTGTATTCTGTTGTTTTTGGATGGAATGTCCTATAAATATCAATTAAGTTCATCTGGTGTAATGTGTCATTTAAAGCTTGTGTTTCCTTATTTGTTTTTATTTTGGATAATCTGTCCCTTGGTGAAAGTGAGGTGTTAAAGTCCCTACTATGATTGTGTTACTGTCGTTTTCCCCTTCTCTGGCTGTTAGCATTTGCCTTATATATTGAGGTGCTCCTATGTTGGGTGCATAAATATTTACAATTGCTATATCTTCTCTTGGATTGATCCCTTGATCATTATGTAGTGTCCTTCTTTGTCTCTTGTAATAGTCTTTATTTTAAAGTCTATTTTTTCTGATATGAGAGTTGCTACTCCAGCTTTCTTTTGATTTCCATTTGCATGGAATATCTTTTTCCATCCCCTCACTTTCATTCTGTATGTGTCTCTAGGTCTGAAGTGGATCTCTTGTGGACAGCATATATATGGGTCTTGTTTTTGTATCCATTAAGCCAGTCTGTGTCTTTTGGTGGGAGCATTTAATCCATTTACATTTAAGGTAATTATCGATATGTATGTTCCTATTCCCATTTTCTTAGTTGTTTTGGGCTCGTTATTGTAGGTCTTTTCCTTCTCTTGTGTTTCTTGCCTAGAGAAGTTCCTTTAGCATTTGTTGTAAAACTGGTTTTGTGGTGCTGAATTCTCTTAGCTTTGGCTTGTCTGTAAAGGTTTTAATTTCTCCATCAAATCTGAATGAGACCCTTGCTGGGTAGAGTAATCTTGGTTGTAGGTTTTTCCCTTTCATCCCTTTAAATATGTCCTGCCAGTTCCTTCTGGCTTGCAGAGTTTCTGCTGAAAGATCAGCTGTTAACCTTATGGGGATTCCCTTGTGTGTTATTTGTTGTTTTTCCCTTGCTGCTTTTAATATTTTTTCTTTGTATTTAGTTTTTGACAGTTTGATTAATATGTGTCTTGGTGTGTTTCTTCTTGGATTTGTCCTGTATGGGACTTTCTGTGCTTCCTGGACTTGATTGACTATTTCCTTTCCCATTTTAGGGGAGTTTTCAACTCTAATCTCTTCAAATATGTTTCAGTCCCTTTCTATTTTTCTTCTTCTTCTGAGACCCCTATAATTCAAATATTCATTCATTTAATGTTGTCCCAGATGTCTCTGAGACAGTCCTCAATTCTTTTCATTCTTTTTTCTTTATTCTGCTCTGCAGTAGTTATTTCCACTATTTTATCTTCCAGGTCACTTATCTGTTCTTCTGCCTCAGTTATTCTGCTATTGATTCCTTCTAGAGAATTTTTGATTTCATTTATTGTGTTGTTCATCATTGTTTCTTTGCTCTTTAGTTCTTCTAGGTCCTTGTTAAACGTTTCTTGTACTTTCTCCATTATATTTCCAAGATTTTGGATCATCTTTACTATCATTATTCTGAATTCTTTTTCAGGTAGACTGCCTATTTCCTTTTCATTTGTTAGGTCTGGTGGGTTTTTATCTTGCTCCTTCATCTGCTATGTGTTTTTCTGTTTTCTCATTTTGCTTAACTTACTGTGTTTGGGGTCTCCTTTTCTCAAGCTGTAGGTTTGTATTTCCCGTTGTTTTTGGTGTCTGCCCCCAGTGGCTAAATTTGGTTCAGTGGGTTGTATAGGCTTCCTAGTGGAGTGGACTGGTGCCTGTGTTCTGGTGGATGAGCCTGCATCCTGTCTTTCTTGTGGGCAGGACCTTGTCTGGTGGTGTGTTTGTGGTGTATGTGACCTTATTATGATTTTAGGCAGCTTCTCTGGTAATGGGTAGGGTTGCTTTCCTGTCCTGGTAGTTGTTTGCCAGTGGCCAGGGGAGTGGAGGGTGCCGGCAGGTACTGCTTTCATGGGAGTGGTGCTGCGGTGGGAAACTTCCTCAAGCCCCGGGACAAACTCTCACAGACTCTGCCTACTGCAGGCCACGGGGTGGGCAGGAGCACAGTGTGGGTGTTGTGGCACGCTGAGCCTGGTGCTTGCCCTCGTCCATCCGCCCAACTCTACTTTCATTTTACAGATGAGGAAATTGAGGCACAGAGTGGTCAGCTCACTTTCCCAGGCTCAGAGAGCTAAGCAGTACTACAGCCAGGACTCTACCCTGGGCAGTCTGACAGCTAGGTCTCTGATTTGAGCACTGTACCCCAGAGAGAATGGTACACTTAGAAGGCTGCCTTGGGTACCTGCCCTGCATGGCAAGGGAGCTCAGGAAAAAATGCTCAGGCTTTAAGAGACAAGAGTGACCCTGGACCAGGTAGGGTCTACCTCCTGTGAAATTTTCCACAGCTTTTCAGATTGCCTGTTATGTGCTGTCTTATGCCTGGCGCTCCCAGTCTCTTCCTTGCATCATCACCCCTGGTCCATGCATAACCAGGACTGTCTGTCAAAAGGAGCCCAGGCACACAGTGAGACATGAGATGTAGTAGTCAAAGCACGCCTATAGGCATGTGAGCCTGGCGGGCCGGCTGCAAAAGGCTTGATTGCATAATGGCATTTAGAAAATGGCACTTGTCTTTTCTTCAAAGACCTTCAAGATGATGAATTGGGGCTTATTGAAATGGCCTTAAATCAAGGCTTCTGCACACAACAGTTTGCTCAGACTCATGCAAAGTGTATTTCTCTTTGGAGTGGGTGATACCAGAAGCTCCCTACCACTGGCCACCTTCTGGGCTCAGGGTCTGGGCCAGGGACCAGAGTCATGGAAGAGGAGAGCCTGGAGCCAAAACGACCCGACAACACAGAAAGTGTGAGGTCCCTATGTACCTATGGGGACTCTGAGGCCCCAAGAGAAGGGACTGACCCAAAGGCACCTAGTAAGCCAATGAAGCAACTGCCTTCTGAACCTGTTGGAACATTCTAATGGCCATTTCCCCATGGGGCTACTCTGGGGTCTGCCCGTGTGGGCAGCATACTACCTGGGGGTTGCCATTTGACCTGGTGGGCCACCTCGTTTCTGTGCTCCTCTGTTCCTTCTCTTCCAGGATGAGTCAGGGTGATCTGCAGGCTGTTACATCCACCCCTAAGCCTTGTGGACTCTGGGAATACTGGTGTTTTTTACTTCAATGTATGCACTCCCCTCCACTCATCTCCCATGACCCATCCCCACCACCCTCCTAAGAGTTTAGAGGACACTTGCTTGAAAATGGCCCATCTCATCTCCTACATGATCTCCCAGCATCTGCAGCCTCAGCTTCCTTGTCCACCCACAGGCTCTCACTCTCAGGTGCCAACCCTGAACTTGAATGAACCAAAAATAAGTGTCTCCTTAAATTTTGTGCTCTAGTCTGGGCTGTCCTGGCAGTCATATGTGGCCTCCTGTCCAGGAAGCAACATTCTTTAGAGAGACATTAGTGACCCTTCCACCTTTTTAGTGCCTTAGTTTCCCTATCTGCTAAATTAGAATAATGGGAATCCCCGGCTTCTATACATCCTTGAGTGTTGAGAGGACCCTGTAGCGGGAAGATGGAGGAAGGTTCTTGTACACTGTAAAGTGCGATGCAGGTACAGTGAGTGTGGCTGTGGCTCTGCTGTTGGGCCTATCTCCTATCTGGCTTTCTCCTTGGGTCATCTTACTGGACCTCCACAGGTAGAGGCTGCTGTGTGGCTGAGTGGTGACAGACCCCCATGGGATTTGGCTTAAGCCTGCAGGGGCTGGCAGCCGTGGCTCTAGAGATATAAAAGTAAAACAAAACACAGCACAACACAACAAAGCACTACCATCAACCAAACAAAAAAGTCAGGAAGAAATAATATCACGAATATGGAATTGAGTGATGAGCTTTGACAACAAAATTATAAAATTTTTAAGAGGAGGAAAAGTGCAAGCAGGGCAGAGCTGTACACAGACTGGGACTGTGGGGACAGATGGGAAGAAACAGGAAATTGACCTTGTGTGCCTCCTGGAGGCAGAGATGATAGATCCACTCAGACAAGGTCCCTGCTTTTGAGGATCCTCCCCCGCTAGTCCTGGGAACAGGTGGATCTGGGTATGACTGCATACTCTGTAATAAGGATGAATGATAAGGAAACACAAGAGGCCGTGGGAATCCAGAGGAAAAGTTCATAACCCAGACCCAGCAGCAACATGGGGAGGGGAGCGTGGAGACAGAAAAATGTTACAGCAGCTAATGCTTGAGCTGGGAATAAGAAAATGAGTATGAATTTGCCATATGGAGGGAAGGGGAAGGCCATCCCAAGCACAGGGGACAGCGTGAGCAGAGGCACAGGGGTAGGAAGAAGGAGCACAGAAGTGCTCTAGTGAGGTTAAAACCTCAGGCACAAGGAGTGGTGGGAGGGAAACAGGCTGAGGTTTTCTGGGGACAGGTCCAGCAGAACCTTGAATGCCAAGCTCAGGAGCTTGACTTTGATTCCAGAAACAATCGAGAAGAAGCCACTGAGCGAAGGAAGGTCTTGAGCAGGGGAGGGTAATAATCTGACTTACAGCTTTCAGAAGATCCTTCTTCCTGCAGTGTGGTTAGAGGACAGGAGACTGGTGAAATTAGATGTAAGAGCACCAGAAGGGACGCAGTTGCAGAAGTCCAGGTGAGTTAATGGTGATCTGAACTTAAATTTCTACCAGGGGAGATGGAGAGAAGGGGACAAAGGCAAGAGATAGTTGAGACGTAGAATGTACTAGACTTGGGAACTGATTGGATGCATGTGGTGAAGGAGAGGGAGCTGTCAAAGGGGATATTCAGGCTTGTTGCTTTGTGCAGTGGAGAGGATGGTGTTACTATTCCTGAGAAGGGGGTTGCTGCATGTGGAAAAGCCTTGGGAAGAAGATCAAGGGCTCCCTTTTGGTCAGTGACATATTTGAATTGCTGCTGGTACTTCTACGTGGAAATGGGTAGTGGACAGTTCGATATACAGGTCTGAAATGTGAACTAGAGACAGAGCTTTTTTTTTTTTTTTGCGGTACGCGGGCCTCACTGCTGTGGTCTCTCCCGTTGCGGAGCACAGGCTCCGGACGCTCAGGCTCAGCGGCCATGGCTCACAGGCCCAGCCGCTCCGCGGCATGTGGGATCTTCCCAGACCAGGGCATGAACCCGTGTCCCCTACATTGGCAGGCGGACCCCCAACCACTGCACCACCAGGGAAGCCCGAGACAGAGCTTTAAGTAGAGAAGGAAGGACCAGCAAAGACTGACAATGAATATCCAAAGAGATAGGAGGGAAAACAGACCGCCTGGTGTTTTCCTCTTCCCAATGATCCTGAAAGGTCAGACAAGATGAATATACATCAGTGTCCAGTGGATTTAGTAACGTGGAGGTTATTGGTAATGCTCAAGATCAGGGGAGTGAGTAGTGGGGGGGCCTGTGGCCAGATTAGACTGGAGGAGGTGTTGAGTGGGTGTGGGAGAGAGAGGGAATGATCAAAGCCAAGTAGATAGTTTATTTTAAAACTCTGTGCTGGGAAGAGGGTAGAGACCTGAGCTTCTTTTGTCTTTATTTGTGTGACTTTGGAGTATGGTGGTAGCCTGTGTGTAAGTAAAGCCTGAAAATGTCAATTTGTGGATGAGCAGAGCTTCCTAGCTCCTCCAGCCAACCCAGTGGAAATGATTCTTCTCATCTTGGTGTTCCTAGAGCAGTGACTGCCTGTACTATTGCCTTGGGTGGGTAGTAGCATGAAGCGGGGAGGAAGAACACTGAATACAGAGATACCAGCAAAACAAAGGCCCGGAAGTAGGGAAGATCACAGTGAATTTCAGGAATTGATAGAAAGTTTACATGACTGACACACACTGGGCTACGGGTAGAGTGGAAGGAGTTGTGGTTTAAGATGTGAGCAGGGGTCAGGTCATGGCAAGTCTTGTAGGCCACTGTAAGGGCTTGCAGTTTTATTTGTTTATTTGAAGTGCAATGGCAAGCCATTAAAGGATTTTAAGTGTCATGATCTAATTTACATTCTTAAAAGATCACTCTGTGTTCAGTGTAGAGAAAGGATTATTGGAGGCAAGCTAGAAGCAGGGAAGTCATTTATTCATTTAATAAATATTTATTGAGTGATCACTTTATGACAGAGTTGATCTGGTGCTTGGGATAAAGCCATGAACAGTAAAGACCAGGCCCCTCCGCCCATGGAGGCATTATTTTACTGGGACAGACAGACAATGGCAGCTAAATAACTGAGTGATACCATTTTAGGTTCTGATAAGTATTACAGAGAAATTAAAATAGAGTAATGAGGTAAAGATTGACAGGGACTGAACAGCTATATCAAGGTGACCAGAGGTGGCCTTGATAAACAGTTACTATCTGAACTGAGACCTGAATAAAAAGAATCCAGCCATTCAAATGTTTTTAATAAGAGCATTCCAGATCTCTCAGAAGGGTAACAGCAAATGCAACGGCCCTATGGTAGGCACAATCTTGGTGCATTTGAGGAGCAACAAGTAGAGAAGAGTGCTTGACAGATATGAAGCAGGAGGCGGAGAGTGTTAAGAGATTGATGTCAGAGAGTGAGGTAGGCAGAAACCAAATCAACAGGGCCCTCGAAGCCATGTTTACAGTTTGAATTTTATTCTTAGAACTATGAAAGCACTGGAGAGTCTTGCATAGAATGACATGATCTGATTTTTGTTTTAATAGGATCTCTCTGGCTGCTGTGTTGAGGACAGATTAGAGGGAGAGCAGAGTAGGAGCAAGGAGATCTCAAAGAAGCTATCCTGCAATAATCCGGGGGAAGATGATAGTGGTTTGAGCCACAGTGATGGCAGTAGAGGTGGTGGAGAGTAGTTGAATGCTACATGTCGAAGATAAGGCTGATAGCACTTGTCAAAGAATAAGATGGAAAGAAAGGAGTCAAGTTTGAATCATAAGTTTGAGAGTAGCCTGAACAAATAGGTAGATGGTGGTGCCCTTTATTGTTATGGGAAGAAATGTGGGGAGGAGCAGACTTGGTAATGGCAGGAACCGGCTAATCAAGAATTGTGTTTTGTATGTGTTGAATCTAAGATGGCTATTATACATTTGCGTGGAGATGACAAATAGGTAGTTTGATATGTGAGTCCAATACTCAAGGAAGAGGCCATGGATAAATTTGGGAGTTGTCATTACCCAAATGGTATTGCAAACCAAGTGATCCCTTAGAGAGGGAATGTAGATGAAATAGAGAAAGTCAAGGATGGAGCCCGGGGACACTTCAACATTCAAAGGTCCAGAAGAGGAAGTAGCTCCAGGAAAGGAGATTTGGAGGGAACAGCTACAAATGGAGTAAAAACTAGCTGAGTGTAATTCTAGTTCTAGTCCAGAAGACAGTGTTTTAAGAATAAAGGTGTAATTAACAAGTCAAAGGCTGTTGAAAGGTCTAGAACAATGAGAACAGAAGTGATCATGAACTTTGGCAAGATGGAGGTCTTTGGTGATTTGTTAAGAACCATATCAGTGAAGTGGATCAGAAACTGATGTGATTGAGGAGAGAATGTGAAACAAAGAAGAGGAACCAGAAAGTGAGACAACTCTTTGCAGGTGTTTGACTCTGTGTGGGTTAAGAGAAAGGTGGTAGTTGGAGGAGAATGGGGCTCAAGGTTTGGATATTTTAGAGGTGGGAGATATATGGCATGTTTGCATGGTGATGGAGATAAGAAAGGAAAAATTTGATGAAACAGATAGAGGAAATTACTGGAGTGATGTCCTTGAGTAGTTACAGGGCATAGGATCAAGGAAACAATTAGCTATGGACATGCATGTAAGCAGGTTGATGGGTGTGTGTGCGAAGGAGGGGAAGCAGGGCTTTATTTTGAAAAAGATTCAAATTTGGCAGGTCCACATAGCAGTCTGTAGTAAGTATCTGGAGGACAGGAAATAGGATAGAGGTCAAGGCTATAGGTGGACTTGAAGGTTACTGGAGAAACCTCTACTCAGAAAAGGGAAGGAACTTACAGAAAGTTCCACAGATTTAAGTGGCAGGGTTGGCACGGGAACTCAGGCTTGTTTGATTCCAGAGCCTGTGCTCTTTCTCTGCAATGTTCCATCTCTGGGTGGAGGTTGGTTTGTGGATTCCAGCACCTAGCAAACATTCTTCCTATCCCAGTGTTTATAGTTGCTGGACATTTGGCCTTGGCATAGAGCTGAAATGTGGATGAACAAAGGTAAGAGGCTGGCTAGGTGATCTCTGGCCTTTCCCTGGTCTCAGATCCCTGGCCCGAAAGGTCGGAGCTTGAAGCATGTTTTGACCTCATGAATTGTTCATAAGCTCTGACGGTGAGCTCCAGATTTGTCACTCCCTAATCTGACGGTGGCTATAGCTATCTGACATCAAGCTCTGGGGAGCAATGCAGTAAATCATTTTCCCTTTTGTGCAAGAAGAAAAAATAGAAAATTGCATTCTTCTCAGATTTCACTTTCGAATGTGCTGGTGCCTCTGTCAAGCAAAAAAACAGCGTGACCCCCAGGAAGACTGCTTTCTTACAGGCACTAGCCTGGTAATTCCCACACAGAGGGAGAGTGCTGTACACTGATCAGAGCACTTTGTCACATCAGTTCATGATGTGTACCTCTTAACAGCAACCTGAGGTAGAGGTCAGATTCCCCCTTTTGCATATTGGCGACCTAGGCTCAGGAAGGTTGAGAATTCACTCAAGTCATCTAATCAAGCTAGTAGGAGGTAGAGCTGCACCTCAAATCTGAGCTGAAGTTCAGAGTCCTATACTTTTTCCAGTGCCCCATTTGGCCCTGGGTGTGACTTGGGACTGGGGACCTGCCAACCAAAGTGAGGATAAAATCTGCCTAAGTAATGAAAGAGCAAAATAATAATAGTGACACTGATAAAATGATGATGATAAACAACTCTTCACTGACATCTCTGGAAATCAGAGAAGGAAATTATACATGTAGGGATGCCCCAGCTGCACTCACACTTCATGCCCTGTGGCAAAGAGCAGATTGAGCAGTCTGGACTCCACTGAGGGCCACATCCTCCAGGCCAGCCTCCCTCCCCCTCACCTTCTCCTGACCCTTAAGCAGCAGCAGGAAACCCACCTTCCTTCTTTCTTCCCACTTTCCTTCCTGCCCTCAAGTCCCTGCCCAATCCACTTCATGGCTGGCCACACCCTGCCTGCAGAATCACACCGGGCCCCTGATCAGTATGACTGGCCATCAATTTGAACACTGCGTGTCCAAAGTATGACCATAGCATTTGGTTCCCTTCCTCAAGATGGTGATATTTTTCCTTGTGCTTGCCACCAGAGATATAGCATCATGGAAGCATGGGGAGCTGTTAGCCGTTTTGAACACTGCTTCCGGAAGCATATTCCAAGCCAGTTGGCTCATGCTCACCTCTGGTCAAACAGGCAAGAGTTGCAGAGGGAAAACAGCAGGCGACTAGCCAGTGACTCAGCTCTGAACTGCTCTGTGCCCCTCTAGGACGCATCCCTCCTCTGGGCCTTGGTGTCTCCAACTGACACAAAGGAGTTAGACTGGAGGGCCTCTGAGGCCTCTTCGAATTTTTATTCTCATTCACTCCCTCTCTCTCTTTCCCTCTCACTTCCCTTCTTACTCCCACTCTCCTTCTTACTCTCTGTCATTTGCTTTGTCTGCCAAACTCCCCGGGGCTTACTGTAAACATGTAACTGGTTTTGTAATAAACACTCCACACTCTGTCCAGCCAGTTGTGTGTGCCTGTTTCACAGGACTCCCCTGGGGTGGCACTGGCTTATTCTAAGAAGGCAGAATCATGACCTCTGTCTGGATTCCTTTTCGGTCATGGCTTGAAACCACTTGATGGGAGGAATCTAATTTCATATCCAACAAGAATGGGTCTGTGAACATGAGGATCTGTGTTGGTGCGTTGATAGACTTGGATGTGGACTTGCTTGTGCCTGCTCTCCAGAACCAGGGCATAGAATTCAGTAGCTCCAATTCCTCATAAACATTTGTGAGAGGAAAGAATGGAATTATCTTGTGAGCTGGCCGTCAAGAGTCAGAGCCCACTTTCAAGGACACATGATCAGTAGGAAACCTGGGACTAGGTCTGCAGTCATGTGTAAATTCCCATTGCCATATGCATATTTCTCAGTGAGGACCCCTGTGATGTCAGGAGGGAAAAAATTGAATTTCTATTTTTGTTAACTTGTAATTGAAATTTCTCATTTCATTTCATTTTGTAGGCAATGAACCACAACAGCATTAGTAATATGTAAGACTTTGCCTCTAAGAGAAATCACAGATTATTTTCATATCACATTATTATCATTGTAGCTACCTCTAGATAGCCTTTACGGTTGATATTTTGAAATTAGAGTAGTAGTTAGAATCATCAGTAAATTTTTAAATTTCATGCATTAATAAAGAAGCATTTATATTAGTATTTCATACAAGTTTTGTTTAATATTTTGAAATAATTTGTTTCCTTTATAATCGTATGCATTTTAATGCATTTAAAGTATTATTCTGAGACGGGGTTTATGGGTTTCAGCAGTCAGCCAAGGATCCACAGAACAACAAAAGGTTAACACAGCAGTCTAGGGCACACCCAAGTCTTGGAAAGCATGAAGCTTTGAGCCTGGTGATGCAGGCTTTCACTCTCACTAGACCCTCCTCCTGGCACCTACTCACTCCCCACATGGGACACCTGCCTACAAGTTACTCATTCATTGTCCAACATCAAGACAGCTTGCTATTCTCACAAGGACTGCTTTGAGGTTTTATTTTGATTTCACTGTAGTTTGTTTGCCCCCAACATCTGCTCTTCAGTCTATGCTCTGCTGAAATGTAGGCATCTCATGACCTCTCCCCTCCCCTGCCTGTGGAACCTCATTTTCCTTTGCCCTTGGTCATGCTCCCTGGGTTCATTATTACCCTCCTTCCCCACCTCCTTTCCCTGGCTACTGCCAGCACTACCGTGTCTTCTCCTTCCTCCTCCCAGGCCCACAGCATAACACAAGAGGGGCTGTGGTACCACATATGCCCTGCCTCTTCCAGTAGGACTCCTGCAATAATTTGGCTTGAGGCTCCAAAAGGTGCTGCGGTTGTTGTTTCTACTGCTGCTGATATGGGTGGGGCAGCAGTGATGATGACAGGTGGGGAAATAAACACAGAATAGCTCTGAGCCAGATCTTTTGACTTCATGACCTTCCTACCCACTCTAATCTCTCTAGTCACACCACATCTGCTTGGAATTTCAGGTCGCTGAATGGTCCCTCCCATCCAGGGTTGTCGTGGGGATTGAATGAGCCATTTCCTATTAGAGGTCCATGATGGATGGGCCCAGAGGGTACCTTTGGAGTGAGGCAGGTGAGAGAGTGGGCTGTGGTGGCAAACTACCTGGTTTGGAATCACTTGCCAGACATATGACCTTGGACAGGTTCCTAACCTCTCTGTGCCTCAGTTTCCTTATCTGTAAAATAGAGATAATAACATCTCTCACCTCACAAGATTGTTGTGAGGATGAAATGAATTCATTCCCTTAAAGTACTTAGCACAGTTACACACAATCAATGATAGTATTGTCTTTGTTAAGCAAGTACATGTTTGCAGGGAGGGAGCAAAAAGGGGAATTCAGGGTGCAAGATGCTTCTAGATTCCAGGAAGCCCAGTTTGACATCTGCTACCACTGCCCCTTCCCAGAGTGCTTGCATTGGAATCTAGAAAGGAGGTGACCTTCCAACTTACTCTACTGTTCCCACTCAACCCATGTCTGTTTGAAGTATATGGTTGCTTAACAATCCCTCCCTCCCAGGATTGTCATGGGCATTCAATGAGACATTGCCTATACAGAGGTGGGAGCTCTTTTGAAATAGCTGTGTGGTAGATTCCCCAGGAAATTATTTGTTTTGGAGTCTAGACTCACCTGCCTACAGCTGCTGGATAGTTTTCCAAAAGCCCAGTAGCCCAGAGTCATTGAGCCTGGATTCCACAGCTCCCCTCCCCCAATAGCCAGACATACAACCATCCAGATTCCATGCACACAGCGTCCCACTCCTGTTGGAGCCAGACTCCTGCCCTTGCACGTAACCTCCATCTGCCTCCTTGCCTTTGTTCCGCCATCCCCTGTGCCTCGATCCAGAGACCCCCTCCCCTCCCCTCCCCTCCCCTCCCCCAAGCCCAGTACTCACCATGCTTTAAGGTCCAGGGCCAGTCCCACCTCATCCAGGAAACATGTGCTGACCAGAGTTATACATTCTCAAATGTCAGAGCTCCAGCTGCCCACGCATTACTCAGCCTTCATTGACTGCCCTTCCTTTGGATTCCTGCAGGACTTAAGACCCGTGCCAGACAATTTAGCACTTAATTACAGACTGTCATCAATTGTGCCTTAAGTTTTCATTCTGAATTAGTGTTATCCCCCAACTCTATCAAAAGCTTTTAGAAAACACCGAGAAGTAAAGACACCAACATTATTCCTGACACTGCTGTAGAAATATGACTGTTGTGGCATGTGTAGAGTTGAAAATGAAACTTTTTACAGTGCTGTCATTCAACCACCCTACATCCACACCTAAGTCTTATCCTACAGATTCCTTTTTTTATTTTTTTTAAACATCTTTATTGGAGTATAATTGCTTTACAATGTTGTGTTAGTTTCTGCTTTATAAAAAAGAGAATCAGCTATATGTACACACATATCCCCATATCCCCTCCCTCTTGCATCTCCCTGCACCCTCCCTATCCCACCCCTCTAGGTGGTCACAAAGCACCGAGCTGATCTCCCTGTGCTATGCAGCTGCTTCCCACTAGCTATCTATTTTACATTTTGTAGTGTATATATGTCCATGCCTCTCTCTCACTTCGTCCCAGCTTACCCTTCCACCTCCCTGTGTCCTCAAGTCCATTCTATACAGCTGCTTCTTTATTCCTGTTTTGCCCCTAGGTTCTTCAGAACCATTTTTTTTTATTCCATGTATATGTGTTAGCATACGGTATTTGTTTTTCTCTTTCTGACTTACTTCACTCTGTATGACAGTCTCTAGGTCCATCCACCTCACTACAAATAACTCAGGTTCGTTTCTTTTTATGGCTGAGTAATATTCCATTGTATATATGTGCCACATCTTCATTATTCATTCATCTGTTGATGGACACTTAGGTTGCTTCCATGTCCTGGCTATTGTAAATAGAGCTGCAATGAACATGGTGGTACATGACTCTTTTTGAATTATGGTTTTCTCAGGGTATATGCCCAGTAGTAGGATTGCTGGGTCGTATGGTACTTCTATTTTTAGTTTTCTCAGGAACCTCCATACTGTTCTCCATAGTGACTATATCAGTTTACATTCCCACCAACAGTGCAAGAGGCTTCCCTTTTCTCCACACCCTCTCCAGCATTTATTGTTTGTAGATTTTTTAATGATGGTCATTCTGACCAGTGTGAGGTGATACCTCATTGTGGTTTTGATTTGCATTTCTCTAATGATTAATGATGTTGAGCATCCTTTCATGTATTTGTTGGCAATCTGTATATCTTCTTTGGAGAAATGTCTATTTAGGTCTTCTGCCCATTTTTGGATTGGGTTGTTTGTTTTTTCTGATATTGAGCTGCATGAGCTGCTTGTATATTATGGAGATTAATCCTTTGTCAGTTGCTTCATTTGCAAATATTTTCTCCTATTCTGAGGGTTGTCTTTTCGCCTTACTTTTGGTTTCGTTTGCTGTGCAAAAGGTTTAAGTTGCATTAGGTACCATTTGTTTAGTTTTGTTTTCATTTCCATTTCTCTAGGAGATGCGTCTAAAAGGATCTTGCTGTGATTTATGTCATAGAGTGTTCTGCCTATGTTTTCCTCTAAGAGTTTTATAGTGTCTGGCTTCACATTTAGGTCTTTAAGCCATTTTGAGTTTATTTTTGTGTATGGTGTTAGGGAGTGTTTTAATTTCATTCTTTTACATGTAGCTGTCCAGTTTTCCCAGCACCACTTATGGAAGAGGCTGTCTTTTCTCCAATGTATATTCTTGCCTGCTTTATCAAAGATAAGGTGACCATATGTGTGTGGGTTTATCTCTGGGCTTTCTATCCTGTTCCATTGATCTATATTTCTGTGTTTGTGCCAGTACCATACTGTCTTGATTACTGTAAGTTTGCACTATTGTCTGGAGTCAGGGAGCCTGATTCCTCCAGCTCTGTTTTTCTTTCTCAAGATTGCTTTGGCTCTTGGGGTCTTTTGTGTTTCCATACAAATTGTGAAATTTTTAGTTCTAGTTCTCTGAAAAATGCCATTGGTAGTTTGATAGGGATTGCATTGAACCTTTAGAGTGCTTTGGGGAGTATAATCATTTTCACAATATTGATTCTTTCAATCTAAGGACATGGTATATCTCTCCATCTGTTGGTATCATCTTTAATTTCTTTCATCCGTACCTTATAGTTTTCTGCATACAGGTCTTTTGTCTCCTTAGGTAGGTTTATTCCTAAGTATTTTAGTCTTTTTGCTGCAATGATAAATGGGAGTGTTTCCTTAACTTCTCTTTCAGATTTTTCATCATTAGTGTATAGGAATGCAAGAGATTTCTGTGCATTAATTTTGTATCCTGCTACTTTACCAAATTCATTGACTAGTCCTAGTAGCTTTCTGGTAGCATCTTTAGGATTCTCAACGTATAGTATAATGTCATCGGCAAACAGTGATAGTTTTTTGTTTTTGTTTTTTTGTTTTTTTTGCGGTACGTGCGCCTCTCACTGTTGTGGCCTCTCCCGTTGCGGAGCACAGGCTCCGGATGTGCAGGCTCAGCGGCCATGGCTCATGGGCCCAGCCGCTCCACGGCATATGGGATCTTCCCGGACTGGGGCACGAACCCGTGTCCCTGGCATCAGCAGGTGGACTCTCAACCACTGCGCCACCAGGGAAGCCCCAAACAGTGACAGCTTTACTTTTCTTTTCTGATTTGGATTCCATTTATTTCTTTTTCTTCTCTGACTGCCATGGCTAAAACTTCCAAACTATGTTGAATAATAGTGGTGAGAGTGGGCAACCATGTCTTGTTCCTGATCTTAGAGGAAATGGTTTCAGTTTTTCACATTGAGAATGATGTTGGCTGTGGGTTTGTCATATATGGCCTTTATTTTGTTGAAGTAAGTTAACTCTATGTCTACTTTGTGGAGGATTTTTATCATAAATGGGGTTGAATTTTGTCAAAAGCTTCCGCATCTACTGAGATGATGATATGGTTTTTATCCTTCAATTTTTTAGTATGGTGTATCATGTTGATTGATTTGCGTATATTGAAGAATCCTTGCATTCCTGGGATAAACCCCACTTGATCATGGTGTATTATCCTTTTAATGTGCTGTTGGATTCTGTTGGCTAGTATTTTGTTGAGGGTTTTTGCATCTATGTTCATCAGTGATATTGGCCTGTAGTTTTCTTTCTTTGTGACATCTTTTTCTGGTTTTGGTATCAGGGTGATGGTGGCCTCATAGAATGAGTTTGGGAGTGTTCCTCCCTCTGCTGTATTTTGGAAGAGTTTGAGAAGGATAGGTGTTAGCTCTTCTCTAAATGTTTAATAGAATTCGCCTGGGAAGCCATCTGGTCCTGGGATTTTGTTTGTTGGAAGATTTTTAATCACAGTCTCACTTTCAGTGCTTGTGATTGGTCTGTTTATATTTTCTATTTTTTCCTGGTTCAGTCTTGGAGGGTTGTGCATTTCTAACAATTTGTCCATTTCTTCCAAGTTGTCCATTTTATTGGCCTATAGTTGCCTGTAGTAATCTCTCATTATCCTTCGTATTTCTGCAGTGTCAGTTGTTACTTCTCCTTTTTCATTTCTAATTCTGTTGATTTGAGTCTTCTCCCTTTTTTTCTTGATGAGTCTGGCTAATGGTTTATCAATTTTGTTTATCTTCTCAAAGAACCAGCTTTTCATTTATTGATCTTTGCTCTTGTTTCCTTCATTTCTTTTTCATTTATTTCTGATCTGATCTTTATGATTTCTTTCCTTCTGCCAGCTTTGGGGTTTTTTTTGTTCTTCTTTCTCTAATTGCTTTAGGTGTAAAGTTAGGTTTTTTATTTGAGATGTTTCTTGTTTCTAGAGGTAGGATTGTATTGCCATAAACTTCCCTGTTAGAACTGCTTTTGCTGCATCCCTAGGTTTTGGGTCATAGTGTCTTCATTGTCATTTGTTTCTAGGTATGTTTTGATTTCCTCTTTGATTTCTTTGGTGATCTGTTGGTTATTTAGTTGCATATTGTTTAGCCTCCATGTGTTTGTGTTCTTTACAGTTTTTTTCCTGTAATTTATATATAGTCTCATAGCACTGTGGTCAGAAAAGATACTTGGTACGATTTCAATTTTCTTAAATTTACTGAGGCTTGATTCGTGATGCAAGATATGATCTATCCTGGAGAATGTTCCATAAGCCCTTGAGAAGAAAGTGTATTCTGTTGTTTTTGGATGGAATGTCCTATAAATATCAATTAAGTTCATCTGGTGTAATGTGTCATTTAACGCTTGTGTTTCCTTATTTGTTTTCATTTTGAACAATCTGTCCATTGGTGAAAGTGGGGTGTTAAGGTCCCCTACTATGAATGTGTTACTGTCGATTTCCCCTTTTTTGGCTGTTAGCATTTGCCTTATGTATTGAGGTGCTCCTATGTTGGGTGCATAGATGTTTACAGTTGTTATATCTTCTTCTTGGATCGATCCCTTGATCATTATGTAGTGTCCTTCTTTGTCTCTTGTAATAGTCTTTATTTTAAAGTCTATTTTTTCTGATATGAGAGTTGCTACTCCAGCTTTCTTTTGGTTTCCATTTGCATGGAATATCTTTTTCCGTCCCCTCACTCAGTCTGTATGTGTTCCTAGGTCTGAAGTGGGTCTCTTGTGGACAGCATATATACGGGTCTTGTTGTTGTATTTATTCAGCCAGTCTATGTCTTTTGGTTGGAGCATTTAATCCATTCACATTTAAGGTAATTATCAATATGTATGTGCCTATTACCATTTTCTTAATTGTTTTGGGTTTGTTATTGTAGGTCTTTTCCTTCTCTTGTGTTTCCTGCCTAGAGAAGTTCCTTTAGCATTTGTTGTAAAGCTGGTTATGTGGTGCTGAATTCTCTTAGTTTTGGCTTGTCGGTAAAGGTTTTAATTTCTCCATCGAATCTGAATGAGATCCTTGCTGGGTAGAGTAATCTTGGTTGTAGGTTTTTCTCCTTCATCACTTTAAATATGTCCTCCCACTCCTTTCCGGTTTGCAGTTTTTGCTGAAATTTCAGCTGTTAACCTTATGGGGATATTCTTGTATGTTATTTGTTGCCTTTCCTTTGCTGCTTTTAATATTTTTTCTTTGTATTTAATTTTTCATAGTTTGATTAATATGTGTCTTGGCGTGTTCCTCCTTGGGTTTATCCTGTATGGGACCCTCTGCACATCCTGGGCTTGATTAACTATTTCCTTTCCCATATTAGGGAAGTTTTCAACTATAATCTCTTCAAATATTTTCTCAGTCCCTTTCTTTTTCTCTTCTTCTTCTGGAACCCCTATAATTTGAATGCTGGTGCATTTAATGTTGTCTCAGAGGTCTCTGAGACTGTCCTCAATTCTTTTCATTCTTTTTTCTTTATTCTGCTCTGCAGTAGTTATTTCCAGTATTTTATCTTCCAGGTCACTTATCCGTTCTTCTGCCTCAGTTATTCTGCTATTGATTACTTCTAGAGAATTTTTAATTTCATTTATTATTTCGTTCATCATTGTTTGTTTGCTGTTTAGTTCTTTAGGTCCTTGTTAAATGTTTATTGTATTTTCTCCATTCTATTTCCAAGATTTTGCATCATATTTACTATAATTATTCTGAATTCTTTTTCAGGTAGACTGTCTATTTCCTGTTCATTTTTTTCTTCTGGTGGGCTTTTACCTTGCTCCTTCATCTGCTGTGTGTTTCTCTGTCTTCTCATATTGCTTAACTTACTGTGTTTGGGGTCTCCTTTTTGCAGCCTGCAGGTTCGTAATTTCTGTTGTTTTTGGTGTCTGCTCCCAGTGGGTAAGGTTGGTTCAGTGGGTTGTGTAGGCTTCCTGGTGGAGGGGACTGGTGCCTGTGTTCTGGTGGATGAGTCTGGATCTTGTCTTTCTGGTGGGCAGGATCACGTCCAGTGGTGTGTTTTGGGGTGTCTGTGACCTTAGTATGATTTTAGGCAGCCTCTCTGCTAATGGGTGGGGTTGTGTTCCTGTCCTGCTGGTTGTTTGGCATGGGATGTCTAGCACTGGGACTTGCTGGTCGTTGGGTGGAGCTGGGTCTTAGTGTTCAGACAGAGATCTCTGGGAGAGCTCCTGCTGATTGATATTACATGGGGCCAGGAGGTTTCTGGTGGTCCAATGTCCTGGGCTCGGCTCTCCCATCTCAGAGGCTCAGGCCTGACACCAGGCCAGGGTACCAAAAGCCTGTCAGCCACACTGCTCTACCCACGCCTGGGTCTTCTCAGAGTTCTTTCTACCTCTCTCTTCAGTCTCGCCCCTACAGATTCTTTAAAAAAATATGTTTATTGAAGTATAGTTGATGTACAATATTATGTTAGTTCCAGGTGTATAGCACTGTGAATCAGTTATACATATATATGTATATTCTTCAGATTCTCTTCCCTTATAGTTTATTACAAAATATTGAGTATAGTTCCCTGTGCTGTACAATAGGTCCTTGATCTTACAGATTCTTTTTGTCCCCAAGATACTCAGCAACTCAACCTCCAGAACTTCGCACATCCCATCTGACCCTGGACCCTGTAGCTGTGGCCATAGTATTCCAACATCCACAGTCTCCTCTGAAGGGCCTGCCCACTCAAGCTAGGGCTTCTTAATACTAGGGCCAGTGGTGGAACCAACTGTCCTTGGTGAAAATCTGCCATATATATGAACATGGCTCTTCAGGCTGCCTGCAGAAGGGATTGCTTTAATAGGGTAGCGTTTATTCCAGTCTGCCTGGGGCTGGCTTTTGTGATCTGATAGGATGTCTACCCAGTAGGCTCCTTTCACATACAAGTTCAGGCACAGACTGTCTCCGTGTGTCACCTGTCCATGATGCTTATTCTGCAGTGAAACCTCTGCTTTCCCAAACTACCTCTGCTGAGTCAGTGATCCTAGGCAGCAAAGAAAGGCAGGGTCAGCAGCAATATGCTTGTCCAATGACATTTATTGAACATTTATTGTGTGTCTTGTCTGTGATGCTTGCTGGGGTGACAAAGAGGAGAAAGACTCCTTGTATTCCAGAAGTTCATAGTCTTCTGGGAAAGGCAATTCTGTACAAGCCAACTAACTTCCATGATAGGGAAGCCACAGGGGCTGAGAGGCCTTGGACAAACAGCCTAACTTCCCAAACCAAAGGAAAAAATCTTTCAACCTTCCCAAGTTCCATACTGACAGTGTTCTTTCCCCACTACCCATCCCCTGCCCCAGCTCCACTGCACTGCAGCTATTGATGGAGGTCTAGAGATAGAAAGAAATTAATTTGATAGACAAGCAGAGAGGCAGTTTCTAGTAAGAGGATGGAGGATGGTGGTGTTGGGTGCCATGATGTCACTAAGAGAGTAGCCATCCCGCTGGCAGTACCACTTAGGCTCCAAAGCAAGAGCTGAGGGAGGCCCCTGAGACCATGGTTATGAATGGCCTTATCTCTAGGAGGCACTTACACAATGGGAGCTATAATTATTGTCCTAGTGTGTTGCTTGATTTTGAATAGTCCCCACAGACACTACATAGGATGAATATTGATAGCTGTGGTCCAGTGGAAAGAGGCATGAACTCGGGGTCAGGGATTTGCATTCTAATTCTGGCCAAGCCACTTACTAGCTATGTGACCTTGGGTAATTTATTTACCTTCCTTGCCTCTGTTTCCTCATCTGTCAAATGAGGTTAATAATAGTATTTTGGTTAGGATCAAAGGAGATCATATGTTTTAAAATTCCTCCATAGAGCCTGACATACTATGTGTAATCCACACATGGTTACTTGCTGTTGTTATTAAAACACATCTTCCTTCTTCTCATTGGCAGTAATAGAAGCAACAGCAACATCTTTGTACCAACTCCTCTTTCTCCCTGTGTCTGGCCTCTCTCCCTCTCAGATAGCTGAGTCTCTAAGCAAGTGGTCAGCAAAGAACCTGACAATATGGACAGAGATGTCATCAGGTAGGTCTAGGCAGCTTCCTAGCAAAGAATTGATAGTTGCTGCCAGAGAGAGGGCTTCCGGAGTGGGGACAGGGAAGAGGACTGAGCTCATGTGCTCAGATTACTGCATCCCTCTGAGGAGGTTAACTTGTACATTTCATCTGACGAGTGTGTTAAAGCAGTAATGAGTTCAGTGCAGTCCTTTTTCTGGGAATTAATGACTGGGGAGACAGTATGGTCCTTTTTGTAGCCATTAGTGCTGGGCTATTACTGATTCCAGGAAGGACTACATTAGTGCTATGGTGAGGGTATGAGCCCAGTGTTTTCCTAGATTAGCTGATTGCCTGTGGGGACGCACTTGGTGCTTTGAGCCATTCAGCTGCCTATAACATTTTTATCTGTTCCATGCTTGCACTAATAATGTTTGCATGGTTGGGAAGATTTTAAGCAATGTGATGGCCAATGTCATTGTCAGCCCCCAAATTAGACTGTACCTTTTAAGTGGAAGGCATTTAGCTTGGACATAAAATGTCATTTGGGAGAGAATGGATGGTGGCTTTGGTTGCCATTGGTTACCTCCCTCCAACCTGAGAGCTTCAGGTCTGGGTTTTGATATTCAAGAAATTAGCATCAAGACTCTTCTCTCTCTCCCTTTCTATTTCCCTCCCTCCTTCCCTCCTTTCTTTCCTCATTCCTTCTTCCTTCCTTCCTTCCTTTGTTTCAAGAACATTGAATAGGAGTTCTATGCTCTTAACAAATTTTATGTGCACAGCACCATATCTTTAACTATAGGTGCTTTGTTGTACAGCAGATCTCGAGAGCTTATTCATATTGTATAATTTTAACCTTATATTCATTGACCAACAGTTCTCCATTTCCCCCTACCATAAGTTCTGGCAGCCATCATTCTATTCTCTGCATGTATGAGTTTGTCTATTTTAGATTCCTCATAGAAGTGAAAGCCTTCCATGTCCTTTTGTGATTGGCTTATTTCACTTAGCATAATGTCCTTCAGGTTCATCCATCTTGTCAAGTGGCAAGTGGCAGAATTTCCTTATTTTTTAAGGCTCTTTTCCTTATTTTTTCCATTATATGTATAAACCATATTTTCTTCATTCATTTATCTCTCAGGGGACTTTTGGGTTGTTTCCATATCTTGGCTCCTGTGACTAGTGCTACTCTGAACATGGAAGTGCAGGTATCTCTTTGAGATACTGATTTAAATTGTTTGGGAAAATACCCAGGGGTGGGATCACTGGATCATATGGTAGTACTATCACAGATGTATGCATATGTCCAAACTCATCAAAGTATGGACATGCAATTTTTTATATTTATTTTTAATTTTTTTATTTTTTCTTATTAGTCATCCATTTTTATACACATCAGCATATACATGTCAATCCCACTCTCCCAATCCATCACACCACCACCCCCACCACCCACCGCTTTCCTCCCTTGGTGTCCATACGTATTTTCTCTACTTCTGTGTCTCAATTTCTGCTCTGCAAACCAGTTCATCTGTACCATTTTCTAGCTTCCACATGTATGCCTTAATTCATGATATTTGTTTTTCTCTTTCTGACTTACTTCACTCTGCATGACAGTCTGTAGATGCATCCACGTCTCTACAAATGACCCAATTTCGTTCCTTTTCATGGCTGAGTAATATTCCACTGCATATATGTACCACATCTTCTTTATCCATTCGTCTGTTGATGGGCATTTAGGTTGCTTCCATGTCCTGGCTATTGTAAAGAGTGCTGCAGTGAATATTGGGGTGCATGTGTCTTTTTGAATTATGGTTTTCTCTGGGTATATGCTCAGTAGTGGGGTTCCTGGATCATATGGTAATTCTATTTTTAGTTTTTTAAGGAATCTCCATACTGTTCTCCATAGTGGTTGTTTCAATTTACATTCCCACAAACAGTGCAAGAGCGTTCCCTTTTCTCCACACCCTCTCCAGCATTTGTTGCTTGTAGATTTTCTGATGATGCCCATTCTAACTGGTGTGAGGTGATACTTCATGGTAGTTTTGATTTGCATTTCTCTAATAATTAGGGATGTTGAGCAGCTTTTCATGTGCTTATTGGCCATCTGTATGTCTTCTTTGGAGAAATATCTATTTAGGTCTTCTGCCCATTTTTGGATTGGGTTGTTTGTTTCTTTAATATTGAGCTGCATGAGCTGTTTATATATTTTGGAGATGAACCCTTTCTCCAGTGATTCATTTGCAAATATTTTCTCCCATTCTGAGGGTTGTCTTTTCATCTTGTTTATGGTTTCCTTTGCTGTGCAAAAGGTTTTAAGTTTCATTAGGTCCCATTTGTTTATTTTTGTTTTTATTTCCATTACTCTAGGAGGTGGATCAAAAAAGATCTTGCTGTGATTTATGTCAAAGAGTGTTCTGCCTATGTTTTCCTCTAAGAGTTTTATAGTGCCCAGTCTTACATTTAGGTCTCTAATCCATTTTGAGTTTATTTTTGTGTATGGTGTTAGGGAGTGTTTTAATTTCATTCTTTTACATGTAGCTGTCCAGTTTTCCCAGCACCACTTATTGAAGAGACTGTCTTTTATCCATTGTATATCCTTGCCTCTTTTGTCTTAGATTAGTTGACCATAGGTGCATGGGTTTATCTCTGAGCTTTCTATCCTGTTCCATTTATCTATATTTCTGTTTTTGTGCCAGTACCATATTGTCTTGACTACTGTAGTTTTGTAGTATAGTCTGAAGTCAGGGAGCCTGATTCCCCCAGCTCCATTTTTTTCCCTCATGACTGCTTTGGGTATTTGGGGTCTTTTGTGTCACCATACAAATTTTAACATTTTTTGTTCTAGTTCTATAAAAAATGCCATTGGTAATTTGATAGGGATTGCATTGAATCTGTGGATTGCTTTGGGTAGTATAGTCATTTTCACAATATTGATTCTTACAATCTAAGAACATGGTATATCTCTCCATCTGTTGGTATTATCTTTAATTTCTTTCATCAGTATCTTATGGTTTTCTGCATACAGGTCTTTTGTCTCCATAAGTAGGTTTATTCTTAGGTATTTTACTCTTTTTGTTGCAATGGTAAATGGGAGTGTTTCCTTAAATTCTCTTTCAGATTTTTCATCATTAGTGTATAAGAATGCAGGAGATTTCTGTGCATCAATTTTGTATCCTGCTCCTTTACCAAATTTATTGATAAGCTCTAGCAGTTTTCTGGTGGCATCTTTAGGATTCTCTATGTATAGTATCATGTCATCTGCAAACAGTGACAGCTTTATTTCTTCTTTTCCAATTTGTATTCTTTTTTATTTCTTTTTCTTCTCTGATTGCTGTGGCTAGGACTTCCAAAGCTATGTTAAATAATCGTGGTGAGAGTGGACATCCTTGTCTTCTTCCTGATCTTAGAGGAAATGGTTTCAGTTTTTCACCATTGAGAATGATGTTTGCTGTGGGTTTGTCGTATATGGCCTTTATTATGTTGAGGTAGGTTCCCTCTATGCCCACTTTCTGGAGAGTTTTTATCATAAATGGATGTTGAATTTTGTCAAAAGTTTTTTCTGCATCTATTGAGATGATCATATGGTTTTTACTCTTCAATTTGTTAATATGGTGTATCACATTGATTGATTTGCATATATTGAAGAATTCTTGCATCTCTGGGATAAATCCTACTTGTTCACGGTGTATGATCCTTTTAATGTGTTGTTGGATTCTGTTTGCTAGTATTTTGTTGAGGATTTTTGCATCTACATTCATCAGTGATATTGGCCTGAAACTTTCTTTGTGACATCTTTGTCTGGTTTTGGTATAAGGGTGATGTTACTCTCTGTTGTACAGCAAAGTGAATCAGCCATATGCATACATATATCCCCATATTCCCTCCCTCTTGAGCCTCCCTCCCACCCTCCTTATCCCACCCCTCTAGGTGGTCACAAAGCACCAAGCTGATCTCCCTGTGCTATGCGGCTGCTTCCTACTAGCTATCTATTTTACATTTGGTAGTGTATATATGTCAATGCTACTCCCTCACTTCATCCCAGCTTACCCTTCCCTCTCCCCGTGTCCTCAAGTCCATTCTCTACATCTGCATCTTTATTCCTTTATTCCTGTCCTGCCCCTAGGTTCATCAGAACCATTTTATTTTTTTTAGATTCCATATATATGTGTTAACATACAGTATTTGTTTTTCTCTTTCTGACTTACTTCACTCTGTATGACAGACTCTAGGTCCATCTACCTCACTACAAATAACTCAATTTCGTTTCTTTTTATGGCTAATATTCCATTGTATATATATATGCCACATCTTCTTTATCCATTCATCTGTTGATGGACACTTAGGTTGCTTCCATGTCCTGGCTATTGTAAATAGTGTTGCAATGAACATTGTGGTACATGTCTCTTTTTGTTTTGTTTTGGTTTTTTTCCCCAACAAGTAGTGCTAGAATAACTGGATAGCCATATGGGAAAAAATGAATTTCAACCACCAACCTGACACCATACATAAAACTTAACTTTAAATGGATTATTAAGTGAAATGAAAAAGTTAAAACCCTAAAACTTTTAGAAAAAAAAGAAAAACATCTTTGTGACTTGGTGGAAGGCAAATGTTTCTTACATACATCAAAGAAAGCAATACTATAAAAGGAGAAAACAATCATGAATTAGACTTCATCCAAATTAAAATTTTCTGATTATCAAAAGAAACCATGTAGAAAATAAGTATGCAAGTCACATAAGGAAAATATAGTCACACAACAATTATATGAAAAAAAATCTGATAGCCAGTATATATTGACATCCTACAACTCAATAATAAGAAGACAAGCAATCTAATTGTAAGAAGAACAAAATATTTGAGCACTCACTTCACAAAAGGAGACATAAGAATTATTAAAAGGCACATGAAAAGTATTCAACATCATCTGTAATCAGGCAAATGCAAATTAAAACTGCAATGAGATACACACCCACCAGAATGGGTAAACTGAAAAGACTCATACACCACCAAGTATTGCAATAACTTGTACAAAATTGTTAATAGCAGTTTTATTCATAATAGCTAAAAATCGAAAACAACCCAGGTGTCCTTCAAAAGAAGAATGGATTAAAAAGCTGCGATACAGTCAAACAATGTAATACTACTCAAAAATAAAAAGGAATGAATTGCTGATACATGCAATGACTTGGGTTAATCTCAAAATAGCATGCTCAGTGAAAGAAGCCTTACATGAAAGATTACATACTATAGGATACCTATTATATAACTCTCAAACAAGCAAAACTACTTTTTATAGAAAAAAATCAAATTAGTGTGGATAGTGTGGGGATTAACTGGGAAGCCTCATGAGGAAACTTTGTGGGAAGATGATGATATTCTGTATTTTGATATTCATTTATATCATTTAGGTGTATTCATTTGTTAAAAACCAGAGAACAAGTACTAAAGATTTGAGCATTTCATTTCATATACATTTATATAAAAATAAAAAGCTCTGAACTTTTTATTTTATGTGATATGGCTGCTGAAGTATTTTGTGGGAAGTGTACTGATGTCTGTAATTAATTTTGCATTGTGCCTCCCCCCAAAAACCTGGATTAACTAATGGATTGAGGGATGGATAGGTATGTGATAAAGCAAATATAGTAAAATCATAATGGTAGAAACTAGGTGATGGTAACCTGTGTGTTCATTGTTAAATTATTTCTACTTTACTGCAAGTTTTTAAAAATTCACAATAAAGGGTTGGAAAAAGAGGCCAATAGTGGAGATGTCGTGGAATGTTAAAAAAAAAACATAAAAAAGCAGGAAAGAAGGTTTAGGGAAAGAAAGAACAGATGGGAGAAATAGAAAAGAGATAACAATATGGTATACTTAAACATAATCATATCAATAATGTTCTGAATGTAAATAGTTGAAAAATTCCCCATAAAAGTAAGAAATTGTAAGAATGCATGAAAAATCAAAGACCCAATTATAGGCTATTTACAAGAAACGCAGTTTAAATGTAAAGACACAGATTGGTTGAATGTAATAGGGCAGAAGAAATAAACCATGCAACTGCTAAACATAAAGCTGGTGTGGCTATATTGCTATCAGACAAAGTAGGTTTAAATATAAGAAGAATTTCCATAGAAAGAAGGATAGTCACAACAATAACATTTTCAATTAATCAAGAAGACACAATAATCCTTAATGTGTATGCATCTAGCATAGAGCCAGCAACAATTGTAGAATGTACACTTTTCTCAAGTACACATTGTATGTTTGCTAAGAAAGACCATAATTTCAGAGTGTGTTCTCTGACCACAATGGAATTAAACTAAAAATCAAGAACTAAAAGAGATCTTAAAAATCCTTAACTATTTGGAAATTAACAACCACTTCCAAGTAATCCATGCAACAATAAAGAAATTGTAAAGTATTTTGGATTAAATGATAACAAAAATACAGCATATCAAAATTGTGGGATGTGCTAAAGAAGTGCTGACAGGGAAATCCATAGCTTCAAATACTTATATTAGCAAAGACGAACGGTCTAAAATCTATGTTTTAGCTTTTACTTCAAGAAAAGAAGAGGAATGATGAAGAGGAGGAGGAGGGGAAGAGGAGAGTGTATTAAACCCAAATTTTGTGTGTGTGTGTGTGTATAGTATATATATATAGGGAAATACTACAGTACTACAGATAGTGAAAATCAATAAATTAGAAAATGAACACAAAACAGAAAAAAATTAATTAAGCTAAATGATGATTTTAAAAGATTAATAAAATTGAGGAACCTCTAGCTATACTAATCAAGAAAATTGAGATAAGACCTCAATTAGCAATATCAGAATGAAAAAGGTGACTACTACAGATCCTCCAAATATTAAAAGGATAATAAGAGAATGTTATGAACAACTTTATGCCAATAAATTCAACAAGTTAGACAAAATCTTTGACAGAGACACATTGCAAAAATGGAACAAAAGGCAAAAGAAAATATGCATAACCTTATGTTAATTAAATTAATTAAATTCATAATTTAAAGCCTTCCCACTATGAAAACTCCTAGCTCAGATGTTTTGTTAATGAATTCTATCAAATATTCAAGGAAGAAAGGCAAATGCTATTTCAACTCCCAGAAAATAATGGAAGAGGAAACACTTCCCAAAACTTTTTATGAACTCAGTATTAACCTGATTCTGTAAGTGAAAACATTATAAGAAAGCAAAACTATAGACCAATATCTCTCATGAACATAGATTCAAAAATGCTTAACAAAATATTAAGTCAAATATAGCAATATATTTAAAAAGATGATATATCAAGACCAAGTGGAGTTCATCTGGGAATACAAAGTTGGCTTAATATTTGAATATCAATCCATGTAATTCACCATATTACTGGAGTAAACAAAATATGATCATACAAATAGATGCAGGAAATTAATTTGATACAGTTTAAAACCCAGTCATGTTTAACAATAAACAAAATAGCCTCTCAGGTAACTATGAATAGAAGGGAACTTCCTCACTCTGTTAATTAGAATCTATAAAGAACATACACCTACTCGGAGCAACTAGGCAAGAAAAAGAAATAAAAGGCATCCAAATTGGAAAGAAAGAAGCAAAACTGGCACTATTTGTGGATGACATAATTTTTATATACAGAAAACCCTAAAGCTTCCACCAAAAAGCTATTAGAAATAATAAAAGAATACTTTAAAGTTGCAGGTTTCAAAAGCAATATACAAATATCTGTTGCATTTGCATATGCTAACAGTGAAATAGCAGGAGGAGAAATTAAGAAAACAATTCCATTTATGATCATATCAAAAGAATAAAATCCCTAGTAATAGATTTAAACAAGGAGACAAAAGACCTGTACTCTAAAACTATAAAATATTGCTGGAAGAAATTAAAGAAGACACAAAGAAATGGAAAGATATTCAGTTCTCATGTGTTGGAAGAACTAACATTGTTAAAATACATTTATTACCTAAAGTAATCTACAGATTCTATGCAATCCCTATCAAAATCACAGTGACATTTTTCACAGAAATAGAACAAAAATTTCTCAAATTTATATGAAACTATTAAAGACCCTTAATAGCCAAAGTAATCTCAAGAAAAAAGAACAAAGCTGGAGGTATCACACTCCCTGATTTCAAATTATATTACAAAGCTGTCATAATCAAAACAGCATGGTACTGGCAGAAAAACAGAAACATTGATTAATGGAACAGAGTTGTGAGCCCAGTAATAAGCCCACACATGTATGGACAGTTAACTTACAACAAAGAATACAATGGAGAAAGAATAGTCTATTCAATAAATGGTGTTGGGAAAACTGAACAGCCACATGCAAATGAAAGAAATTAGCCTACTATCTCACATTACACACAAAATCAACTCAAAGTGGATTAAAGAATGAATGTATGGACTGAAACCATAAAACTTGTAAAAGAAAAATAGACAGTACACTCTTGGAAATCAGTCTTAGCAATATCTTTCTGGGTATGTCTCCTTAGGCAAGGGAAACAAAAGCAAAAACATACAAATGGGACTATATCAAACTAAAAAGCTTCTGCACAGCAAAGGAAACTCAGCAGTGTTGAAAGGGGTTTGTTATGAATAACAAAAGACACCTTTATTTCTTTTATCGCTTAGGAAATCCCAAGGGTTTTAGGAGTTTTGTGCCAGGAATAGGAAAGAAGACCAAATTACAATTTTTATTATAAATCACAATATTACAATAGAGAGCCCAAAAATAGATATATTGATTTTTTCCCCATTTGTTTATTTATTTTAATTTTTATTTTATATTGGGGTATAGTTGATTAACAGTGTTGTGTTAGTTTCAGGTGTACAGCAAAGTAATTCAGTTATACATATACATGTATCTATTCTTTTTCAAATTCTTTTCCCATTTAGGCTATTACAGACCACTGAGCAGAGTTCCCTGCTGCTATACAGTAGGTCCTTGTTGGTTATCTATTTTATATACAGCAGTGTGTACATGTCAATCGCAAACTCCCTAATTATCCCTCCCTCCCACCCTCCCCCCGGTAACTGTAAGTTTGTTCTCTAAGTCTGTGAGTCTGTTCTCTAAGTCTGTGAACTTAGTAAATAAGTTCATTTGTGTCATATTTTAGATTCCACATATAAGTGATATCATATGATATTTGTCTTTCTCTGTCTGACTTACTTCACTTAGTATGATAACCCCTGGGTCCATCCATGTTGCTGCGAATGGCATTATTTCATTCTTTTTAATCATTTTTGACAAAGGTGCCAAGGTAACTGAGTTGGGAAAGGATAATTTTTTTCAACAAATGGTGCCAGAACAACTGGATATCTGATATGGAAAAAAAGTAACCTTGGCCCTTACCTCATGCCAGTCATGAATATTAATGTGACATGGATCATAGACTTTAACATAAAAGCTGAAATTATAAAACTTAGGAGAAAATCTTTTTGACCTTGGGTTATACGCAATTTTCTTAATTAGGACACAAAACCCACAAGCCATAAGCAATTGATAATTTGGACTTCTTCAAAATTAAAACCATGTGCTCTTCAAAAGACATCATTTAGAAAATGAAAAAACAAGCTATAGAGTGGGAGGAGATGTTCACAGCACATATATTTGATGTAGGACTTGTATTCAGAGACTATAAATAACTCTATAAAAATTCAGTAATAATAAGAAAAACAATCCAATTATAAATGGGTAAATGATTCGAACAGCTCACATCACAAAATAAAATATATGAATAATCTGTAAGTTCTTGAAAAGATGCTCAGTCATTAGGGAAATGCAAAGTAAAATTACAAGGTACTACCACACACCTAAAAAAATGATTAAAACAACAACAAAAATAAAAAGACTGAGGACACCAGGACAGGCACACCAAGTGCTGTTGAGAATGTGGACCAACTAGAACTTTTATGCATTGCAAGTGGAAATGTAAATGGTACAGACACTTTGGAAAAGAATTTACCACTTTCTCATAATGTTTAGCATACATTTATCATGTGAGTCAGCAGTTTTACTTGTAGATGTTTCTCAAAGAGAAATCAAAACATATGTCCACATAAATGTTCATAGAAGCTTCATTCACAAGAGCTGAAAACTAGAAACAACTCACATGTCCAGCAACAGGTCAATAGATTTGTTAAAGACTAGTGTATTTGTATACATATTATGTGAGCCAGCAATTCCAGTCCTAAGTATTTACTCAAGAAAAAATAAAACCATAAGTCTACACAAAAACTTGTTTGTGAATGTTAATAGAAGCATTATTTATAATAGCAAAATTGGAGGTGATTAGCTGCCCATCAACTGGTGCGCGGACAAACAAAATTTGGCAAATCTGTAATATAGGATGCTAGTCAGCAATATAAAAGAATGAACTACTGATAACAGCCACACCTGCATCAATCCACGTTATGCTAAGTGAAAGAAGTCAAACACAAAAGAGCACTTACTCTATGATTCCATTTGCGTAAAATTCTGGGAAATAACTACTACTTTATAGTTACAGAAAGGAGATAAATAGTTGCCAAGGGTTGGAGTGGGTCACATTTATTCCAAAGGGGCAGGAGGGAACTTTCTGGCATGATGGGAGTGTTCTATATCTTTACTTTTGTGGTGTTATGGGCACATATGAATTTGTTAGACATTGTCAAACTGTACACCTAATAAGGAATCATTTTATGTAAATTATTCCTCAATACATCTGATTTAAAAAAAATCTGGATGATGTAGTTAAAGCAGTGCTTAGAATGAAATTTACAACATTTAAATTCTTACATTACAGAGTAGGTGGGAAAATTCAAACACTCTGTAAACTGGTATTAATATAATATCATTGACAGCCTAATAAGATGGGTAATATTGTTCTCATTTTACAGAGTAAAAGCCAGGAGATGCCAGCTTAGTGTTTGGCTCATAGCAGTTACTCAATGAATGTGTTGAAATGCCTTGCCCAGTCACCAAGCCAGTCACTTGGTCAGTGGGCAAAGCCAAGGATACAGCTTTAGCTTCTGGATGGTTGGCTTGGTGCTCCTTACACTGCATGGTGATGAATAGGTGAGAGGGGAAGGAGAAGGACAGTAGGCATGGTGGTATGGAGGAATGCCTAGGTGGGTCAAAATGTGTAGTGTGCTTGTTTCCTGCCATGAGTTGGTGTTCTGGTGGCCATCAGTATAGGGATGTCATTATTGATTTCATGAACTCCTGGGAGTCAGACTTGGATTTCTGCCAATGGACATAGCCACCGTGGGAGTTTCCAAGTACAGTGAATGCATCGTGGTGGGTCCAATATCATTCCTGAGTAGTGTCAGCTCTGTCTGTAGATACAGTGTGCATAATGGGCAGGGAAATCCAGATGCACATAGAGACTCTTTCCCAATATGTGGAAGTCCTTTCTGCTTCTTCTCACCCCACACTTCTGAAACTTTCTGTTAGCAGGCTCAGTCTCCCTCTGCAAGGCCAAAGCACACAGCTCCATCCAGGATGAGGAGCAAGAGAGAGGAATGGGGGTGCTCATAGGAGGCCTGGAGCAGCTGGTTTCTGGTGCTGCAAGGCTTTCCTGAGAGAGGAGAGAGGGGGCAATGCTGAAGCCCTCTGTCCTACAGTGAGAGAGAAGGGAAGGAGTTGAGAAGTGAGGTGCATGCTGGAGTGCTGAGATTCACAGTGGTTGCAGGATCCCAAGTGGACAGTTTGTCTCAGCCTATGCTTCCCCCTCGGTCAGAGCCCCAGAGCTGGTGAAGCATACACCCTATTTGGTTATTCTTGCCTTGGATAAGGGAAGTTCTTTCCCTGCTTACAGCCTTTGCACATACTATTTTATTTGCCTGGAAAACTCTTCTCCCAACTCCTCACATGGCTGATTACCTACTATGTATAAAATAGATAAACAATAAGAACTTCCTGTATAGCACAGGGAACTATACTCAATATTTTGTAATAACCTACAAGGGAAAAGAGTCTGAAAAAAATTATATATATATATATATATATATATATATATATATAACTGAGTCACTGTGCTGGACACCTGAAACTAACACAACATTATAAATCAACTATACTTCAATAAAAAAGAAAAAGAAAACAATGTCAAACACAAACTCTTCCCAAACCTGGGCAAGCCTGCTGAGCTTCCGACTTGGATGTGGCTCCCAGGCTTCAAGAAATGCCTTGGGACATCCTCACGGTACATGTCCAACTGATCTTTGAATTGAACTGTACTCCTTTGGGATAGAGGCTGGGGCTGGGGTGCTCATCCTGTACAGGGCAGTCCTGCATTAAGCCACAGTAGCAAGGCCACTGTCAGGACCTCCCAGGATTCAGTGCATTATACTTGTGAACCCACAGTACCCTCTTGCCCCTTTTTGTCTCTGCCTTGTGGAGACGACTGGGAGGAAATTTCTACACCTTTCTGAACCTCAGTTTTCCCACCTTGACCTGGGTCAGAAAGTCTTAAACTGGAGTCCTAGGGGCTGCCAAGGGTGGGGCTTGTGTGGGGGAGGGTAAGAGCAGGAAGAAGGAGCTCAAGCAGGCAGGGAGCTGAATGTCACATTCCACTTATATCTGTTCTGCATTCTGAGCCCTCCATTCACAGAGTAAGAATTCTGTAGCTAAATCAAGTTGAAAAATTGCCTTGAATTTGATTTTCACAGCTCTCAGATCTCAAAGAACCATCCTTTCTTCTCTTGCCTCTTTCCCCTGTGATCCCTTCCTCCTATTTCCCTTCCCCTCACTTGCCCAATCCCTCACTCCCTGGAGACCATTTTCCCAAATTGCAGATGCGTTTCACTGGGACCCTGACCCAAATCCTTGTGACGGGGCACACCTGCCTGGATTTGGGGAACAGTGCTGGGCCTGTGGAGTCTGAGGCCCACCAACCAAGAAAGCAGTCTGGAAAACTTAGACAGCAGGCAGGCTCCTTGCCTACATGCTGGGGACTGCAGTCAGTGAAATGGCAGCAACCGGTAGCCAACTTGGGAAGAGTGAATACTTCCTTTTCCTCTGAGCCAAAGCTCAGTGGTCCTGTGGGGAACGGAGAATGTATGCCAGCCCCCAAACTCTATTCAAAGCATTCAAGCCAATGAGTATTTATGAGGATCTTACTTTGTGCCAGGCCTGGTGCTGAGCACTCTGGTGCTGCAATGAGTAATCAATGAGTTGCAAGGCTCTCTCAGTCTTTCAAAGGAGCTCGACACATGTACTGGTGATATCAATACTAATACAGAAGGAGAGATCCAATACACGCCCCGCCCCAGCCTCTGACTTCACGTCTCTTGACCACAGATCACACTACTCTTACCCTCTCCAACCCCAAGCCCAGAGAGAAGGGAGGAGGCTTAAGCACTCTGAGGAGTGGGGCTTGTAGAATCTCAGAGGCCTCATCATGCCCCTACAGGTTGGAGATGAGAGCCTTCCAGCCCAGCAGGGCTCCTCAGCATCTTTAGTCCAGGTCAGGATCTATTTTACTAATGGTTTCCCCAGGACTGGTCAGAGCACTGCCCAGATGCTAGAGCCTCACTGCTCCCAGGCTAGTAACATGTTGTCTTCTCCAATTAACAATTGAAAGACAGGACTGTTATAGGGAGAGAGGGGATGCCTTCTTCAATTTCAGGATCTTTCTTTCGTAAGCATTGAGGATTGACTGACTAACATTCTAATGAAGACTACCCTTTGCAAAACACGGTTTTTATTCAGTTTAAAATCCTCAGAATTTCAGAGAGGGCACAGAGTTTCAGCTACCACCAGTACCCATATCAAGGTGTGCTGCAAGTTCCACCAAGGATGTCCCCAAGGTCACTGGGCACTATCTGGAAGCTTATCATGGCACTTGGGCTTGGGCCTTGGACTGCAGGATACCCAGCAATGAGGTGGAGTTTATTCCTAATTTCTCTCCTTCTGTTCTCATAGCACAAACAGGCTTGGAGGAAGGGACTTGGCCTGGGGAGATGGAAGATCCAGCAGATCAGAGGAAGAGAGAGGGGAGGCAGTGAGGAATAGTGGAAGGAATCTAGATTTTGGAATCAGGTGATCGAAGGCCCACTTATGCCACTAGATGTAGACCTTAGGAAAATCACTTCTCTGATCCTTAGTATCCTTATTTCTAAAAAGGAGATAATAATAGTACCTCCTTCACAGGGTTATATTGAAAACTTGAGATATAATTCACAAAATGCCTGAAACAAGGTAGACTGCTTAAAATAGGAGCTATTGTCAGAAGTAGTATTGTCCCATTATCATCACTAATATCATATTGATCAACAATCTAGATCCTTTGGGGATCTAGAGCAGGTGACAATGAGCATGCTTGCCACTTGAAGCATGTGGTTTAATTACCTTGTCTTGATGTGAGTGACCCTAGTTGTTGAAGAAGTATGGTACAGAGCCTAAGTATGAGCTCATTTAGAGAAATCCAAGCTGCCTTGGAGTAACTTCTCTACAAAAAGAAATTCCTGGCCTTTTTCTGAAAGAGGAATGGTATTCTGTTGTGATGGTTAAAGTGACCTTGTCAGTATCTCTGCAGATCACTGGACCTGATACTCTTCCAGACTGGCCTTGAGTACATTCCACCTCCTGCCACTTCTGGCTCCAGGGTCCACTTCCTGATGGCTCATTGGGGAAAGAGCAGCATGGTAGCTCCATTCTCAGGCAGTCACACTGGCTTCACAGCTGTGGCTCTTTGAGGATTCTGACTGCAAATGATGAAGTGTTCCACTTATGCTGGAACATGCTGCCCTTTGTGACGTTCAAGTACCTACTCCATGTGTTTGGACTGATGTAGTCTGTCTTTCAAATGACAGGTTTTAGGGTGTGTAGGAGGGTGGCACAGTATTTCAAGGACAGATCAGTAAATGAGAATTCCACGTCCCGTTTGCTCTATTTGTAGTCTTGCTGAGCCATGCTCTCCTAAGACTGTAGCAACACCAGGAACCCTCTGGGGTGACATTCTGTTCCTATCCCAAGGGGTTGGTAAAGCTGTGTCTTTGTCTGAAAGCTAAACATATTCCTTGGAACTAAGGTGGAACAATTTTTATTTTCCCATTTTACAGATGAGCTAGCAGAGTCAGAGAAGTGAAGTGAACTCACCTAAGGTCACAAGCTAGTAAGAGAAACAAAACAGTGTGATATCGAGGTGCCTGGTAGGCTGTGAATGTTGACAAACCTGTAGTAATCAGACAAATGGCACTTCTTCTCGCCTCTCCCCTCCCCTCCTCTCCCATCCCCTCCCCTTGCCTCTCTTTCCCTTTCCTTCCCTTCCCTTCCCTTCCCTTCTCTCTCTATGCTCTACCCCTTGGTAATCTTACCCGTTCTTACAGCTTTCAATATTTTCTGTATGCTTATGGCTCCCAAAATCATATCTCCAAAACTGACCTCTCCTCTAAACTCCGATGTCAACTTGACATCACTACTTGACTATCAAATAGTACTTCTTTAGAACTTTTTTCAAGTTCTAGCCAGGGAAATTAGTCAAGAAAAAGAAATAAAAGGCATCCAAATTGGAAAGGAAGGAGTAATACTATTTCTATTCACAGTTGACATAAAAATGTTAAAGAATCTATAAGAAAGCTACTATAGCTAATAAAGAAATTCAGCAAAGTTGTAGTGTACAAAATCAACACACAGAAACCGGTGGTGTCTCTATACACCAGTGTTGAACAATTCAAAAAGGAAATTAAGAAAACAATCTCATGAAAAATAGCATCTATAAAGTAATTTAACCAAGGAGGTGAAATACTTGTATGCTGAAAATGCAAAACATTGTCAAAAGAAATTAAAGAAAACCTAAATAAATAGAAAGACATCCCATCTTAATGGTAAGAAGACTTAATATTGTTGGGATGTCAATACTCTTAAAGTGACCTACAGATCTAACACAATATTTATCAAAATTGCAGCAGCTTTTTCTTTTCAAGAAATAGAAAAGCTGCACTCTCAACTTCATATTTGGAATTACAAGGTGCCCCAAATAGTCAAAACGATCTTGAAAAAGAAGAACAAAATTGAAGGACTTACACTTCCCCAATTTCAAACCTTATTGCAAAGTAGCAGTAATCAAAATAGTGTGGTACTGGCATAAGGGCAGAGATACAGACCAATGAAATAGAACTGAGGTCCAGAATTAAGCCCACACATCAATGGCCAACTGATTTTTGTCAAGGGTGCCAAGTTCACTTAATGGGGGAAAGAATAGTGTCTTTAACAGGTGGTACAGAGGCAACTGGATTTCCATGGGCAAAGGAATAAATTTGGACTCCTTTGTAAATAAGATTGTCTATACCATTTTTTTTTCAGATTCCACATATATGCATTAATATACGATATTTGTTTTTCTCTTTCTGCCTTACTTCACTCTGTATGACAGTCTCTAGGTCCATCCCCTATATCACACCTTGAACAAAAATTAACTCAAAATGGATCAATGACCTAAATATAAGAGCTAAATAGAAAACATGGGGGTAAATCTTCATGATCTCAGAGTTGGCAATGGATACTTAGATGTGACACAAAAAGCACAAGCAACAACAACAACAAAAATAGATAAATTGCACCTCATTAAAATTAAAATAAACTTTTATGCATCAATGTACATTATTATGAAAATGAAACAGCATTGTACAGGATGATAGAAAATATTTGTGAATCATACATCTGATAAGGGTTTTATATTTATTATATACAAAGTACACTTACAATTCAACAACAAAAAGACATAAACTCACAAAAAATGAGCAAAGGACTTTAATAGACATTTCTTCAAAGTATATATGCAAAGGATAATAAGCACATGAAAAGATGTTCAACATCTTTAGTTATTAAGGAAATGCAAATCAAAGCTTCAGTGAGATATCACTTCACATCTACTAGGATGTCTATAATTTTTTTAAAGAAGGAAAATAACAAGTGTTGGTGAGGATGTGGAGAAATTAGAACACTGGTGCTCTGCTGGTGGGAATGCAATTTGGTGCAGCCTCTATATAAAACATTTTGGCAGTTCCTCAAAAAGCTAACTATAGAATTACCACGTGACCCAGAAATTCCACTCCTATGTATATATCCAAAAGAACTGAAAAAAAAAATAACTCAGCTACTTGTACTTATCCAATGTTCATGACAGGACTATTCACAGTAGCCATAACATGTAAATAACTCAAGCATCCATCAACAGATGAATGGATAAGTAAAATGTGGTATATACATATAATGGAAAATTATTCGGTCATAAAAATAAATGAAATTTCTTACATATGCTACAATAAATCTTGAAAACATTATGCTAAGTAAAATAGACAAAAATGGACACATATTATATGATTTCACTTCTATGAGGTACCTACACTAGACAAATTCATAGAGATAGAAATTAGATTAGAGGTTACCAGGGGCTGGAATGAGAGAAGAATGGGAGAATGTTGCTTAATGGTCATGGAGTTTCTGTCTGGGGTGATGAAAAAGTTTTGGAAATAGTGGTAATGTGTTCATAACATTGTAAATATAATTAACGCCACTGAACTGTATACTTAAAAATAGTAAAAAATACCAAATTTTATGTTATACATATTTTACCAGCCAAAAATGGTGAAAAAATGTCAAAATTTATCTCAGTCCTGTGCACTTATCGCAACTACACTACCCTCACCTAGATGCCTGTTTTCTAGTTTTCAGAGCTTAAATTTTATCTTTTTTTTTTTTTTTTTTTTTTTGCGGTACGCAGGCCTCTCACTGTTATGGCCTCTCCCGTTGTGGAGCACAGGCTCCGGACGCGCAGGCTCAGCGGCCATGGCTCACGGGGTCCGGACCGGGGCACGAACCCGCATCCCCTGCATCGGCAGGTGGACTCTCAACCACTGCGCCACCAGGGAAGCCCTTTATCCTTCTTTTGTTAAATTTATTTCTAAGTTTTCAATTCTTTGTGATGCTATTGTTTTCTTAATTTTGTTTTTGGGTTGGTCATTCCTATTGTATAGAAATGCAACTAATGTTTGTGTACTTGTTGATCTTGTATCCTGCAATTTTTTTGAATACATTTGTTAGCTCAAATAGTATTTTTGTGGTTTTTAGAATTTTCTGTGTATAAGAATATAGTTTTACTTCTTCTTTTTTAATCTGAATGCCTTTTATTTCATTTTTTTCCTAATTGGCCTGTCTAGAACTTCCAGTACAATGTTGAATAGAAGTGGTGAGAGGGAATATCCTTATTTTGTTCCTGATCTTAGGGGGAAATTTTTCAGTTTTTCAGTATTATGTATGATATTAGCTGTTGTTGTTTTTTTGTTTTCATAGAACCCTTTATCAGGTTGAGGAAGTTTCCTTATATTCCTAGTTTGCTGTATGTTTTTAATAGGAAAGGATGTTAGGTTTTGTCAAACAACAGTTTTTCTGGTATTTACTAAGATCATGTGGTTTCTGTCCTTTATTCTATGAATATGGTATATAATATTGAGTATGATACCATTTTTAGAAAGTAGTCAAGTAAAAATAAACAATAGATTCTGTAGGGGTGCACAACATATATTTCAAAACTTGGAAAATAAAAGACAGGGGCCTGATAAACCCAAAATTTGGAACCATGGTCACTATTATGGGAAGGGAGGTTGGGGTGAGCTAGGGAAGGAATACCCAGATGGTTGCAATGCTGTTGGGAATGTTCTTGTTCTTATTCTGGGTGCTCAGTGGATCCATATTTGTTTCACCATTATGCTCCAAAATGTTCTCTTATTTTTCTGTCTTTATCAAATATTGTCAAAAGATGTAATACATGGGACAACTAAAGTGTCTAGAAAAACAGACCTCATCCTGTGGGCATCCAGGCTGGCCTGGCAGCAGAGAAGGAGCCTCTAGGAGAGGAGCAGTGGTGCCAGGGTACAGGGCAGAGTCATGCCTGGGGAAAGGGGTCTCAGGAATCATAGGCACTCAAGTGGAGATGGACAAAAGCATCTTCAGCATTAAATCTATCCTACTGGTTGGTTGGGCATTCCTGGAGGGCAGGTTGAGCCTCCTGAGTGCCCAGCATCGAGAATGTGCCTACTAATGAAGACTCCACATAGATAGAAGATTGCAGGCCCACTTGTGCTAGTCTAACTCAGGACCCAGTCAAGGCCTGGAACCCTAGCTCCTGAAGTAGAGTGGGAGAAGTGCTTGTACCGACCTTCAGGGTAATAGATGTGATCCTGCTCCATAAATTGTAAAGCATCATGTCCATAGAAATGTTTAGGGTTCTGTACTGTTTCCCTGAATTTCACCCCAGCCTGAGGCTGCTTGGAGTCAGCCCACCTCTCTTTCATTTGCCCCTGAGTGTACTAGCGATGCTGGAGAGATCGGCTCTGCAGAGCCTTCAGGTTTGTATTGGAATCTTGTGGCTCTGAACAGAACAGATGGGTCGGCAGCCATTTAGAATCAATTGATTATGATTAAAGCCTCAGTGGGTAATGCAGGGCCCTGCAGATGGAGGCCTGTCACTTCCGCTTGTGTTCCTGCTCCATCATCTTTGGCTGACTCCTTGGCATGCTGATGCAAGGAAGAAGCCTGGAACCCCAGTCTGATTCTTCAGCGCCTATTGGGATGTTCTGGGACTTCATACATGTCAATGGGGGAAACACCTTTACCATTCCAGGTGCAGTCACCATTCTGGCTGTCTGTCTTTCCTCCCCATCCCCAGTAAATGAATCCCTATTAACACATACCTGGGCAACTAACAGCCTCTGAACCAGTCTCCTTGCCTCCATGATTCCCCTTTTAGTCTACTTTCCACGCGGCAGCCAGGGTGGGCTTGTACAAATGAAAATGTGACTGTGCCTTGGCCTGCTGAGAGTGTACCCTGAAGACAAAGTCAAAGCTGCTTAAATTCCAGAAAGTCTTCCAGTATCCTTTTAAAGTGATTGGCCTTAGCTTTGTTGCAGAGTTACTGAGTTTTAGACTTGGATGCTCTTTGAATATCATCTAGTCCAGACAATGACAACACCAGGTCATTCTCTGGCCTCAAAAAAAAAAACTATATTTTTGCCAAAGTTTACCCAGGGAGAAGGAGCAAAGTCTGGATTTGAAAACTGACCTGTTTCTTTTTCTTTTTTTTTTTTTACATCTTTATTGGAGTATAATTGCTTTACAATGGTGTGTTAGTTTCTGCTTTATAACAAAGTGAATCAGTTATACATATACATATGTTCCCATATCTCTTCCCTCTTGCGTCTCCCTCCCTCCCACCCTCCCTATCCCACCCCTCCAGGTGGTCACAAAGCACCGAGCTGATCTCCCTGTGCTATGCGGCTGCTTCCCACTAGCTATCTACCTTACGTTTGGTAGTGTACATATGTCCATGCCACTCTCTCACTTTGTCCCAGCTTACCCTTCCCCCTCCCCGTGTCCTCAAGTCCATTCTCTACATCTGTGTCTTTATTCCTGTCTTGCCCCTAGGTTCTTCATGACTTTTTTTTCCCCTTAGATTCCATATATATGTGTTAGCATACGGTATTTGTTTTTCTCTTTCTGACTCACTTCACTCTGTATGACAGACTCTAGGTCCATCCACCTCATTACAAATAGCTCAATTTCGTTTCTTTTTATGGCTGAGAAATATTCCATTGTATATATGTGCCATGTCTTCTTTATCCATTCATCTGTTGATGGACACTTAGGTTGCTTCCATGTCCTAGCTATTGTAAATACAGCTGCAGTGAACATTGTGGTACATGACTCTTTTTGAATTATGATTTTCTCAGGGTATATGCCCAGTAGTGGGATTGCTGGGTCGTACGGTAGTTCTATTTGTAGTTTTTTAAGGAACCTCCATACTGTTCTCCATAGTGGCTGTACGAATTCACACTCCCACCAGCAGTGCAAGAGTGTTCCCTTTTCTCCACACCCTCTCCAGCATGTATTGTTTCTAGATTTTTTGATGATGGCCATTCTGACTGGTGTGAGATGATATCTCATCCTAGTTTTGATTTGCATTTCTCTAATGATTAATGATGTTGAGCATTCTTTCATGTGTTTGTTGGCAATCTGTATATCTTCTTTGGAGAAATGTCTTCCACAAGTGAGAGATGCCTGAGGGACCAGATAACACAACTTGGAATTACAAGTGAGGTAATAACTTCTGAGTTGGATTTTCAACAATAAGCAACGGGAGATAGGGTGGACTGTTTTGAGGCAAGGTGGTTCCATTCCATTCCCCCTGTCCATGGGTGTCCAATGTGACTGAAGAACCAACCAAATTTCTTTTGAAACTCTGGCCAGCTCCATAATTTATCACTTGCTATTTGCTTTCACTCCTTTCTTACCTCAGTTTACTTTTTCCTTCACTCCTGCTGTCCTGTGACTGAAATTCTAAATAAAATCTTAGGATGCAAACTTCACCTTAAGGTATGTTTTTTTAGGCAACCCTGTGTAAGACTGTTTTGTAGGTCATGGCCAGAACTTAGGACTTCAGGACCCTGCGGAGCCCATTAAGTGTGTTAAGCAGGGGAGTGATAAGTGTGTGCTTTAGAAATTTCACACAGGCTCCTGAGGGCAGAATGGGTTTTATGGAATAAGAGTAAAGGCAATAAGGCCAGTTAGGGAGGATAATGCTATAGTTTAATCCAGAGTTAATGTCTTCTTGGACTAGGGTGGTAATGGTGAAGTAAGGGAGAAGCTGATATATTAGGGAGGGATTTGGGAGGTAGAATCAAAAGTAACTGATGATGGGATAGACGAAAAGTAGGAGGATGGGTGAGGAGTCACAGTGGAATCAGAAGTTACTAGCTTTAATAACTGATTAAATGTTGTCATTCTCTGATATGAGGGAGACTGGAGCAGAAAGTTTGGAAGAAGATGAATTTGATTTTGAACATGTAGAGGATACTACAGGCCATCTAATAGGATGGATTTAATTCTGCCTTCGTGGGAGTGAGCATGCATTCTTCAGTCTCTCAGTTATTACTGAGCAGTTGCTAGGGACATGACCCGAGTCTCTTGGTATTTTAGTTTTGCCCAGTAGCAGAGCAGAAGTCAGGTCTCTGGGACTAGAAATATTTTTCTTATGGTTTACTTTGATTTCTGTCTTGTAATTCACCTAGATGCCTATAGACATTGAAAAATACCACTGCTCTTTAAAGAACAAGTGCCCCAAAACCCTCAGCAGGAAGTTGAGACCCAGCTGTGCTTGCTGTGGCCCCTTTAATGTGGCAATCTGAACTGTGGCACCTTTACGCTACCACCACAGGCTCTCCAAGAAGCAACAAGCAGACCCAAAGCCCACCCGGGGTTTCTCTGCCTCATTTAGTTGTGCCTTCAGCTCAGGCTCAGCAATGTTCTCTCTCTCCCAAGGAGTCCCAAGGCTCAGCCTATTCATCAGTCCCCTGTCTGGAGCTTTGAGGATTTAGGTTTAATTCTGAGGACACATGTCTTCACCAGGCATAAAGCTTGAGGTTTTTGGGCCCTCATTGCAGGCAGCTGTGAGGCAGGTCTAAGTTATGACTCAGGCCGAGTCGTTAAAGATCTGGAAATTGAAGCTATTTGTACCCCTGCCAAGCACAGCTCTCTGGTCTGGAAGAATCCCGGCTGTGTCTTGAACGGATGAGTAATTCTCTACCCACACTGCAGCTTCATCTGTAGGCAGGGTCCAACTACCTGTGTAAATAGAGTGACTGGGCAAAATTTTGGCAAACTATCCTGCGCATTATGTGACTTCCAAGCCTGCACCTGCCTACTTGTTAGTCTTATATCCCAGGAGCTGGTCCCAAGTTGAAACAGCCTAGGGTAAAAGGATGTGGTCTTGGGTCTTTTCTGGAGTATTTTGGTTTGCTTCAATGCCACAGACATTTGCAGAGTGTCTATTAGCTGCTCTACTGGGTACATGGCCATAGGTCACACCTGGTCCTTGCCCTATTGATGTTGGAAATTTGGAGGCACAGGTTGATCTGTGATCAGCTATTTTATAGAAATTAGTGATAGGTTCTCTAAGCTACAAATTATCCTGGTAGCCAAATAACCAAAGGGACTGCAATCCAACAGGTATCCAACTGCAATCCAAGGTATCCTGGAGGAGGTAGCATTTGAGCTGAGTCTTTCGAGAAGCAATTCTTTAAAAGGGTGGAGATCAGACTCAGGGTACTCCAGGCAGAGAGGACTGTGTAAGCAAGAGAAAAAAGTGATATGGAGCAGAATCCGCTCAGGCAGCAGGATGAATTCTGAGGTGTTTGAGGGTAAAGAAGTGGGAATGGAGGAGGGGCAACAGCCCTGATAGGACAATCCTCGGAGATCTGACAGCCACGTTGTCAAGTGTGTTATTCAGCATGTGCCCTGGAGCCAAGGAAGTTGTTTGAACTGCATGGGGGTAGGCAGCCCTGTGACAATCACGAAGACCTGTCTTTTGAAAAAGACAGTCTAGAGAAAGATCATTTGCAGAGAAAATAGAGTTCTATTCTAAGGCTTTCAGCAAGAGTTGAGGAGGGTCTGATCTGAAGCACCGGCAGTGGGGTTGAAAAAGAGAGGGCACATTGAAGACATACTGAAAGAGAGTGAATGGATAGGGTTTGTCCCCCAAATACAAAAGAGAGTCAGAAGGAAGGTGGTTCCTAGGATGCCTCCAATGAATCTCCTAAGAGAATGAAGGCACCACTCCTGAGATGAGAAGTCCTGGAGGAACAGAAGAGTGGGGGTGAGCTGATGGGGTCAGGTTTGCCACATTGGAGTGCAAGGTGTCTGTGAGGCACAGCTGCCAAGAGAGAAAGGGCCCACGTTAAATCTTCAGCTTCTAATCTGGTCTGCTGCATGGCACTGCCCACGCAAACTCAAGTGGGGATGTAGCTGCTCTTTACCCGGTAGGGCAAAATGGGTGCCTTGCCACAGGGATGGCCACACCTAATTCCAAAAGCCTCATCAAATGTGAAACCCCATGAGGCTCCCAAGCTGGCCCCAGTCCCAATCCTGTCTCTGCTGAGGAGTAACTTCAGTTAAATTAGCCTTCAGAGTAAAAGCAACAATTTTGTTCATTTTCTTGTTGGCAAAACACCCGAAAGTAATAGGATGATTTTTTTCTTGTTGGCAAAACACCCGAAAGTAATAGGATGATTTTAGCAGCTTTTACAGGCCTTTGGGGGCAATTACCAGGACTCAGTAATGGAAAGATCAAACCCCTTTTGCTAGAATTAAATGCTTTCCCTCGGGCCTTTGTAGAATTGTTGATTGGTTGATTGGAACCCACTCGGGGGACTTTATCTGTGAAGGCCTAGAAGCCAGTCCATCTGAGCCTTCTTGTGTTGGGGATGGGTGTGGGTGGCATGTGGCAAAGAGGATAAGGAAGCCCCAAACTCCAAGGATCCTGGCATCCCAGATGTAGAATGGGCAGGCCCTCAGATTCCACCTCATGTATCACTCCTACTGTACCAATAAAGGCATTAAAGCTTCAATACGGGTCAGGGACTGGTCCAAAGCCACAGAGCCAGTCAAGGGTGAAATCAAATTTGACCCCACTTCAGACTCCTGGCTTGGTGTTCTTACTTTTACCCCATCTGGGCTGATCTTCCACTGCATCCATCCCAGTGGGGGTAGTTCAGAAGCAGCAACTATGGGGTCAGACTGTTTCCATACTAGCCATGGTCCTATGGGTAGTGGGGACCGGGGAAGAAGCCTGGGAAGTCCTCCGTTGGGAATGACTCAACAGAGAGTTAGGGCCCCGGGGCCTTGGTAGGTGGGATCCTGTCCCCCAAGAGGCTGCTCAGAGTGCCCCTTCCCAGTGGGAAACATTGCCAGGGACTGGCCTTGGCCATAGATGATTAGCATGCAGCTCAATAAACTACTTCATTAACCACCACTGACACTCAACATACGACCTATTTAAAACCAGTCTTTTCTATTCTTTCCAGCCTCTGAACTCATCAACTACTAATTTCTCCCTTGCTCTTGTTCTTTCTGTCACAGAAACTTTTAATGTCAGCTACTCTTTCTCCATAGTGGCAAAACCTGAAGGAAGATTGGGGAGCCTTGAAAGAAGGTTTCTTTCAGTAGGAGAGGGCTGTGGTGGCAGTGGGAGAGAACGGTGTCACAGGTAGGTCTGTTTTCCATCTGCAGCCGGACCAGTGTGCTCCTCACCTGCCCCTCATCCTCCTGTGCACAGTGATGGATGCTGCCTTACCACTTTCTGCCTGGGCCCTTCAAATTAATCTGGACCTCAGGATTTGCACCACTTCTCAGGAATCTGCCCAGAAGCACTATCCCATGCCTGAATGCTTGGGAAGAACTGAAGTATGACCCTTCTCTGCCAGTCCCTAAAGTAGCGGGCAAGTGCAGGACACCTGTGATTTTCCAATGCCTTGCTGGGTAATTTTAGTATCATCTAATTTTAGGGAGCAAATAAGTTTGGGAAGGTGGCAAGTGGGCAGAGACCTTTGGGAGAGACTAAGGCTGGTTCGTGACCAGGGCACAGGGCCAGACAGGAGTAACCTGAATAACTTGCCTCCAACATGCTAGGGCACAACTTCTAAAAGTTTCCATTGAAGCCGTTGAGTACAAGGATGATATCCAAGATGCCTTGCCCAGAGTTGGCACCAAGGAAATGATCATAGAATGAATGGTTCCAGATGGATGGAACACAGTTCATGGACAATCATTTTCATTTAATTTTCTCTAATTTGTTCTTCCAGGTATTTCCACTATATTTCATTTCATGTATTAATTTTGGTATTGAAGCTCTGGTTTATGAGCACTTAACACAGTGTCTGGGACACAGTGAGCAGTCAGTAAATATCACCGGCTATTATTATAAATTAGCATTTTAAGCCTTGTTAATAGCCTGTAGCTATTTTTGGTCTCCAAGTCAGTCTTCTCTGGGAGGAAGAGTTACCAGAAAATCCGGTGCTACAAGCTGCTATAGTCTCTAGGGTGGCCTCAGCTCCATCAGGGCCCAGATCCTAGGAGCACCTAAGTTGCCCAAACATACATACTGAGGCTGGGAGAAAAGAAGCAGGAAACCCAATCACCAGTGGTGGTACAGACATGGCACAGGGCATTGTCCTGCCAAGTACAAAACTTATTCAACCCCACAATCAGGGCCGGGATGACAAAATGGATTTTCAGAGGGGCAAGAACTAGTTCAGGGTCTGACAGCAAAGCATGGCAGAGCAGAGTTAGAGGCCAGGGCTGCAGCCTCAGTCACATCAGGTGGCCTCTCTGCTGCCTAGCCCCACAATCTTGAGAGTCATGTTTAAGGCTTCTCTGGGAAGGTTAGATGTCATCTCCCCTGTCCTCTTTCACTCCTGGGCCAAAAAAAGAGTTTGGAGAAAGAGAAGAACAATAGACAAATAAATAAGTAAAGGTGTCTCTCTGTATTAAAAGAGCCTTCTCCCAGCTGCTCAGTCACTCACATGACTGAAGCAGAGCTAAAGTCTGACCATGTCCTATTCACCTCTTTCTGGTAAGCAGAGTGCAAAGAGGGCTTTTCCTGGACCACTGCCACAATCTAGTCTCACACAGCAACTAGAGTGATCTTTTAAAAACACAAGTCAGATCACATCCCTTCTCTGCCTGAAGTCCTACAATGGCCCCGTTTCATTCAGAGTAAGTGCCCTCTATGCTCTGGACCCCAATGTTTTGCTGTCCTCCTCCCTCCCCGCCATTCCTCTCCTGTGACCCCAGCGTCCTTGCTGCTCCTCAGTCTTGCAAGGACAATGCATTTGCTGTTTACTCTGTCTGGGTCATCCTGCTCGAGAGGCTTCTCCTTAGGGAAGCCTTTCGTGAAGGTCAGATTTAAAGTTAGCTTCCTCGGCTCCTCTTCAAACTGTTCTGATTCTGTAGAGGGCAGTTAGCTCCACTTGATCTTTTCCTTGTTCATTAATCTGCTTACTTCTACATTGGGACCTGGAATGATTTTAAAGAACAGGGCAGCCTTTCAACTGATGTGTATGTAATGTGAGTAAGAAATAAAACTTGGTTGTTTTAAGCCATTGAAAATTTGAAGTTGTTTGTTTCTTCAGCAAACCTTAGCTTATCCTGATTACTACAATCTTCAAGCCAAGTCATTAAGAGCTGCATGGATGCTTTGGAAATTTCAGGCAGAATCCTTTCCTGAGGTAGTTGGGAGGCATGCCTAGCAGGATAGTAGGAGGTCAGCTCCCACATTCACTAGCACATTGCTGTAAAATGCAGTGTACAATTTTCCCAAACAGGTCACTACTGGGACTTTGGATGGAAGGATTCTTTGTTGTGTGGGATGATCCTTCACATAGCGGTGTGTTCAGCTTCCCAAATTCTAGTCTTATCCCTTCAGGCATTATGACAACCAAAAACACCCCACCATTTTTAGATGCCTCTTAGGGGGCTGCATCATCCTCTGTTGAGAACCCCTTGGGTAGGTGCTTGCAGACATTTCCATTAAGGTAGTCAACCTACTCCTAAGGTGAAACTCTCTATGCAAAGGTTATGCATATGAACCTGGCCATGATCAGACAATGTGAAGATATTGGACTGGCTGATAGGGACTATTTATTATCCTCATTTAATGAATGAAAATACTGAGGCTTCAGAGGTGAAATGACTTGTTCAAGGACATATAGCTTGTGAGTGGATCCACATCTTCCGGTTTGCAGTTCATACTGTACCCACTGTCATGTTATGTGTGCCCAGTGCCCACTGGAGCAAATTAGTACTACAGTGGAAGCAACCCTGCTGGATGTGAATGGAGTCAGAGTGGTAAGGATTAACACCAAGAGTGAAAACTCAAATCTCCTCAGTTTGATCCGCCAGCAAGGAGCCAAAACCTGACAGGCATGAGCAAGTTGAAAACATATCCACACCCTGATAAAGCCAGTTCGTCTCTCTAGGCTCACTGTAAATTGCCTAGGGTTGGTTGGGAGGGCTCCTTTTTCCCCTGAGACCAGATTAACTCCACTGTTATACACACCATAGCATCCTGTACCTTCCCTCCATAACCCTCATCACATTTGCAGTTAATTTTCAATGTCAGTTATGCCCCTCCCCCACACACATACACACACAAAGAGGTGACCTCTGTGAAAGCAGGGACCTTATCCATCCTGTTCACTTATGTATCCCCATCTCTGACACAGTGTTTGGCATATGGTAAGCACTCATGGTACTCATTAATGCTGTTCACCAGCTTCTAGCTCTCTATTCAGGACACATGGTAGGAATACATTTCTTGGCCCTTTAGCAGTTGAGTATGGCCATGTTAATAGTTCTGACCAAAGAGTTTTGAGTGAAAGTTGCATGTTACTCCCACAGAGAGCATCGAACCTCCAGTGTAAAATGCTCTGGAGGAGTTCTTCTTCCCTCTGTCACAATGACCAGCAGCATTCAAGTTGATGGCTAATATGTCAGCTTACTTCCTAGAGTGAAGAGACATGGAGCAGGCTTCTAGCCTTCTAGCAATGAATATGCAGTGTGAATAAGAAATAAATCTTTGTTTAAAGTAAGCCACTAAGTTTGCAGGGCATTGTTTGTTACTGCAGTATAATATGGAATATTCTGACATAGAGTACTCAATAGATATTCATTAAAAGAATATTTCCATATTGACTTGACTCTGAGGGTCAAAAATAATAAGTCCACAGGCCATCTGAAAAGGCTAAAAGATAATGGTAACTTTCTGGAAAGAGATAGAAAATAAGTAAAATAGCAAATTACACATGAAAGGTTATAGGCTATTTTTAAAAGGAAAACTTAATGAAGATTACTAATATCAAGTACTATTGGGATCAAACTCAGGAATAACCGAAATAGAGAATGATCCAGAAAGTTTAGTACATTGCTATGCTCTGGTTAAAGGGTAATGTAGAAAGTATGTGGCAATGGCTACGGCCCAGACAATTATTATATAGCCTGTGTAATGCAATATATATCTGCATATAAAAAGACTTTGGCTGAAACATTTTTCTCCTAGTAAAAATTGACGTCATCTCTGAAATCCTTTAATATGTAGTTCCTTATTTTCTACCTTTCACAAGAATGACACTGTTTCAAGGTGGGACTGGGGTATTGAGTTGGGATTAGAAGTAGCCTGGATGTCTGGGGGTCTCAGCTAGAGAGGATTTCTAGGGGGAGGGGCAAATGTGTAGCTGCAGTAGCTGGGGGACAAAGAAGTTTCTACAGTGGGCAGAATGTTCAGAAGCTGAATAGTCAGACATACTTGAGCAAGTGTACCTGCAATTCAGGTTAGTGGTTCCTTTTCCACATCTGTTTTCATAATAAAAACAATAGCAATAGACCACGTTTTTGACATGCTAAGAGTCAGGCTGTATTCTAAGTGCTTTACGTGCATTATCTCATTTAATCCTTACAATACCATTAGTCAGGGTGCTATTACACATAATGAAGAAACTGAAGCCCAGAGAGGTTAAGTAACTTGCCCAAAGTCACAGAACTAAGGGATGATAAGGCTGGTATATTGCCCCCTGGAGATCTACCTCCAGAAACCAAATGTCTTAACCATACAGCCATGTTTAGGACTACGATGAAAAAGTGGTAGAGGAAGCAGTGTAAATGTGCAAGCAAAGTGTGGGACATGTGTAACAGGTGGCCAAAGGATTATACATTTTAATGTGTTTGTTAACCCACCAACAAAAGCCCAGCCTTGCCTCCTGATCCCTGCCTTCTCTCCACTCCTACCTTTAGGCTTTCTTCTCATAATTTTAGAACATCACTCCTGGATTTAGTTTCTACAAGGTTCCAAGGCTTTAGTCCTGGTAAACGTTGAGCAAGAGCCAATGCTCAGATGAACGCTGCTGAGGATGAGGCAAGAAAGGAGGGCTTACACATTTGGGGTGCATTTTGATCATAAGGGGATAGTGAGAGTGTACATTCACCCTCTACATTTGGTGTTTCCGTGTCAAAGTCAGGTCGTGGACCACACCTGTTTGTCTTGGGGATGGGATTGGAGGGGGAAGGTAGAGGCTACAGAAAATATACCTACGCTTCACTCCTTTATCCCTTGGCAAGTTCACAAGTCAGTGAGCATTATTTGTGAGAAGAGAAAGGCTTTCTGCACATACGTCAGGCTCTTAACTCAGTCTGCTTTTGGATGGAACTGATAAGGGAAAAAGTTCACGGGCTCTACACTTTTAATTTGTTTGTCTCCTGGTGTGCTGCAAACAGCAGCCTGGGGTCAAAAGTTAATAGCCAATTAGAGAGTAGCAAAATCCAAGAGCAGAAAAAGTCTCTGTGTCAGTTAGGGATGGACGCGGGGCTGCTGCTGGCTCTTGGCATAAGAATAGAATTACCAGGCAGAGGGATAAAGTTTAAAAAGCGACCAGAATTTTCAAAACCCTGAGGAGTGAAGCTTTTCATTCAATAAGGGTAAGCAGCAACCATTAGCTGTGTGTGTCATCCCTAGCATCATTGTGTTTCCAAGGCAACGGGATTACCAGGGAGACTTGGGGAGTGTGTACTGCTTTAAACTGTGTTATTGGAAGTGGCTGCGGCCCTAGCATGGCCTTTGAAACCATACAGAATATTGATGGTGCTTGTATCTTCCCGCATGCCTTTGTTCCAGATCTGCATTCTCCAGTGCTCTGGCTGAAATGGTTGGTCAGAAATAAATCATCTTAGACAATGCTGTCCCCTTACTTATAGCTATAACTTACATTGACATGAGAGGTTACTATTTTGGCCCACATTGACCTCTAGTCCTATTACAGAACCAGGAAGAGAAGTAAAATTAGGTGAGAAGAGACCAGATAGTCCTAGATGGACTTGAATGGTCCAACCATCCTTTTCCTCCCCTTCTTGCCTTGCCTGACTTCAGGCTAAGAAGAAAAACTGCTGCTTTTAGATCCCTGACTGGTAGTGGGGGTAGAGATTGAGAGTTTCTGCCTGTCTTACTCCTTTGGACTGTCTCTTCTAAGATTAGTAACCCCTCCTGAGCAGTAGAAGAAGTGGGGAGAGGCAATAACACATTAGACAGAATACACCAAGCATTTGAAGGCCCAGGTTCCAGAAAAAGAATCTGAAAGAATTCTAATATAGCAGGAGAATAGAATGCAAGAGAGGAGACAGATGTGAGACGAAGCGGGAGAGTTACACATTTGAGGAAGTCGTTGGAGGATTTTAAGTATGGGAAAGAAATTATCTGAATTATTCTTAAAAAAAAAAGATCACTTTGCTAGGTGGAGAATGGATTGTAGATGTACAAGAGTGGAAGCAGAGAGATCAATTAGAAGGCATTCACAGAAGTCTAGGCAAGAGATAATAGCAGCCTGGAATAAGGTGGTATCAATGGCCATAGTGAGAAGTGGGTAGATCAGAGAGATGTTTAAGAGGTACAATTGATGGGACTTGGAGATTTATTAGATGCAGTAAGTGAGGGAGAGAGGGGAGTCTAGAATAACTGTCAGATTTCTGGCTTGGGAAGCTGGGTGGAAGGTGGTTCAGCTCACTGAGTTGGAGAAAACTTGAGAAGGGCGTTCCTGAATTGTTTGGGACATTGAGAACTTATTTACAACTAATCCAAATCCTTCATGCTTGCCATATCATCGCCAACAAGCATGTGTTTGTTGTTCTCAGTCAATTCTTCCTAGAAACAGCAAAACTATTTTCTTCAAATGGAGCCCACCTTATCCAAAGATTGTTCCTAAATTCTTGTTCTGCAATCCATTATGAGAAATATAGATATTCTCCCTAATTCAAAGTTTATAATCCCTTCATCATGAAATCCACAGGATCCATGATTGCTTGTTTGTTTTGGAGATAAACTGACTTTTATTTATCATCTTATTCCTTCATCCATTCAGTCATTGTTTATTGAGGACCCGATTTGCATCAAGGATCTCTGCTGGGCATTGGGGCCATAGAGGAATGACATGGGCCATCACAATTATCCATCCATCAATCCATGTATCCATCCATCCATTCCCCCCTTCTTTCAGTCACCCTATTCCACCATTCCCTCACATTCCATTGGCCAGATTTGCCAAGAAAAAGTTCTGGCTCACTTGCAGAACTGGGTAATGAATAGGCTGAGAAGAAATTTGATAGTGAAGCAAGAGGATCAAAGAGAAGCTAAATAAAATCAACTCTTTAATAGAGGTATAACCCCAAAAGTTCATTCAACTCCATCAGTGACCAATACATCTTGTGTTTGGATTACCGTGTCAGCCACTCCACATCCACTCCTGGCCCTTCCAATCCATTCTCCCCAGAGCAGCCAGAGGGATTTTTTAAATAGCTAAACGAGCTCATTTTCCCCCATGCTTAAAAACCTCTAGTGCTTTCCCATCACACTTCAAATAAAGTCCACATAAAATACACGTACCTTTCCACGTGTCCGGTATTTTTGTCATAAACATCTTTGCCATAGATATCTTTGCTGCAAGCATTTTTGCTACATAACTAATTGGCTGTAAGACAATTTTGTTGTAAAAGATAAATTAACTGACAGTTTGACAGTTTGGTTTCAACTGGTTGACAGTTTGGTTTCATTTCTCCATTGACGCAATACTCCCATTTTTATATGACATGAATCTTACCCGTCATAATGGTCTACACAGTGACAAATAGACGTGACAGTCTTTAAAATAGTTGATCATAACAGCTATGTATGTTGATTTGATAGAAAATATGGTGATAAAACTTACTGGAAGTGTGAAATAAGAGAGTAAAGCCAGATTGCATACTATACTAGAAAATGATAACATCAGTTTGCAAATTCTTTGGTGATTTGAAGGCGCAGAGTTGAACCCACGTTTCCCATAGAACTCCGGTACTTCTATCAACAGACATGTGACAATATGCCAAGAACAAACAACAGTGTAGAAGTCTTTCACAACACAATACAAAGCTCAGTTACACACATGCATCTTAGTATTTGGAAACTGATATCTCTCTTTTTTTTTTTTACATCTTTATTGGAGTATAATTGCTTTACAATGGTGTGTTAGTTTCTGCTTTATAACAAAGTGAATCAGTTATACATATACATATGTTCCCATATCTCTTCCCTCTTGCCGTCTCCCTCCCTCCCACCCTCCCTATCCCACCCCTCCAGGCAGTCACAAAGTGATGTCAAATGAGGAGATGAATCAACAAGCAAAAAAAAAAAAGAAGGATAAAATACTATGAATGAAAGGTTGGAAGACAAGTGGTTAGGTAAAACCCACAAAATAAAATCTGTTATTTACGCAGTATTGCCATGAATCTACACACATTTTATTTTAAGGTTAAATTAATTTTATTTTTTTACACATTTTAAATGTATTCAAGTATTTTGTATTTCTCAATAAAGTTTTCTTAATTTTGTTATTCACTTCTCATGGTCCATTTTATCCTTTTTAATATGTCCCCCTTTTATTTTTTCATTATTTTATCTTTTATAGCAAAATTACCTTATGGAGAATTAGTTATGAGGAGAAAATGCTTGCAGCAAAGATGTCTATGATAAACATGCTTATGTCAGCCCTGCCATTCCCCAAGAGGCACACACACCTGTGCCTCATACACTCATGCTCCAGGTGGTTGAATTCACCAGAACAGGACTTGATTATGAGTTTAAAAGGCCCTAAACAAGGAAAAGATTATGCCACCCTCACATTTGCAATTAAAAAATAATGGTTGGCTATTGTATAAACCGTAAAATGAGTGTAAGAATGTTCTACACCGTTCTAGTTTTGCACATGGTGATAGCTACCTGGGTGCTTTGCTTTTTGAAATGTTTTTTCTTTTGGTTTCTTTGTTCTCTCCTTCCTTCTCTCTTTCCTTTCTTCTTTCTTTCTCTTTCTTCCTTTCTTTCTTTCCTTCCTTCCTTCCTTCTCCTTTCCTCTCTCCCTCTTTTGCTCTTTCTTTCCTACCATCCCTCACTCCCTTTTCTTTTTTCCTTCCTTTCTTTCTCTTTCTTTCTTTCTTTCTTTCTTTCTCATTCCCTCTCTCCCTCTTTTCCTCTTTCTTTCCCTCCTTTCCTTCCTTCCTCCCTCCCTCCCTCCTTTCCTTCCTTCCTTCCTTTTCCCTGCTGTTCTTACCCTATTAAACCAGAGAAGCTGAGCAGATTTGGGCCTGTTCATTATATAGAGGGAAAGAAACTGGCTGTGCTGTGGGGGGACATGATGGGAAATGGAGGCCAGCCTTATAAATTGGTCAAAGGCCTGATTATGTATAGTCTTTAAAGAAAAACAGTCAATTTAGTTCAATTACATAAAGTTTATGTATTCTCACAGCAAATTAGATCCAAAAAGTAGCCTGAAGCCTTACGGCTGGCTTGAATGCACAAATAAGACTCATTTGTATTTAGCACATTGATTTGGTACAAACGGTAGCTCTTGAAATGCTTTGCCATTTTTCAGTTTCCTCCTCTCTGTCATCCCTTTTCTCTCACGGTAGTCCAGCCCAGGGGGAGTGAGCATTTTTGGAGGTTGGAATCAATAGGAAGTTACTGTTATTATGAGATATCTGCTTGTCCAACCTACCTGTCTGAGCTTTTGTCTAGCTGATAAGTGTAAACATGCTGCATGGTCAGAGGTTTACTGACCATTTTCTTAGCAGGATAGACAAAGCTTTTGTGACTTTATATTTTACTCACAACCCACCTGCTCCCCCAGGACTATGGTGACACCTGACTTCTCACCATTGCTCAAATTTGCTACCCATTTCTAGTCCTTTGTACAAACTTTTCTAGTCCTTAGTACAAACTTTTCCCTTTGCTGGGAATGTCTCTCCACTCTTCACCTAATGCCCTCCAACTCAGGTTTCAAGCTCCATCTTAATGTCACCTCCACTGTGAATCCTTCCTGAAAACCCTGGTGGATTTAGTCCCTTCTCTCTGTTCCCTCAACCCTCCCTCCGTCTTTCTATTATACCCAAGTGTAATGTCATTGCCTGTTCCGTTGTGGGCAGGAACCATATCTTGTACCATTATGTATCCCAGTCTAGTAGCATCAGGACACCTGGGAGCAGCATCTCAGGCCTCACCCCAGATCTACTGAATCAGAATCGGCACTGAACAAGATACCCAGGTGTTTCTTTTGATGATTAAAGTTTGAGAATCACTGTGAGAGTTGACAGAAGGACAGGGGGAAAAAACAGTACATTAATGATTTTATGTCTGCCATAGGAACAAGCTAAAGGTCAAAACAGGTTCAAATGCTCACAAAGAAATGGGATGCTGGGACTGTTCAGAGCAGACTAGGAGAACAGCTGGCTGACTGTGATTCCCAATGGTCCTCAGATTCCTACAGATCATGTTGGTCCTAGCAGGACAAAGCAGACAGTGTCATAGCTGTAAGGTTCCACAGCCAGTATACAGCCAGATAGCCTCAGAGCTGGCTCCTTGGCTGGATGAAGCTGGCCAGCCAGTGACCCAAGCCAGCTTGCTACATCACTAAGCTAGCCTGTCTCAACACCTTGCATTTGAACCTCTGGTGACTTCTACAGTCCAGCCTTTCTCCAAGTCATTAAGAGTAAAAATCATTCCCACTGAGCCCTCAAGTTTCTGTTAATTTGGCCAATTTCCTTTTTTGCTCTTGTTTTTATTAGATAACAGAGACAATTTTAGACCAATTAATGCCATTGCACATAGGAAAAGCCCCATGGTGGTCTCACCTCTTTCTAAGGAAATGGAAAGGTCACCATGCTCCAAATCACATGCATCTCTCAGCTGGTCCAGGAGACAGAAGTTTTCTTTCTAATTCATCACTTCTGATGTCTTTTTCGTTTGAAAATGTTCTTTTCCACATGATTCTCCTGGCTCCCAAGTTTATCACTCCTTCCCATCTCAAAAAGAGTTGGAACTTTCCAAGTCCACTCACACACTCCCTGCTTCCAAATTTTACCTGAGGCATGACTCCAGGGAGTTGCCAGCCAACACCAATGGGCAGAGATGTGGAACATTATCCAAAAGCTCAGAGGCTGAACCCCTTCCACCAACAGCTCTCAGATCACTTCCCCTGGCCACGTGCCCCAGTCCTTTGAACTCTTTCATACTTTTACTCCTGATGTACCTTCTTCTTCACCTCAGACAGTCATCCAGCCCTTGGATGCACCCCTTTACTGTCCGTCCAGAAGCCTCCTCCAAGCCTCTCTTCCTTTCCTCCCAAGTCAAGCCACTGTACATGGTGAATCAGTGGGACAGCCCTGTCCCCAGTATTCTTGATTCCTTCCCATTCATATCTTTTCCTTGCACCCACCCAACAAAATCCCAACCCTGAATGAACTAATCATCCACAATCCAACTTCTTTGTTTTTAGATGCAGCTCTGAGTCCAGCTGGGAAAAAAAAAAATCACACAACCATGATTAGCCTCATTATAAATCAGGGTCATTCCTTAGTTGAGCAATCATTGCTGCCAGGCAATCCTTTTCCATGGCTGTAATGAGATTTGCCACCATTTTTCATCCACCAGATAAGAACCTACAGTTGCTTACAGCACATGGTGTGACACAATATAAACAACTATGAGGTAAGTGGCCTAAAGGTAATGTATTTGCCCTTTTTGTGGGGGTGGCACCGCCACCTACACATATCACTCCGATAGGCTCTTGTAATTTATGCCTTGACATCATGCTCTGTTCCCCTAAAATACACATAGGCAGAAACACCAAGCCCTTTTCCTCCTTGCCCATGGGATAAATTATGATCTTTCTTTGTTGTTGTTTGTCTTCAGAACTCATACACCACCCAGTCCTTATCCCCCATGTTTGCCTAACTGTGGACCTTTTGGTCTGACCCCCAGCCCTGCAGGACCCCACTTTCTTCCCTCCTCATACATCTGCCACTTCCCTTCTTCCCACATTCAGGGAACTCACGAAGACACACACATCTTTTCACAACTTATATATTTTATTTTAATCATCCCTATAGATGTACCCTGTAGATGAAAGATTTAGCCTCTACACCATTGGCCACTTCTCAGAGGCCAGATCTCAGAGACTTTGCAAAGTGTTCTGAAGTCTCTAGCCTCACTCTGAAGTTATTGGCTGCCCAGGTCGTCACTTGAAGTGGGGGATTTCTCCACACTCTCTATTTTTTTTAACATCTTTATTGGAGTATAATGGCTTTACAACGGTGTGTTAGTTTCTGCTTTATAACAAAGTGAATCAGCTATACATATACATATATCTCTTCCTTCTTGCTTCTCCCTCCCTCCCACCCTCCCTATCCCACCCCTCTAGGTGGTCACAAAGCACTGAGCTGATATCCCTGTGCTATGCGGCTGCTTCCCACTAGCTATCAGTTTTACATTTGGTAGTGTGTATATGTCCATGCCACTCTCTCACTTTGTCCCAGCTTACCCTTCCCGCTCCCTGTGTCCGCAAGTCCATTCTCTAGTAGGTCTGCATCTTTATTCCCATCCTGCCCCTAGGTACTTAATGACCTTTTTTTTTTTTTAGATTTCATATATATGTGTTGGCATACGGTATTTGTTTTTCTCTTTCTGACTTACTTCACTCTGTATGACAGAGTCTAGGTCCATCCACCTCACTACAGATAACTCAATTTCATTTCTTTTTATGGCTGAGTAATATTCCATTGTATATATGTGCCACATCTTCTTTATCCATTCATCTGTCGATGGACACTTAGGTTGCTTCCATGTCCTGGCTATTGTAAATAGAGCTGCAATGAACTTTGAGGTACATGACTCTGTTTGAATTATGATTTTCTCAGGGTATATGCCCAGTAGTGGGATTGCTGGATCGTATGGTAGTTCTATTTTTAGTTTATAATGGAGAAAAGACAGCCTTTTCAATAAGTGGTTCTGGGAAAACTGCACAGCTACATGTAAAAGAATGAAATTAGAATACCCTCTAACACCATACACTAAAATAAACTCAAATTGGATTAAAGACCTAAATTTAAGGCCAGACACTATAAAACTCTTAGAGGGAAACATAGGCCGAACACTCCATGACATAAATCACAGCAAGAACCCTTTTGACCCACCTCCTAGAGAAATGGAAATATAAACAAATGGGACCTAATGAAACTTCAAAGCTTTTGCACAGCAAAGGAAACCATAAACAAGACCAAAAGACAACCCTCAGAATGGGAGAAAATATTTGCAAATTAAGCAACTGACAAAGGATTAATCTCCAAAATTTACAAGCAGTTCATGCAGCTCAATATCAAAAAAACAAACAACCCAATCCAAAAGTGGGCAGAAGACCTAAATAGACATTTCTCCAAAGAAGGTATACAGATTGCCAACAAACACATGAAAGGATGCTCAACATCACTAATCATCAAAGAAATGCAAATCAAAACTACAATGAGGTATCACTTCATACTGGTCAGAATGGCCATCATCAAAAAATCTACAAACAATAAATGCTGGAGAGGGTGTGGAGAAAAGGGAAACCTCTTGCGCTGTTGGTGGGAATGTAAACTGATACAGCCACTGTGGAGAACAGTATGGAGGTTCCTTAAACAACTAAAAATAGAACTACCATACGATCCAGCAATCCCACTACTGGGCATATACCCTGAGAAAACCATCATTCAAAAAGAGTTGTGTACCACAATGTTCACTGCAGCTGTATTTACAATAACCAGGACATGGAAGCAACCTAAGTGTCCATCGACAGATGAATGGATAAAGAAGATGTGGTGCATATATACAATGGAATATTACTCAGCCATAGAAAGAAATGAAATTGAGTTATTTGTAGTGAGGTGGATGGACCTAGAGTCTGTCATACAGAGTGAAGTAAGTCAGAAAGAGATAAATACTGTATGCTAACACATATATATGGAATCTAAAAAAATGGTTCTGAAGAACCTAGGGGCAGGAGAGGAATAAAGCTGCAGACATAGAGAATGGACTTGAGGACACAGGGAGGGGGAAGGGTAAGCTGGGACGAAGTAAGAGAGTGGCATGGACATACATACACTACCAAATGTAAAATAGATAGCTAGTGGGAAGCAGCCACATAGCACAAGATCAGCTTGGTGCTTTGTGACCACCTAGAAAGGTGGGATAGGGAGTGTGGGAGGGAGATGCAAGAGGGGGGAGATATTGGGATATATGTATATGTAGAGCTGATTCACTTTGTTATAAAGCAGAAACTAACACACCATTGTAAAGCCATTATACTCCAATAAAGATGTTAAAAAAAAGTGTAATTCCTTGGCAGCATATAAAGAGATTCTGTTTCAGCAGCCATAAGGCAGGTAGGAAAAGCTGATTTTCAGATCCAGGGCTTAATTATAAGAGGATGAGGTTAAATTCTAAAATTTTAGAGGTTAGCAGACATTTGGTTCTGTCCAAAACATCCATGGGCATATTTGGTCCATGCCAAATGGTTTTGGACAGGACCAAATATCATTAGCCTTTTGGCATGGACCAAATATCTTATGGACTTTTTAGACAGGACCAAATGGTCGTACATATATCAAGAACCTTTTGGTGTGGACCAGATGACTTATGGACATTTTGAACAGGACCAGATATCAAGAGCATTTTGTTACTCACCAAATGTCTTATGGATGTTTTGGATAGGACTTAATGTTCTGCAGGGCTTCTGGAGGTTGGCTACATGAAGATCAGAGCCATGGTTGGGAAGGAGTAGGACACTGGGGCATTGAGTGGGGACGTCTGAGTTGATATACTCAAACATCTTGATTGTTCAAATTCCTCTGAACCCCTTAGACCTGCAAAGTGAACCATTCCTTCCTGTGAAAATATTAGTACTTCCTACTTGCTTGAAGGCCATGCAGAAATCTCTGCCTTGTTTGACAACATACATCCTCTTCAATATCTGTCCGCATTCACCCTACCATTTAATAGAGAAATAACTAGGGTTAAGTCACAACATAACATGGTTACACAAATTTTGAGTCTGCTAATAGATGAAACAGACTATATTCCAAAGGGGCTGCATGATCTATCTAACATATACACCAGGAGATCTGAGACTATGTATAGGACTGGCTTCTGAGAGTACTGGATTAATAGAGGCAGAGCATAACATTGGATAAGGAAGATTTTATAGCTATGAGACCACTCTCCTATAATACAATATTTAATAGCCTGGCAAGAACCCTGTGGAATAGTGTTAATATTATGTTAGAGTGGCTTTCAGAAGCATGAAGAAGGTGATGGTCCACATTAAGTCAAGGTGAAATGCATCAAGAAAAACAGTGAAGAAGAGATTAAAATGTTTAGAAAAATGGACATGGAAGAGTGAATGTATTTCATAAGGTCAGAAAACACATCCAAATGACTGTTTTGTGGGATAGTCAGAAGGACACTCTATTTACCAAAGTGGTAAAGAATGAACTCATGAGAGGGACACCAGTTACTCCCAGAAGTTTAGAGGTGCCTGCCTGAAGGTCAAGGTAGCCAGAAAGATGCTGTTACAGAATTGGGATCCCTATTAGCAATAAAAGGATCCCAAAATAATAGAGATCAGGTAATGTGCTTAACTATAAGAAGCAAGGTGTGCACAATTATCAGAATGAGCAACAAGGTCAGAGTAGCAGCCAGGGGTCTAATTTGAAGAAGACTATGGAGATAGAATGAAGAAAGTTGTCCTAGTGGCAGATACCAAGGTTATTGCTCCATCTGTGCAACCAAAATAAGTCAAATACGGATGACCAGGAGGATGAGGACCATCCCAATAGTCATGATCCCTTTGCCCAGGTTCTGGATGTCAGCCATTTTTCAAACCCAGGACCCATTCAATGAATTTTATACATTATAGCTCAGTCTGCTATAAAAAAATACCATAGACTGGGTGGCTTAAACAACAGACCTTTATTTCTCATAGTTCTGGAGTCCAAGAACAAGGTGCCAGTAAATTTGGTTCTTAGTGAGGGCCCCCTTCCTGGCTTAGCAGATGGCTGCCTTCTCAGGGTGTGCATGTAGAGAGAGAGAAATCTTTCCTGTCTCTTCCTTTACTTATAAGAGCACTAATCCCATCATGGGGATTTCACCCTCATGACCCCATCTAAACCCAATTACCTCCCCAAGGTCCCACCTCCAGATACCATCACATTGGGAGTTAGAGCTTCAACACATGAATTTTGGATAGACACAACATTCAGTCCCTGGGAAACCTCTTCCACACAAAATTAATGACCATATGACCAGGTGTACGGCTTGCAGCTCCACCCACTGGGAAAATTTTCCCTCGCAACTGTCTTTTAAGATCACCCCTCAGTGTGATTGCAATAGAGCCTCCATCATTTCTCAATTTTCACCCACTATGAAACCTGACTTATTTATAAACCAAGCCTATATTATGACTGGGGGTGTGATAATTAACAAATCCTTGGGGAAAATTATAAATAAATATTCTTATCTTTACTATTGTTTTTTATCCTTTTTTGTAATTGGAATGGAAAAGTACGCATCTGCCAAATCAATTGCTGTATACCATGTACCTGAGATTTTATTAACCTATTCTAGTAACAGTATGGCAAAACAGCTGTAATCTGTATTATTACTTGGTGAAGCCTATGACAACATACAGTCATTATCCAGAATCCATCTAGTTTCTTCAGGGACCAGACTGGCAAATTAAATGGAGATATGATGGTGACTTCCTTGAGATCTAGAAGGGTGACACTAATTCCCCCACCTGGTTTGTGATATTTTTACTATACTGTATTTGCTGGGAAAGGGTATTTTCAGAGGTTTTCACTTGGCCTTTCCCACTATGATAGCTCTTATAACACAGATCAAGGACTCAATGTGGAAGTTACTCCAACTTCCAGAGATATCAAATCCAATTATGCACTCTAGGATGGCAAGATGACCACCGAATGGGTCTGTGGACCTAGTCACCCCACTGCGAACTGTAATCTATCTAGGATTCAATTTATTACTTGGTCTCCATAAGCCCCCTACTCTAACTGGGAAGTCAAATGATGCTTTAGTCTTCTGGTAGCAATGTTAATTCAGACCTATGTCTAAGAGTTCTTGAAATGTCTTGGTATTCCCTTCTATCCCAAGTAAGCAGTCATCTGAGTAAATAGCTATAAAACGCTTTGAGGAAGGAGTGGGGATATAATCATAGTATATGCTTTTCATGGAGTTGCATAGTACTTCCTCCTAGAGACCTGGAAATCTATTCAGTCAATGAGTTCCAGTTCTGAAGGTTGACTCAGGGGCAAGAACTGAGCAAAGTATCATGACTTTTTTATTTGGGCAATCACACTCAGCTTTCTGTTCCTGCAGTCTTGCCTCTGATTGCAGATTTTAAGTAGCACTCTTGTTAGCTATTCATCTATTTTTGCCTGTTCTGTTATCTGTCTCTACAACTTCCTGTAAGTCAAGCTCCCTTGGCTATCCCTCCAACCTTGCTGGTTAAGATAATTTCATATCCTGACTTCTGGTGATTAAGTACTACCACTTGGTGTCCATTGCTTCAGGACACCATCATTCTCATTGCTATTAGCCATCCAAGCTAATGTCTCTGCTATGGTCAGCCTGGGCCTGCAGAGGAGAACTACTACTGAACTTCTTAGCGATGTTGGTGCCTCTCTAACTGGTGCATTCTTCATGGCTTTGAGGAATATCATGTCTTCTGGGCCCTCTCATGGAATATAATCCTCTCTGGGCAGTCTCCTGGCCTCATCTAGCGTACAGGCCTAACCTATACATTCTAGCAGGCGCACTTCCCTCAGACCTTTGAATTCTTTCCTTTACTGTCTGCCAGTGCAGTTCAGGCATTTCCGCTTTGCTCAGCATTGGTCATCATATTCTCTAAGTTTCTAAGGGCCACCATAGCAGAGATTTTGACCCATCCCCTGGGGTTCTTGCCAGGGTGTTAAATCTCATGTCTTGAGAAAGTGTCCCCATGTCAATGGATTCATGGTTATTCATTCTTATGTTCCAGCCCTTGTAATAAAGCATCCTCAAAATCCAGTCCCAGTGCTACTCCCCTGACTCCTCCTGGTATATGCTAGCTAATTCCTATAGCTCATTCAGAGTCATCTCTTTCCTCTTTTATTAGACCTAGTACTTTCCCAGTGGATTATGCTGGGATTTAGCTCTAGCTGGGTTGGCAGCCAGGAAAGGAAGTTGGACAGCTCCTGAAGGGAGCACCTATTGCCTTGAGAGATAAAGTTCTCTAAAGAGTCCTCCAGTACTGCAGAAGTGCTAGCTGTATTCAGGGAGCGATGAACCACCTATACAGGAAAGTCTACAAAGCCTCAATCCTTGAAGATATTCACTCACATGTTCCCATTCTATGTTTCAGAGTCCCAAGTTTTCTCAAACAGTGCCCTCATTTTAGCCTAAGAGATATGCCTTGGCTGGACAATTAATCATATCCTGGATTTTTGCAAGTGTAACTCTTAAGTTCTGCATTTTCTCCTCATCTCTGTCTGCTTTCCCACTGAAGGCAATAATGTTCTCTTTATAAGCTTCCAGAGAGGCCCTCTGACTCTCATCCTTACCCTTTAAGGTATTAAAACTACCGTCAACTATTCTCAGTTTTTCCTTATCTCTCTGTGGGGCATCAATACATTTAGTAATAACTGGCCAACGCCACGGTCTTTATATACAATGTTTCCCCCATAACCTTCAAATATGCTTCAATCAGCAACATGGTTCCCTCCATTTGGATGTTTCCTGAGATAACCACCAGTGAAATCTTCAGGAATTGGGCTGTCACATTGTTTCAGATACTATATGTGCCCCAAACTCAGGATGGGTTGCTCCTTGCCAGGCAGGTGGTAGGTGATCCCAGAACCCCATCTTACTGTGTACTTTCTTGTATTTTTCATGGTATCAACTGGGTCAGTTTAGGTGGTCTGAGAAGCAGATGCCAAGATGGGATTAGAAGAGCAAGAGATTTGTTGGGGCAAATGTTTGTGAAAACTAAAGGAAGAAGGAGCAGGAGTAAGCTGGGAAACCTTCACATGGGAATAAGGTCTGACACCCAAAAGGAGAGGGAGAAGCAAGGATAAATAGGAGGAAGACCCTCGAACTGCAAAGCAGGTTTGACTAAGTCTCACTGACTTAAGCGGAGCTCTGGTGCAAAGACTGCTTGTTGGAGGAGTCCATCTGCATTTGGCAGAGGTGTGCATACTCTAGTACCTCTGCAGTGTTCAGTCCTAGGCTAGGAGCAGCCCACAGACAGTGTGACCTCAAATAAAGCATACTTATGCCAATATATATTTGTTATTTGTCTGAAATTCAAATTTAACTGGATATCCTGGATTTTCATTTACTTAGTTTGTCAACCTTTCCATAATGGCAGGGTTAAGGTTTTATGTAGGCACAACAGCATGGTCACCAACTCACTAAGGCTAACTTAGCTATTGATTTTGCCCATAACAGAGACCAATGATGAGTCCTGATATATCACCGTTCTTGGAGAAAATCAACAAGTGACTTGGGGACAAGTTGACTACATTGAGCCTCTTCAGACTTGCATAGAGCAATGATTCATCTCAATTGCAATCAACACATTATGGATATGGGTTTGCCTTTCTTTCCTGGAGGACCTCAGACAGCTCCACTATTCAGGAGCATAGAGTGTTTGATCTACTGGGACAGGATTTTATATAACTTGATATGGACCCATAGATCCACTTTCTGGCCAAAGGAGTCCAACATTGGGCACATGCCTGGGATTCTATTATATATCACTCCACTGAGAAGGTGCTGGCCAGATAGAATGATGAAATCGTGTGTTGAAGGCACAACTGAAGAGTCAGCTTGGAGATGATACCCTTAGAGGATGGGGTGTTACCCACCAGGAAGCATTATACATCCTAAATCAATGGCCATTATAAAGGAGGATATATAGGTTTGGGAACTAAGGAGTAGGAATAGGAGTTGTCTTGCTTATCATCACTCCCAGAGATCCACCGGGGTAATCTGTACTTCCCATCCTAATAATTCTGGGTTCTGCAGGTTTAGAGTTCTTGGCTCCCAGATTGTGCCTTTACCAGAGGACAACAATGAGTCCCATTAAATTTAAATCCACGGCTGGTGCCTGATCACTTTTGGCACCAGCCAAAAGAACACAAATAACCATCCTGACAGGGAAAATCGACCCTAATAATTGGGAGGAGATAAGGGCACTGCTATACAGTGGGGACAGGCAAGAATAGGTTTGATGTCTAGGTGACCCACTTAGGTACCCCTTAGAAATGACGAACAAGTCCTCCAGCCATGGCTTGAGAAGAGCAAGATCTCAGACCCTTCAAGGACGAAGCTTATAGTCACTTGACCAGGTAAGCTACCTAGATCAGGAGAGATACTAGCTGAGAGTGAGAGGAAATTCAGAATTGGTAGTGTAACACAGACATGATGATTATCAGTTAAGTTTCTAAGACCACCTGCAGTGGCAGGTGCTATAGTGTGTTTCATTGATCTTGTAAGTTTTCCTCAGGAAAAGAAGCTCAATGTAACCATGGGTAAATTTCTCCAGATTTTATTTATCTGAAGCAAATGAGCCTGAACAAAGTGAGGGATGAACTATAGTGGGTACTGTGGTGTGCTACCAAGACCTTCCACATCCATGTCCCTTTGGGACTGAAGCTTTCATTTCTCCAACAGCTGAGATTGCTGGAGGCTCACAGCCTTCAACTGAGTCCTTCTCCAGACACATCCAAGTTCATGTCCCTTCCAAGTTCATGCTCACATCCAATAACTGATAAATGCAAGAGTATAAAGGCCCAGTTCCCTTGCCCTGATTTGTGACAATTTGGAAAGCCCATCCCAACTCCAAAACTTCCCATGTGTACAGCTGAGGACCTAATGGTGGCTGCATTGACCCTAAGAGCACTCCCGAGTCAACCTCCTGCACGCTAATCTCAGTCTCAGAGATTGCTTCCCAGAAAAACTAACCAGTGATAGTGTGTTTTGCTATACATTTTTTGGCTTTTCCTTTAGTTATTATTTCTTAGTATGGACAAACTGGTGTTTTATGTCATGTTTATAAAGGCCTTTCCCATCTCAAGAATATAAACATATTCACCCATATTGTCTGATGATTTTCTTTAAAAGTTTTAAGATGTTTGTTTCATCTGTAATTTTGATGTAGAGAGAGACCCAGTTTGTTTTTAAATGAGTAACTAGTTCTCCTGACACTAATTAATTTTTAAGTTCCTCTTTCCCCAAAACTTTTCTAAGGTATAATATGATTTTATCCTTTTTCCAATTTCTAGGTTTCAACACTTAACTCATTTATCTTCCATTATGTTTAGTAATTGAAATGCTTAAATCATGAAATTTTCTCCAAGTGTGGTGTTGGCTGCATCCCATGAGTTTTAAAACACATGTAATTTTTTCTTCATTAATTTAATTTTTTGATATTCATGCACCCAATTATGGTTTTAACTTCTTCATTTTTAAAGAACTGTTTACATGAGCTTTTTAAAATTTACAAATGGTAGGAATTTTATTTGTTTTTAGCTTTGCTGTAGGGTGATTAAGGAATCAGGTTTGCACTATTTGTTTCAAAATGCATTTAAATATGAGTGCTCACAAATTTGCATGTCTCCACTGCTCAGGAGCCAGGCTTCCTTTTCCCCCCACTGCATCTAATATAAGTAAAAGTGAGGAAATATTTTCCCTGTTCTAAATTGTTACTTGTAATGTGCTCTGGGTTAGGACATTAGAAAATACACAGTAGAGGCATGTGGATTTCTTACAGGGAAAGTGTTTGAGCATCATTTCAAGAACTTTATGGCAAAACTGTTGGCTGTTCAGATGTCATTTTGTCTCCTCCTTAGTTCTTATTGCTGTTTCTGACTTTCCTTAGAGTTGGATGTGTCAAAGGATGCCAGGGCCAACATTTCCCAATATACCTTTAGAAAGTTTGTTTGAAGGGTAATCAACCAAGATCTCCAGGCTTGCTCTAAGCCAAGACAGGGTATTAGGATTTCTGGGGTCTGGCCCCACTCCACTACTGACTGGTTGTGTAATAATAGACACTCCGCTCTGTGCCTCAGCATCCCCATCTTTAAATGGTGGTGGTGGGGAGTGTTGTGAGTTTGATGGTCTTTAGGAAACTTCTAGGTGACTAGATGAAGCTAGAATCATGGGCAAAGCAAAAGGGACATGGAGGGGAGAAGTGGCATAGGAGTAAGTAAGGGAATCAGTAAAAGGGGGCCACCCGCTTGGTCACTCTCTTCCCTTAAGTTCTCCACTGAGAGAAGGGGACATGGTGTGTGCATGGTAGGTCTGGGAGTCATGAATGGGAGAGGGTAACAGACAAATGTTTGGGTCACTGAGTTAAGATTTAAAACCTGAGCTGAGAGCAAACTTGAATGCCCAAGAAACCAGCCATACCTTCTATGCTTTGCTGATATATTTATTGATATATTTCCCCTTCTCACTTGATGGTGACAAAAAGCAGATGGATCCCCATCCTACCCACCCCCCAATAAAATACAGACACAGATTTCATTCAGCATATACAAGCATTGGGGCGTGTCCAAATTCACCTCACTGGGTTACCAGAGCCAGGAGAGGTTAGATCTTAGGGGGCAGTCTGAGCACCTGAGGCCCAGGAATTGAGCAGGCCAATGCTGAAAAGAGGCTGCCACTCTGGGCCCTGCCACTGGGGTGCCAGCAGAGGCTATAGAATCAAATCATGGTGAAAAGAGCTGCCTAGCCCTGTCATGTGGTATAGAAGGTGACAGTGGGCTCCTGGGTAGTTTCCAGTGAGATCCACAGTCCCATAGAAATCTGTGCGTCAGGGTTCTCATCTGCAAAATGGGGATAAGAATCCTGCCCTGAATATATCACAGGGCTATGAGACTCAAAATAGAAATAATTTGTCAAAAGTGCTTTTGCAAAAGGTAAAGTGCTATACAAATTTAAGGGAATTCAATTGATTGATTGTGATTGTCAGAGTGCCCCAGGGATAGGAGTGGACTGGTTCATGGGTCCAGGGGCCAAGGAAGTGGCAGAACTCCTATGCTGTGCCTTAGCTGGGCACCAATCAACGCGGGTAATGCCCACTACAAAGCAGAGTTCCCTTAGTTTCTTGGCTCCGGGAAATCACCATGGCCTAGCACCTGGGTCGGGGCTGGGAAAGTCACTGGGAAAGTTACAGAAAGAGTCACAAGGGTCAAGGAGGAGGAAGAAGGTGGCATAAAAAGCAGGGGGTCATAGTATCATCACACACGAAAATAGATACCCACTGGATGCAAGGTATTGAATTGGTACTGCAGATGAGGAATGAAGGCCAGCGGGGAAGGGAGATGGAGATGTCACAGCAGCAGAGGGAGGGATACTGTCCTCAATTGCTGACTCCCCTCCTCCTAAAGGGATAATGTCAGTGTCCGTCTATCTGCAGGGGAAGGGAGGTCAGGGAGACAGAATCAAGAATATAATAATCTGACTTAAGGATGGGGATTCCCTCCTGCTGCTAACACTGCTGCCCAGCATCTTAAGGAGGTGTCAGGAACAGGCAAGTAGCTGGTCTGTGCACTTTGAGGCTGAGGCCAGAGCTGGGCCTGGAGCACCACAAAGGCAGTACTGGGTTTCTGGGAAAAGGCAGTGGGTATTAGCCCTTTTGGGAGATAGCTAATCCACTCATACATGGACACCATCTTAGGGAGCTGGTCACTGAGAGCCTACATTCTGAAGCCTGAGCATCATAAATGCCCCTTGAGGAATAGAGAGGGGTGTCATTTTACTTGAAATGGGCTGCTAAGGAGATTCAGTGAATGGGCCAGGTAGGGGAGAGGGCCAGCAAGGACCAATTCTCTGCAGGCTTCTATTTGGGCAAGGGGGAAGGAAAGACACTCTCTAGTTTGCTCCTGCTGCTGCTGCTGCTATTTTCCCCCAACTCCCTAGGCAAAGGCTGTGGGACCTCCTGGGGAACTGGGGAGGCTGCCCCACAGGGTACCAGCTGGTGCCTACAGGTTAAGGCAAACAAGCCAGTAGAGCACATTGAAGAAAAAGAAGGTGACTGGGAAAATCACTCGCGAGTAGTTATCAAGGCGGTAGACATGGATGAAGAGGCGGCCCTGCTGCCAGGTGCTGCCCTCACAAGTGGGGACTGTGCAGCAGTACTTCTCGCACCACTTGCAACAGCCACCAGGGCGAGGGGTGCTGCCTGGCCTGACGGACTGCCGGGCTGGGCAAGATGGGCCCTCCTCTTCCTCACTCTCCTCTTCCTCACTTTCCTCCTCCTCCTCGGGGTCCTCAATGTCGCACACAAAAGCTTCCGGATGCTCGATGACACGGACACGGGAAGGGGTTGGGTCATGTGCATGGGCACGAGGCTGAAAGGAACAAGGGAAGAAGTCAGAACAAGGCAAGGGAAGGTGAACCAAGCCTAGGTGCTGCCTCAGGGTTTCCTGGAGATTCCGTCCTTGGCACACTGTTTCTTGCCCCCCAGAATTCCCACCATCACATCAGAAAGTTTACTCAACTCCCCCCAAAGCCCCAGGTTACCCCCATCACTTGGTGAGCTGGCCACCCATGTGTCATGAGTCCTAGTGCCCTCACTTGCATGCCTCCGTACTCCAAAGCCTTGCCACCACTCCCATACCCAGCTCATACATGACGAAGTTTCGGAGAACCACGGGATGCTGTCCGGTTGTAGGTCAGGAAGTTGAGCACAGCAAACTCCATCAGAGCACAGAAGCAGAAGATGAAGCAGATCGCAATATAGAAATCCAAGGCTGTGATATAGGAGACACGTGGGAAATTCTTCCGGGAAAAGGTGCCCAAAGTGGTCATGGTGAGTACAGAAGTGATCCCTGTGAAAGCACAGGAGTGGAGGTGGGCGGAGCTACTGCTCTATATATTACACTTTGGAAAGGACCCCTGAAAATGCAATTCTGTGCCTCATGTGTATGCTCACCTTACCCACTTACCTAAAGAAGTCCTGGCCGGAGCACAGTCTTTCTTGATCCAAAAGGAAATCCAGGAGATCATCGTGGTCACAGAAGAAGGAACATAGTTTTGAAAGGCCACAAAGCCAAACCTCCTGCTCACGTTGAAGAAAAGCGTCATGACTATGTAATCGCCTGGAAGATATTTTAAAAATATCACTTCATTACAGCATTGCCATGAGGGTCTCCCACACGCAAGACATGCATATTAAGGGTCCTATTGTTCAGCTCATGGGATGCCCACCACGGTCCTAGGATAGAGGCACGTTAATCCAATGCCACACATGGAGGATCAGAAGAAGCCCGAGAGAAGATTCACAACAAGACTCGTGGTCAGTTAAGAGCTAAGCCAGGGCTAGAACCTTAATAACTTCTTTCTCAGTCCGCTGGCCCACATCGCACATCTGTCTTACCAGGGTGGGGGACAGAATAGTCAAATGAAAGCAGTAAATCAGTTAGGCTTCTAGATATCAGAACCACACAGTTAATGTCCAGATGGCTGACTGAGGACTTTACAACCACTGAGGTGCCATATCTAGTCTGCAGAATCATTGCCTTATATGTGCACTACTGGCCCTTACAATGTATACTCTCAGGAAATGAACTAAAAGTGATCTGTGGTGGGGGAAGCACAGAAGCTATTCAGCCTCCTTCCTATACATTCATATGCTGGTGAAATGCCTTAGTTAGCACTGTTCCATCAATGGCCAAAAGAAATCACTTGCCTACCCCAAACCTCTGATGGTTTCCTGCTCCACAGGAGCTACAGAATCAAGTCTACACTCTGTAATCTGACACTAAAGGCTCACCACAACCTGGCTCCAACTGACATCTTACACGTACACCCTACTCTAAGCTAACCCCCATTTACTCAGATTCCCCGAGATATCATGCATATATTTATACCAATATTCAAACCCTGGACTCCCTGTTCTTAGTCTATTACCCTAGCCCAAATTGAGTGTTTCAAGAAAATAGAAGAATTAGTTGAAAGTGAAAATTTCAGTCAGCCCTCTAGATGTCAGGTCTGCAGAGTATACATCCACAAGGCAGACTGAGGTCTTCGCATTCATTGGGTATCATGTCCTTGATGTTGGCTCTCAGCCTAGATAGTGATGGCCCCTATAGGACCTGATGACAACCTATATCTACAGTTGGCATCTTCTACTGTACATTTCATGTTGCCTTATACTCTGACACACCCATCCCAAACACTCTGCATGCTCACCATGACTCCAGGGATTTTGGAGTCTTTTCTGAGGCCAGAATATCCCTTTTTGCTCTCAACATCATGCTGGATTTATAATAGTTCAAATTCTGGCTCCTTAGTGAAGCTAAGCTCCAACTTTCCACCTCAGTGATGCTGTAGAATTCCCTGGCCTTGAGTTAGGTGGGTTTTTAAACCCCTTCACGACAGGGCTCATCTGAGCCCTGTTGCTACGCTCCTGCCCATCCATGCACAGCACAGCTCGGAACCTAGCAGATGCTCAACAACTCTTGCTACTTCCTGGCAACAGCTTTGTAAGGCAGACTAGAACACTAACCTGTCCATGTGTCTTCCTATTTTAGAAAATAGATCACCTGCCCAGCAATTCTGGGTATGTTGGGACTGAATGAGAAGAGCAGCCTTTCCTACTCACCTTGTCAGCACTGACACTCAAGGGGCAAGACTTCTCAGAATCTTCTGGAAAAAGGCAAGGAAGTAGCCTGGGGTCAGTTGAATACCTGTGTCCAGAATAGTAGCTTTGTGGATAGAACTCCTCCTCCAGGGCTGCTGCAGGGACCACTCGCACTTGCCTACTAGCCAGAATGTATTTATCAAGATCCTAGTTCCCTTGTCCTGGGGTCTTGACTGCAATTTAAGACAGCCCTACTCAGCTACAACCACTCCCCACAAAACTTTGCTGAGTTTATATATTCTTGTTACAACAAGATTTATTATTCTATCAGCTTTTTCTATTTTTATTTTATTTATTTCAGCAAAGAAGAACCTTCTCTACTTGTCAAGAGATGGGAATTTGTCTTTTAAGGCCAAGTGAAGGATATTAACACACACTTTCTTATTTCTGAGGAATGGAGGAGCATGGGTAAGGGAAAAAAAGATACCTGGGGCTAAGGAGCCAAAGGGGGAAAAAAGCTAGAGATGCTTTCTGCTCTTATCTGCTTTAGCCAGACCACAGTTGGTCACTGCACTGTCAGAGGAACACAATCAAAAAGACTGTGTCCAGAGGACTGGGACTAGAAGGATGAGTGGAGCCAAAGCTTTGAAGAACAAGGGGGAGAAAAAAGAACTATGGTTGTATAGTCTATAAAAGAATATGACCCAGGGCTGGAACCATAATACTAGTTCTTTTATCTTGACCCGGTGGAAGACTCACTGGACTTACTGTAAGCTCAGTATTTGTAGGAAAAAGAACTAAGTCTAATGGGTGGAAGTTCCAGAGACTCCAATTTCAGATGAACAGGGAGATTTTTCTGATGAACAGAATTGTCTAGAGAAGGAAGAAACTCACTTGCGAGAAAGCAAAATCCTAGTCATGGGTAAAATTCTATCAAAAGCTCAACAGCCAACAGTGAAAGATGACTCACTCACTGGGGGCAAGGCTGGACTCTCTGAATGCCTCCTGAAGCAGGGATTCTCTGGTTGAAGGCCCAAGGTGGCCAGAGTAGCATGCTCCCACTTCATTCTGAACGCTTAGGAGCTGAGTACATAAGTCTGTTCCAGATGGAGAGAACTGCCCAGGGACTGACTGAAAGAGTTTGGGTCCAGTCCCAAAGATAACTATAATACTGAAGAAACCATGATTCAAGATCAACTCATCTCTAGCAGAAGAGAAAAAAGCCCTTCTCCTTTCTCCCAAGAACCCTCTTCTCTCCCAAGGAGGACTGGTGCTTACCTATTGTCATTGCTTTGGTGATGATGCTGGCTCTGGGGCTTTGTAGTCACTAGGGCACCATTTTGAAACAATGCACAACCATCTACTAAACGGAACCACTAGTGACTTGAAAGCCCCTGGGCCTTGTCTCTTCTGCTGCTTTTTGATGATGGGTCCCCAACCTGTCTGGGGAAACTGAGGTGCAGAAAGGCAAGAGGCATGCCAATGGTTAGCTGGCAGAAGAGCAAGGGTCCTAAGTCAAAGGTAGTAAAATTGTTTACCCAGAGCCCCCGAGAAAAAGGAAAGCATTTGTAAAGCAGCCCTCTGCCCCTGCCTAGTGCTGTGCAAGCAAAGCTCTAGCCGGATGAGCATGAGCTATCCCTCACCCAGTGACCAATTCAACAAGTAAAGAAAAAGCAGATTTTCCGCCTAGCCACATGGAAGCAAAGCAAGATGCTTCCCATGGCAAATGGCTGGTTGGGTGACTGGTTCCATCCGTATTCTGGAAACGATGAGGGCAGTGCCGCCACTGCCCTGACTTGGTCAGTATTTGTGAAGAGGGTTTCCAGGGCTGCTCTGGGAGCAACGCTAGGGAGGTCCCTTGGCTCCTCATTCAGATCACCTAGGAACACAAGCAAAGACACTCACACCTAATTGGGAGCTAAAGTTTAAGAGACCCAGGACCCTCCCCTTTAGTCCTTGTTAGGGACAAGGTCAGAAAACCAGTGATCACCATGTCCACATTGAATCCACCATGAAGTCTTTCACAGGAATCTGTGCGTATCAGACCTGCTCCTTTAAAATAAATGTTGATATAGCAGCCACTGTAGCTGCTGAAACCTCCTCCATATTATCCCAGCCCTCACCTAGCTGATGACACAACTCAAGCCTCCACCTCCCATTAGGAAGGGCTTTGCATCCCACTCAACTAGAACCACTTGGATTGCTTCTGAGTATGGAGAAGTCACATGACCTCCATTTCCCAAAGTCATCCAAGTAGGTCAGTTGTAACAAAGACTTCGAAACTGAAGGGTCTGCATGACAAACCTAGTTGCAAATTTTGACAGCGATAAAACTTAATCTACTTACCTACCCTCTGCGGGGCTTGGCAAAGCACTTACTTCTTTGCAGATGAGACTGAGATGTAGTTACAAAGTCTCAGTTTCCTCTGCAAACAGTTGTAAGTGCTTAGCATTTACAAAACAGGAGCCATGTTCTACAGTATTTTCATGGGATGATTACATAAGCATTTGGATGAATGGATGGCCACCTCCAGTCATCCCTACCACCCTCCTGGGCCTCTGCTGCCTAGCCCTGGCTCAAAGGCACACTTACCAGCTACGGTTGTGATAGTTTCAGTCGTGTTGCTCACTCCTATAAAATCAAACTGGAAGAGCTTCCAGGAATTACTCTCATTGATTTCAAGCTTGAAATTTTCCCACTTGTAGATGATCTCATTCTCAGGATAGGAAACTGTAAGGCAACGTGGGAAGGAGAGTCATGTGAGACTGGGAAGCCCAGCTGAGGTCTCCACCAGCATGGTGTCTGACTCTGGCCTCACCAGCTGTGGGACCTTACCTCTCTTACCTCATTGCTGAAGTCCATCCAATAAGTGCATTTACTGAGCATTCCTCAGTACCACGCCCTGTGCTGGACATACAGAAACAAGCAAGGCAGGAGCCCTGCTCTCAAGCACTCACATTTTATTGAGTAAGACAGTAAGTACACATCTGTAATTGTTGGAATACCTCTGAGAAGCCTCCGCCCGCCCGTGGGAGAGTGTGGAAACAAAGAAGGGAAAGATCAGTTGGGGACACACCCAGAAAAGATTCCAGAGAGTAGGTGACATTCCTAATAAGTCTTAAAAGTCCAATATAAACATTCTCTGTATGGATGAGGCTGAAGGGGTGAGGAGGGTGTTCTATGCACAGAAAGATGAAAATGCCTGATGTATTATGGAAGTGTCAAAAGTTCAGGATGGCTAGCCCACAGAGGGTGGATAAGGTATGTAGGAGTAGATAGCACGGGCCAGTTCATGAAGGGCCTTGAAGGCTATTCTAAGCAATTTGGAATTGATCGATGAGAGTTCAGGAAGGATTTGAAACTAAGAAGTGACCTAGTCTAGATGATGCTTCAGCTAGGTCACTCTAGTTCTTATACGAGGATGGCCTGTTGTCAGGGAGACCAGTTATCGGAGGCCAGTTCAGTAACCAGTGCACAATAAAATGAATGAAGGCAGGATTCGAAGCTGTGGCAGTGAGAATGCAGAGAAATAGGATCGACAGAGATTCAGGAGGGAACACCAACAGGATGTGTTGATTGAATAGATGGGGAGGTGAAGGAGAAAGAAGCATCAAAGTTCTTGGCTTGGACAACTGAGTGGGTGATGGTGCCTTTCAATGAGACAAATGGGAACACAGAAGCAACACATCTGTCTTGGGGGTAGAGGTTCGGTGGAGACCATATATTTAGTTTTGAACATGTTCAGCTTCAAAGTGAAGATGTTGCAAAGTCCAAGTGGAATATGACAAAGACCTAAACCAAGGTAGTAGTGACAGTGGAGATGGAAAGCAGACATACTTGAGATACACTTCAGAGGCTGGTGACTGATTTGAGGTGGGGTGGACAGGAGAGGGATGAACCCAACGTGAAGCCCAGGTTAAGAAACACAGTATTGTTAGCCGGAAAGGAGATGAGGATGGATTGGGAGGCCCTGGACAACTTTGGCACCATCTTAGGGGAAAAAGCAGAGGCAGAAAAATGTAAAGGGAAAGGATAAGAAAAAGAAGGGGCCCAGCATGATGACTCTGGGGCCCCAGAAACCTAAGAAGGTACTCACAGCTAGAGAAAGACAGAGGGCAAGAGTGAGAATCCATTGGAAATTTGAGCATGTGGAGTGAGCATCCAGCATCAATGGTCATCCTGGAAGGGAGAAAGGAGCCTCATTAGGCTGACCCTGAACATTTAGGTATCCACCCAGCTTGGGCCTGGGGACCACCACCAATGTGTGGCAATGGTGGGAGCTGAGACAAAGAGCTCAAAGGAGAGACAAAAAGAGAGGAAGAACAGCTTGGAAATATCTGGCTACTCGGGTCTCCATCATCAGAGAAACGTATGGACTAACTTAGATGGAATTTTGCTTCTTTCCCATCCCACCTTCAAGGACCTGCCAACACTCTCCCACTCTTTATTGCCTCCCTGCCACCTTATCACCTGTACACAACCTTTCCCAGCCAGGCATTCAAGTATCCAGCCTGGTCTTAGGTATCTTTCCAACTGCTGTGTTGCTGCTCCGCCTGGACAATTCCACCACTGTGGAAGTGTCTTTACATCAGTGCCCACTTGGGGTGGAACTGTCTACACAACACAGTCACCGTGCTACATTCTAGTTGGGGGAGCTCTGGACTTGGAGCCAAGTAACTAGATATCAGTCCAAGCTCTGCTACAAACTTGGTGTGTGGTCTTAAGCAATATCTTTCTATTTTGAGGCCTTAGTGTGTGTGTCAGTACATGAGGGGATTGAGCTCATGGTCTAGGAAAGCTGGAGGGGCCCTTAGAAGTATCATTCAGGATGAAACCTCTGCCCATGTTTCTTTGGCAAATATTCTCAGGAGGGGAAGAAGAGTCTCAAGAGGCAAGACTCCAGAGGCTTGACATACCTGATTGTGTACAACACCTTGCCATCCTTGTGGATGCGGACCATCTGGTTGGGCATGGTGATCGAATGCTCTTGGGTCCTCTTAGAATTCCTAAAAAAGGTGTCTGGGATCCATAACAGGCTCACCAGGTTGCCATTCAGAACAAAGCTTTCAAAGCTGCCATTGAAACGAAGGCGTTCATCATACCAAGTCTGGTAGAAGGTGATGTCAATGGTGTATTCCTGGTGGCAAGGATAGAAAAGCACACATTTGGGGCTGTGCAGGCAAAGAACATTCCCATGCCATCCTGTGATGGGCCTATCAAGTAGATAGGGACCCACTTAGGTTTGCACAGAGGAAAACAGCATGAGTTTGGCTGTAGGATGTTTTCTATTTCCAGGTATTCCCAAAAGAAAAAAACATTCCTGAATGAACAACAATCTGGGAAGATGCATTTAATCCAGAAACACACAGGTGATGGTGGCTTAATTGTACAGGCTGGGCTCATCACGTCACTACTCCCTTGTAGCAGGCCAACACCCACTCAGCCCCCATATTTCCATAGCAAATCAAAGATCTCAGGTCAAAATCATTCTAAACATTTACAAACACACACACTTTTGATTGCATACAGTGAAGTTGCCCCTTTCAGCTTTTATTTGGGGAGCACAGATGTTAATTAACCCATGATTATTTGGTCTCTAGATATTGCATAGCCCATAAATTATTTTTTTTGAAGATAAGGATTCAATTTAATAAAACTTTACCACTCACAGACATGCAGAGGGAGGTAGTCTGAGGTTTGAGTAGCAACTAATTAAAGAAATTTTAAGGGATTGTAGTATTTAACCAAAACATTTACAGTCAGCCCTCTGTATCTGTTGGTTCCACATCTGCAGATTCAAATCCCCCCCAAAAATTCCAGAAAGTTCCAAAAAGCAAAACTTGAATTTGTCCCTCACTCGCAACTATTTACATAGCATTTACATTGTATTTGGTGTCATAAGTAATCTAGAGATGATTTAAAGTTTACAAGAGGATGTGCACAGGTTATATGTAAATACTACACCATTTTATATAAGGGACTTGAGCATCCTCAGATTTTGGTATCTGTGGAGGGTGGGAGGTGTCCTAGAACCAATCTGCAACATATTCTGAGGGAGGATTGTATTGAGAGTTTTCTATGTACCAGACACATGCTATGTGAACAAAATTCTCATGATTGGACTCTCAAGAAGCTTACAATTCTCATTAGCCTATAAATTATTAAACATCAAAAAGAATTTTTAATAGCAAGAAGCATGAGAAGCTAGAAATCTCACCACTGGTATTGAAGAGAGAAAAAACAGACTGTAATAGAACTGAAGGAAGCTGCTGGAACAGCAAGTACCAGAACTATGCCAAGGTAGAACCTTGAGGGCTAGGCCAATCTCCTTTATTTTAGAGATAGCAACACTGAGGCTCAGAGAGAAAGGAGCCTCAAAGTTCAAAGTCAAACAGTTCATGGGAACATACTGGTTCTGATGCTCAGAGCACCGTTAACATGGCCTTGCCCTGGGACGACCTTCACCCATCTTCCTCTCCAGTGCTTACTTCACTTGCTCCAAGAATCCCTTTAGGATCAAGGTCCAGTTTTCCTCTGCAGGACCCCTAGGTCTTTCCCCTGAGTTATCCTGCATCAAACAATGAACACCAACTGGAAACCCACAACCTGGGAGGCCTGTAGAGCCCTCAGGGTGGGGATGCAGAGGGTCAATACAATCCCTGCTTGCCTTTGCTGATCAGGCCAAAAGGTGGTGAGAGCCACTGCAAAATTGCAGGGAGCCAGACCCCCAGGCCGAGAATGTTCCCTCGAGGAGTCCAGAGCATCACACAGAAAAAAGCTGGCAGCCTGGCTACCATTCACATGGGAGCCCCCAGCCCTGCCCTGCCCAGCCACACCAGCCTTCACAAGTGGCCTTCAGGGTGGCTCTGCAGTCCTAAGTGGCTGGCAGTTCCAAATTGGCCTACAGAACTTCTGGGTAGCCAGAGGAAGCCTTCCCCTCTACAATCCACGCCTGGCTCCTGCTCTATGTTAGAGTGTTTCAAATGAGCATTTAATTTCTATTTAACAAGATTCCAATTGTAACTTCACTACACATCAACTGATAACTAACGGTTCAGTTTTTCCCCAGTTTGACAAGGGGGCTTGTTTTCTCTCCCTGAGGACAAATTCTGAGCTCTACACAACTTCTGATTGACTGAAGGATGTTGGAACTCCTCCTCACCAAGCACTGGACTCTACAGAATCACCAGAGAAAAGTAGCCTGTACAAGGACTGGGACCTCCCACAGCTTTAAAGAACTATTTGGAAGTATGTAGAAGGCCAGACTTCTCCGGGAAATTTAATACCACATAAGTGTTTGGAATGTTCTAAAGGCACTTGGCCCAGGCGATAGCACTATGTTACCAGCCAAAGAAAATCAAATTGTTGGCTCCTCTTTGGACCAGCTCTGTGTTGCATGCCAGGTTCGGTGACTGCTGGGTTATTAAACTGTATCTCTCAGGCTTGTCAGGTATCATCACTTCAGGTGAGCCCAATGCTGCCAACATTAGTAGGCATAGAGCAAAGAGGGATAGGGTATTCAGCTACTGTGAGTGGGGCTGCTGCTCTGCTGCCACACAGGCTCTTGCAGATGATAGAAATAGGTTTCCCAAAATTATATCTTACGCAAACAGCAAGGAGATTGTAGCCACAGATTTTCTACTACTCTTTAGGCCACTTTCTCCATCCCCCCACCAATGATCTGAAAGGTCCCTTTCCTATTAACAGTAAACAGTGGCCATGATGGTGGACCAGAAGAACTCAACCTCTGGCTCAGAACCCAGCGTTTCTTAGTTTATCAACAATTCTAATCAAACTGATTGCTAAATTCATACTCACTTAGTGGTAAGCACATTGATAACAGCAAAAAGAGTAAATCTGACATCAAGGGAAGAGGAAAAAAAGAGCTTTAAAATGTCAACAGAAACTCAAAAACATCTGTCTCCTCTCATGTTTCTCTTCTTCCTTGTTATTTCCCAAAAGTTTATGGCTTTTCCATCTTCAGCAGTTTTTCTCATGCTCTTGTTCACTCTAAGGGAAACCACCTGCCACATGGAGAGGCCCACATGGCAAGGACTGTGGAAGGCCTACAGACAGCAGCCAGAGAAGAACTGAACCCTGCCAACAACCACGTGAGAACTTGGAAGTGGATCCTCCCTTAGTCAAGTCTTCAGATGAGACCCCAGCCCCAACTGACACCTTAACTGCAGCCTTGTGAGACCCTGAAACAGAGGACCCAGCTAAGTCATGCCTGGATTCCTAACCCACAGGAGCTGTGACCTAATGACTACTTGTCATTTTAAAACACTATGTTTTAGGGTAATTTTTTTGCATAGCCATATATAAGTACATTGTGCCTCAAGAACTAGGCAGCCAAACAAAGCATCACAGTGGGAAAACCCACTCTTCCACTCAGCCTATGTAAACACCTTGATCTTCCATGAATATTTACTTACCTTTGAGTGTCTATTTGCAAGTGCCATCTCAGAGCCTAGACTCTGAGCTCACCCACTCACATGGTGCTTCTTGGGTACCAGTGTGTATGCTAAAACTGTGTCTGACTTGAGCCAGGTCAAGATTATGGCTGTGATGGAGTTGGTTACCACAGCCTTCCTCATTATCAGGCTCCGCAGATGAAAGTAACATTTGCAGAACATCTTTTATAATTCGTTTGCTCAGCTAATGTATACTGGGTCCCTGACATCAAGAAACCCATAGTTGACAGAGCAAGGTAGACAGAGTACATAATTACAGTACAGTGAGGTAGAGAAGGTCAGGTAAACAAGTGTGATATAAGTTGAAGGATAAGGTAGAAAATTGGAACAATGCCATCCCAAAGTGGAAACAGCTTGAACAAAGGCTCAGAAGTACCAGATAGCCTGGGAACACCCGTATGCTAGTGTGACTAGTGCATGTGGTCTCTAAAGGATGAAAAGAAATAAAAATAGAGCCCTGGGTTGGCTCTAGCCATGGAGAGCCCTGACTGCTAGAGTGTGGGGTTGAACTTCATGCTTTAAGCAGGGTCAGGACTGCAGGAGGCACATCTATTAGGAGGCCAGGTTAGTAGGTAGATTGGGGGGTAGGCAGGGACCTTGTGTTTTGTATATATCAAGTGGGAGATAATGGAGGCTAACTGGGGACAGTAGTGACACTGGGATGATAGCAACAGAAAGAGAAAGACAAATACTGTATGCTAACACATATATATGGAATTTAAGGGAAAAAAACGTCATGAATAACCTAGGGGCAAGACAGGAATAAAGACACAGACCTACTAGAGAATGGATTTGAGGATATGGGGAGGGGGAAGGGTAAGCTGTGACAAAGCGAGAGAGAGGCATGGACATATACACACTACCAAATGTAAAATAGTGGGAAGCAGCCACATAGCACAGGGAGATCAGCTCGGTGCTTTGTGACCACCTGGAGGGATGGGATAGGGAGGGTGGGAGGGAGGGAGACGCAAGAGGAAG